>NW_005054298.1:272302-273780 GCF_000277835.1 Geospiza fortis | reverse complement strand
TCTCAGGGAACGGGAATTGAGCAGATAAAGATGTTTCTATGTTTTTTAGGGACAAGGTACTGCTTCAGCCAGCACATGATGAGGGCCAGCGGGGAGAGCGTGTCTGTCACCAAGCGCTGCGTGGCCCTGGAGGAGTGTCTGAGCACGGGCTGCACCTACATCAGGCACGAGGAGTACAAGGTGGGGAAAATATTTAAAAATTATATAGTTAGGGGTTGTTGTGTAAATATAGTCTGTGCAGATATAGATAAAAATGAAAACTATCATGTATACTATTATATACAATATAATAAATAATATTATCTATTATATATTATATATATACTGTATAATATATATGTACAATATGTATATGATGTATAAATTATATATACATATTGTATATGCAATATATACGGTATACGGTAATATTTTAGATATATATAATATATATTACATATTATATATTACATACTAATATATGGTATATATGTTGTACATTATTATAGATTACATTATCTCTAATAGAGACAATATATTACATATAATATAGTAGAAAATATATATAAATATGTATAAATATATATATAAAAATAGGATAAAATATATTACAATATACAGTGTATAAAAATATATAATATATTGAATAATGTTATATAAAATATATAAGATAGAGAAATATATATAACATACAGTAAAAGATAGATAAGATACAATAGATTTGGTGTAGTATAAAATATATAATGTACACTATATATAATATACAAGCTATTTCATATAAATACAATAATACAATATATAGTTAATATAATATGTAACAATATAAAATAATATACAATACATGATATATAGTATATCATGTACATGATACACTATATACAATATATTACTTATGTTTTACATTTATAAAAAAATACATCTTATATGTAAAATGTATTATCTATATGTATATTGAAGTATATATACGCAATATACTATACAATATCTCATATATTTAAAATAAATACTATTAGATGTAATATGTAATATTAAACAATATAGAACTATATATAATAATGCACAATATATAATTTATATGCAATATATACTATATACAGTATGTACAATGTATATATAATGCATAACTTATATGTGTATAGTATATAATAGATTTTGTGCACTATATAATATTTATAATATTTATCCATCATATATTTCACATTTATGATATAAATTATAATTTATGGAGTAATTGGAGTGTGCCAGAAGTCTGGCTGGGTCAGCGGGTAAATTCAGCTGAAATCGAGTTTCACTTGGGAATGGCAAAAAACGGAGGGGGAAAAAGGAAATTTAAAAAAAGGGAGAAAAATTGTTCTCCCAGCATATGGATTAAAAAAAAAAGGAGGTGGAAGGAGAGGGGAAAAAAGAGAAAAATCACAGAGAGCTCCTTTGGAAATGTGCCGTTATTTCCCCTTCATTTTCCTCCCTGGAATCCCTCATTCCCTGTCTGTCTGTCTGTC
>NW_005054298.1:262983-272258 GCF_000277835.1 Geospiza fortis | reverse complement strand
GGCTCCCCATGCTGTGCGGGGTAAACACCCCCAGCCAAAATGCAGTGATAAATCTGCACTTTTCCCTCCTACTGCTCAAAACCCAGCCCCTGCAGCTCTGACAGCGACAGGGACCGCGACAGCGACAGGGACCGCGAGAGAGATGGGACTGCGACAGAGACCACAACAGGGACCGGGCAGTGACAGAGACAGCGAGAGCGACGGGACAGTGACAGCCACAGGGACCGGGACAGAGACCGCGACAGGGACAGAGACCGCGAGAGAGATGAGACAGGGACAGCGACAGTCACAGAGACCGGACAGGGACAGCGACAGGGACCGGACAGAGACAGGGACCGCGACAGCGACAGGAACCGCGACAGGGACCGGGCAGTGACGGGGACAGTGACAGAGACCGCGACAGAGACCGGACAGGGACAGCGAGAGCGACAGGGATAGGGATTGCGACAGGGACAGAGGCCAGGACAAGGACAGAGACCGGACAGTGACAGCGACAGGGACCAGGCAGTGACAGGGACAGCGACAGTGACGGTGATAGGGACAGTAACAACGACAGTGACGATGACGACCACAGTGACAACGACAGTGACAGAGACTGCGACGGGACAGAGACGTACAATGACAACGACTGCGACAGGACGGTGACAACGACAGGACAGGGACGGGACAGTGGTGACAGTGACAGGGATGGTGATAGGGACGGTAACAGTGACAACAACAGGACAGTGATGGTGACAACGACAGTGACAGAGACCGCAACAGGACAGGGACCGTGATAGGGACGGTAACAATGACAACGACAGGACGGTGACGATGACAACCACAGCGACAACGACAGGACAACGACAGGACAGTGATGGTGACAACGACAGTGACAGAGATGGTGGCAGGACGGGGACAGCAGCAGGGAAGGTGACAGTGCCAAGGACAGGACAGGGACAGGACGGTGACAAGACAGGGATAGGGGTGGTGACAGGACAGGGACAGGGACAGCGCCACGCTGGCCCAGCTCAGCCAGCCCGGCCTCCTGAACTCCCGCCTGGTTCTGGCTAATGCCGAGTTTGGGACGTCGCTTTGGGAGCGGAATTCCCGCTGCAGGAACTCTGGGGAGGATCCCGGAGCCCCGCGCTGGTCCCGGGCCCATTCTGGAAAAGACCTCTGAGGCTGGAAAAGCCACCAAGCCCAGCCTAACCTGGGTAAAGCCCGGCTTATCTCGGCGAAGAACTGGCGCTGGAAGTGTTCCTATGTCCGTACTCCCCTCGGGAACAGCCCGCTGGCATCCCCAGCTCATTAACCCCGCCGGCTCATTAACACGCGGTAATTAACACAGGATGGGAGTGCAGCGCTCTCACAGCTCCTGCTCCTCTGGGATGGGCAGCGAGGAAGCAAAGGAGGAGATCCCATCACCCGGGACACACGGAAAACAGCTGGAATTCCCAAACTCTGCCAGAGAAATCCCTAAAAATCCACATTTCCGGGGGAAAACTACTGGAATTCCTAAATTCAACCAGAGAAATCCCTAAAAATCCTCATTTCCAGCAGGATCCAGCAGGAAACCACGGGAATTTCCAACCCTCCCCAAAAAAAAAAAAAAAAAAAAATCCATAAAAATCTGCATTTCCAGCAGAAAACAGCCAGAATTCCCAAACTCTGCCAGAGAAATCCCTAAAAATCCTCATTTCCAGGAGGAAACTGCTGGAATTCCCAAAGTCCAGCAGAAAAAAACCCCTAAACAATTCTAATTTCCAGTGGAAAACCACTGGAATTTCCAACCCCCACCAGAGAATTCCATAAAAATCTTCATTTCCAACAGAAAACAGCCAGAATTCCCAAACTCTGCCAGAAAAATCCCTAAAAATCCTCATTTCCAGCAGAAAACCACTGGAATTCCTAAATTCAACCAGAGAAATCCCTAAAAATCCTCATTTCCAGTGGAACACTGCTGGAATTCCCAAATTCCAGCAGAAAAATCCCTAAAAAAATTCCAATTTCCAGTGGAAAACCGCTCTAATTTCCAACCCCCACCAGAGAAATCCCCAAAAAATCCTCATTTTCCCAAAATGCCGAAGAAATCCCTAAAAATCCTCATTTCCAGTGGAACACTGCTGGAATTCCCAAATTCCGCCAGAGAAATCCCTAAAAATCCTCATTTCCAGTGGAACACTGCTGGAATTCCCAAATTCCGCCAGAGAAATCCCTAAAAATCCTCATTTCCAGTGGAACACTGCTGGAATTCCCAAATTCCGCCAGAGAAATCCCTAAAAATCCTCATTTCCAGTGGAACACTGCTGGAATTCCCAAATTCCGCCAGAGAAATCCCTAGAAATCTGCATTTCTGGCAGAAAACTGTGGGAATTCTCAAACTCCAGCAGAGAAATCTCAAAAAAAATCCTCGTTTCCAGCAGGAAACTGCTGGAATTCAACCAGAAAAATCCCTAAAAATCCTCATTTCCAGCAGGAAATAGCTGGAATTCCACCAGGAAAATCCCCAAAAATTCCTCATTTCCATTCACACCCCTCAGCAGGAGGATGAAGAGCTGCTCCCCTGATTCCCGCTGGTTCAGGGGGAATATTTCCAATATTTTCCCATTTTAGCCCCAAAGCCCAGAATCTGACAGAGAGGAAATTTACCCCAAACATCTCCTGGGATTTTTATTCCATGGGATTTTTATTCCATGGATTCTGGGCTGTTTGGGTGAGCCGTGGTGCTCGTTTTGCTGGGAAATCACGGATGCAATATTTATTTTTGGAGGTCAAGGAGGGTTTGGAAATGCTGGAAAAGATTCCAAAATCCACTGATCTTGCCAGGAAAAAAGTCAGTGAGCCTGTAATATAGAAATGATCAAAATATATATAAATATAAAGATATATATTTAAAAAATGGTTTACATGATTTTTTAAAAATAATCAACTTTGTATTGCAAAGTCAGTAATAAAAGCAGGGTGTCATGGACTTGCTTTAAACTGTTTTTTAATTAATTTTTTAAAAAAGAATAAGCAATTACTCTTTCAGGAGTGAATTTTTCCCTATTCCTGCTCCAAGGTAACTTGAGCTCTATCAAGTTCTGTATTTGTATTTGTATTTTCAAGGCTCAAAATGCTTTTTTGGGGGGGATTATATGGAAATGGAGATTGCTGGAGAGCTCCCCAGCTCCCAGAATCCATGTGGGATATTCTGGAAAATCAGGAATCTGCTCATGGAAGGGGCTCTCCTGCATTTTGTGGCCTTGGGATGAATTTTCCAGGGAGATTTTTTGGGGGTTCAGGAGCAGCCCTTGCTCCCCACTTCATTCCAGGGGATTTCTCCAGGCAAGGAAAAGCTCAGTGTGTTTTACAGGGGATGTTATTTTAAAAAAATTATATTTTAGATATAAATTATAGATATACATCTTTATAAAAATTGACCTTCACCACTGTTTTGAATGATTTTTAATATAAAATCAACATTTTGGTTTTGGTCTCACCCCCAGCCAAACCTGGAATTTTGCTGTCTTTTCACCCGGTTTTGAGAGTTTTATTCTCTTTTTCTATGCAAATTCCACCTGGAGATTCCCCAAAAAATTCCAAGCCTCTGGCATCTCCCTGGATGCTTTAATAAAAGGAAATTCAAGCGTCTGAACCCCCCTGCAGCAGTTTGGTGTTCCTGGGGGGTTCCAAACCCCACCAATGCTGAGCTGCCCCAAATTCATTTCTTAGGGATCTCGCTTTGAAATGTTTAATTGTTTTTAACAGGTGTAAATTCTTGTACATTTGTATAAATAAAAGGGCTCCATTTAAATATTCACTGTGAGGTGTCTGATAAAATTCCAGCCGTGGAATCAGAGGGAACGCCGGGGAAAAAAATAAAACAAAACCCAGGGCAGGATAAATGGGAGAAAATTATGGAAAATATGGAATTTTCCCAGAGCAGAGAGGGAAAACAGAATTCCAGGGGTCCCAAAATAAACAGGAAATCCTCAGATTTGTGTCCAATAGAAAAAAAATTTAAATTTATACCAAATTATCCAAAGCAGAGAGGAAAAACAGAATCCAGGGATCCCAAAATAAACAGGAATTCCTCAGATTTGTGTCCAGTATAAAACAATTTATACCAAAATTTACCAGTACCAGTTTATACAATTTAATAAATAATAATTGGTATTTTAATAATAACAATTTATACAATTTATACCTGGAGCTCAAGAGGAGGAAAACATGGGAATGATTCATTATTTGCAGGGGGAATTGAAATAAAATTCCCTGAACACAGCTCAGTTTTGGGGATTTTTTTGGCTACTGGGACATAAAGAAAAGGGGACAGGGACCAGTGAGGGGTTGCTGAGGTTGGGCTCCATAAATAACAGAATAAAGATAATAACAGGAATTAATAAATAACAGGATGGAGTCAAATCCCTGCATTTCTTGGGTTCCTGCCTGTAAGGATTATTCATGTTTTGTCCGTGCTTTTGTCCCGAAATTCTGAATTTTCCTCTTTCTGTCCCCTCAGTCCCCAATTTCCTTTTCCACACCCATCCCTCACTCCTGCACCCCCTCTCACCTCACCAGGAGTTCTCAATATTCCTGGAATTTTCTGGATTTCTGGATTTCAAACACAGGGAGCAATGATTACCAGGCACAACAAAAGGAGGAAGAAATGGAATTTCTGCAGGTCACCAAAGCAACCCGAAATAACTGCACTGCAGCATTTCATTCTGCTGCAATTAATTCATTCATTTCTTGCTTCAGATGTGTATTTTTATATATTTTAATATCTATATTTATAAAGGGGATTTTTATAAATATGAGATTTATAGAGATAGACTTTTATATATAGATATATATTTTCTATATTTATATGTACTTTTATATGGAAAGGATTTTTAATATATGTGAGATTTATAGGTGCCTTTATATAGATATGTATTTTTATTTATTTAGATACTTTTATATATAAATATTTATTTTTATATATTTATATATTTTATATATAAAAAGGAGATTTTTTTATAGATGAGACTTATAGAGAGCTATACTTTCATATATATTCTTATATATTTGCATATAAGATATATTAGCTATTTTTTATATTTATTCCCACAAATATTTCCCCTGGTGTTAATTAGCTAAGCAGAGATAATTATCTATGAGTGTAGCACCTCAACCATCAACAATCCTCTTTCCACTGGCTGAAAACTTTTTTGGGATTTGCTAGTTTAACTTCCATTACTATTATTATTATTTACTATTTTTATTATCATTATTACCATTATTATCATTATTTTTATTGTTGTTTATTTTGTGTTCCTAAAGTTTGATTTTGTAGGAGAAAGTTCAGTCTGGCTCTTGTGATGGGAGGAAAACACAACTGGAACAGCTCCAGCTATTTTTTGGGATTAATGAGAAAATTGTAGTTAGGAAAATATCAGGAACTGGAGCTCCCCTCAAACCCTGGCATAAAACATCAATACTCATTAATATGAATATTATGAATATTATTATTCATTAATATGAATATTATGAACATTAATATTCATGAGGTCAAGGCAAAATTCCCAATATTCCAGAGAGATTTCTGCCTCAGGAAAAGCCACTGGAAAATGGCTTTTTTTTTTTGTCCTTTACAGGACAAAACTTAAAGAACCTGAACATCCCAATCTTAACTGGAATTACAGGGAAGCTAGCTGAAAAGATCAAATCTTCAAGATATTTACAATTAATGTGAAGAATTCTACAATTTTTCCAAGAAAATTCCCCCAGGTGTCCAGTGAGAGCCCTCCTGTGTGGATTTTGCAAGAAGACACAACACATTGCAGTTCTCAACTTCTTTAATCCTCTTGAGAAGGAAAAAAAATCGGAATAAAATCCTTGGAGTAACAGATTTTATGGAGGGCAGAGGTCAGGGATGGGCTCTGGAATCACAGCACAAATTGCAGGGCAAAGGGATCAGCCCTGCCCCAGAATGCAGAGCCAGCACTGCGGGGGAGCAGGAGAATTTGGGAATTGGGAATGGAAACTTTGGGAAGAGTTCCCAGCTCTGTGAGGCAGCCGGGCCGTGGATGTGCAGTGGTGACAGGGACAGAGAGAGGCACTTGGTGCAGGAGCTACTCCTAAAGCCAGGAAAGCTTTGGTGGGCCTGGCTTAGAGCCTGGGACAGGTCTGGAATCCATGGGGGTGGATAACACTGGGAAAACAGCAAAGGTAAAATCCCTGCATCCTCAGCCACACTGAGCTGGAATAAAGCCTGAAGGATTCCCACTGCAAAATGGCTACAAACTGCCTGGGATAACAGCAAAAGGAAGTCAAAATCCCTGCATCCTCACCCACACTGAGCTGCTCCAAATTCCTGTGGAATAAAGCCAGAAATGGCTCCAAAAGTGCCTGGGATAGCAGCAAAGGTCAAGGTAAAATCCCTGGATCCTCACCCAGACTGAGCTGGAATAAAGCCTGAAGGATTCCCACTGCTCCATAAAAATGGCTCCAAAACTGTTATCCCAGCATAACACCAAAGAGCAAGGTAAAGTCCCTGGATCCTCAGCCAGACTGAGCTGCTCCAAATTCCTGCGGAATAAATCCTGCAGGATTCCCACTGCTCCATAAAAATGGCTCCAAAACCGCCTGGGATAACAGCAAAGAGCAAGTTTAAATCCCTGGATCCTCACCAGACTGAGCTGCTGAACATTGCTGTGGAATAAATCCTGAAGGATTCCCATCGTTCCATGAAAATGGCTCCAAAGCTGTTATCCCAGCATAACATCAAAAGTCAAGGTAAAGTCTCTGGATCCTCACCCACACTGAGCTGCTCCAAATTCCTGTGGAACAAAGCCTGCAGGATTCCCATTGTTCCATGAAAATGGCTCCAAAAGTGCCTGGGATAGCAGCAAAGGTCAAGTTAAAATCCCTGGATCCTCACCAGACTGAGCTGGAATAAAGCCTGAAGGATTCCCACTGTTCCATGAAAAATGGCTCCAAAACTGCCTGGGATAGCAGCAAAGGTAAAGTTTAAATCCCTGGATCCTCACCCACGCTGAGCTGCTGCACATTCCCATGGAATAAATCCTGCAGGATTACCATTGCTCCATAAAAATGGCCCCAAACTGCCTGGATGAGATCCAAATCTGCTTTATTGCTTCAGCCCCTGAGCCAAACTGCAAGGCACTGGAATTCCAGGTGTTTCAGGAGCCTTGGAATTCCTGCCCTGCTGTTCCCCATTGATCTGAGTGTTTTTGTGAGACCTGAGGAGCCTGGAACCTTCCTGTTGAAACATCTTTTTAATTGCAATAATTGATCCTAATTGCTCTCTGCATTTCCAAATTCCAGAGGCAAGTCTAGATTGCATCCAAGCCCAGGAAAACAATGACGAGATCCAAGCAGCGCCCCATTATCTCTCTTTTTGGTATTTAATGACCTAAGAAAGTTACAAAAGCAACTTTAAATTACATTTAGGTATATAAACTAATTAAATATATTTAGCTAATACTGAGAAAATAAATCCCAAGCACCATGAAGACAAAAAACAATAAGAGATGAGTAATTCCAGGGTAATTAAGGACTTTTTATGGAGACCACTGGAAGTTGACCTCATTCTCATTTTCCAACAGCAAATGAGTGATCAGCCCAGATTTTATTAAGTTCTGAATTCTGGGAGAACAATTTTATGACTAATTCAATTTTTCTTTTGCCAGTTCCTAATTTCAGGAATGGCAGATTTGTTGGGAATTTCAGTGGCATTTTCAGAGCATTCCGAGTACTAAATCGACCAGCGAAGGACAGAATCGTCGAGATAAGAGAACACGGAGGATTTAAAAAGGAAATGATCACTCCTCTGATTCTCAACGCTGTCAATCCACATTCCAAGCCACACGTGGTGAACACACATTCCCAAAAGACTAGAAATAAATACCAGCTACTTTTATTCTCTAAGAACACTTGGAAGTGAGGAAGCCCTGGCGGTACCGAGGGAGAATCACCCGAGAGCTCCGAGCTGGCAGCAGGAGGCTGAGGGAGCTGCAGGGAGGGCTCAGTGGCCACTGAGTTTCCTCATGATGGGGCTGTCGGGCTCAGCGTTGGTGAAGATGCTGCCCACCAGCACGTGGGTGCCCCAGAGGTTGTGCCTGATCACTTTGCAGCAGCCCAGGTCGTCCACGGCAAAGCCCAAGTGCCGGTAGCGCTCGTCCGTCTCCAGCAGGGGGTTGTTGCTGTAAGGCCCGAAAAACTACAGGAAAATAACAATAAATAAAAAGATTTTCCACGTGGATTTCAAGTTCTGATGGATGGCTGAAAGCTAAGCTCGAGTTCGGACGTGTGGAGAAGTTTTAGGTGGAGTTGGAAAGGTTTTTCTTTCAAATCCCAATCCCAGCCTCACCTTTGTGAGGAACTAAGGGCAGAACCCTGCCTGAGACAGCACAAACAGGACAGGCACTAAGGAGAGAAACTTCCCAGGGAAATGCAAAAATTAACAACTTCACTTTGCAATAAGAGCCTAAAGAAAGCTGGTTAGAGGAGCAAAAATGTGATTAAATTGCGAACAGGCATTTAAATTAAACTGGTATTTAAGTATTTAAATTAAACTGGTAATTAGGTTACAAACAGGTATTTAAATTAAAGTGATATTTAAATTAAACTGATATTTAAGTTACAAACAGGTATTTAAATTGATATTTAAGTTGCAGACAGGTATTTAAATGAAACTGATATGTAAATTAAACTGATATTTAAGTTGCAAACAGGTATTTCAATTAAACTGGTATTTAAGTTTTTAAATCAAACTGATATTTAAGTTTTTAAATCAAACTGATATTTAAGTTTTTAATTTTAAACTGGTATTTAAGTTTTAAAATTAAACTGGTATTTACGTTTTTTAATAAGTTTTTAAATTAAACTAGTATTCAAGTTTTTAAATCAAACTGGTATTTAAGTTTTTAAATCAAACTGGTATTTAAGTTTTAAAGTTAAACTGGTATTTAAGTTGCACACAGGTATTTCAGTTCTTTAGCTCAGGAGGAAGCTTCTGACTTAAACCCCACTCCTGATCCTGGGCCAGGATGTCACTGCTGGAGTCTGAAGACAAAACCCCACTTCCATCAATCCCTAATTCCTCCAAGGCATGGAATTCTGGGAAGCTTTTCCACCCCTGACCTGCCTGTCCTGCCTTACAAACATGCCCTGTTTGCCTCTGTTGGCACAATAAATCCCTGCTTTTGGGAGTGTTTTTAAATAAAACCCCACTAAGCCGAGCTTTGCCACCATCCCCTTGAACTCTGATACGGTTTTAGCAGAGCTCAGACTAAAACTCATCT
>NW_005054298.1:260457-262973 GCF_000277835.1 Geospiza fortis | reverse complement strand
CTGAAAGCTTCCAGTGTTGCACAGGGACAAAAAGTTCATTTTTTGGGGACAAAGGGATCATTAACAGGTGCAAAGAGGTTTTTTAAAGCCTTCACCTGCACAGGTGTCAGGCTTCCCAAGTTACCTGGGCAGGGCAGAAAGTGCCCAAGGGATTTGGGGCATAAAACTTCTCCAGTTCCCTAAAACCCAATTTCATTTCCTGCCAGTGCTGGCCCTGCACTCAGAGCTGACACAGCTGAGCTCATACATCTTCATTTCTTCCAGGAATTAGCCTGAAAAAGTTGGATTTAATCCGAATTTTACTGCAAGAAAGAACTTACTGCCAGTCCTGAGGATGGATCAATGAAATCAGCCCAGTAGCCCTCAGAAGAAATTGCATAGCAGATTTCCTTGGCACCACTGATGAACTGGAAGGAAAAAAAAAATGGGAAAAGAAAGGCATCAAATGAGGTTATCACACAAAATGAATTATTTCTAACTTTACTTGTTAGAAATAAAATCATTTATTTACTTACAGTTGTAAAAATTGGATTTTCTCTGCAATTAGTGCCCTAAGAAGCTGAAAGTTCCAAATTTAGAAAAATATGATTTATTCAGCTTCAGTCCCTTACAGGAATTTTACCCTTGACAGCAAATTCTGTATTAGGTCAAAATGAGGGAATTTATCCTTAACAGGAAATTCTGTGTTAGTTCAAAATAAGGGAATTTTACCCTTTAAAGTAAATTCTGTATTAGTTCAAAATAAGGAAAATTTATCTCTTACAATACAAAATTAGGGAATTTTATCCTTGACAGTAAATTCTGTGTTAGTTCAAAATAAAGAAAATTTATCCTTTTCAATAAAAAATGAGGGAATTTTATCCTTTAAAGTAAATTCTGTATTAATTCAAAATAAGGGAATTTTACCCTTTAAGGTAAATTCTGTATCAGTTCAAAATAAGGAAAATTTATCCTTTTCAATACAAAATGAGGGATTTTTACCCTTTACAGTAAATTCTGTGTTAGTTTAAAATGAAAGAAATTTACCCTTTACAATAAATTCCGTATTAATTCAAAAAAAGGAAAATTTACCCTTATTTTGAATTAATATTAATAAGGGAAATTTACAGTACATCCTGTGTTAGCTGAAAATAAGGAAAATGTATCCTTTACAGCAAATTCTGTATTAGTTCAAAATAAGGAAAATTTATCCTTTTCAGCAAATTCTGTGTTAGTTCAAAATGAGGGATTTTTACCCTTTACAGTAAATTCTGTGTTAGTTCAAAATAAGGAAAATTTCTCCCAGTAAATTCTGTATTTTGAAGTTTGATAGCTCTGATGATTAATTATGTCCAAAATGTAAATTAAATCCCAAACATCACAATTTTAGGCACAACATTTCTGATCCAGGATCTCTCCTGGTCCCTCAGGGTGAGGTTAATGAACACTCGAGCTGGATTAATGCAAATATTTAAATCTGGCTGTATAACCTCATTTTTTAGCCCCTGAAATGAGGATTTTTCAGGTGAATTCTGCAAGCAAACCAACATTTCCCTGTGAATTTGCTGGTTTTAACCTCACACCCCCCCAGTGACTGGATTAGACCTGACAGGGAGGTGCCTGAGGAAGAAAGATGCCAATTAACACATAATTAGACCAGATTAAACCACTAAAGAGCAACAGGGCAGAAATAATTCAAAGAGAAGAACACGCTGAAATGAAGGGAATTTTAATTTCTGTGTCATTTTGGGTTGATTCCTTTTTTTGTGGTTGATTTAGAGAGCCCACAATTGTGTTTTAGGCATCCCCAGATGAATTTCAGGCATAAATATGATTTATTTCCAGACGAAATGCTGGGTTTGGGGATCGTTTACAAAGAATAGGTAGAAATGGTCTTTTTTTGGGGGTGCTAAGGGCAGTGAACAGCGACACTTTGTGGGGAAATGGTAAAATTGTGGAAAATGGGAAATAAAGGGATTTTCAGAGCCCTCTAGAGGTGAAAGAACAAGACAAAGTTAAGATGAAAAAACAGAACTGAAATCTAAGATTCAAAGAATTAAAACCATTCATTAAATGGGAAAAAACCCAGAGTAATTGGTGATTTTTACATTTTTTTTACATTTTTACATTTTGGAAATGCAGGGTTAAAAGAATTTAAAACATTCATTAAAATGGAAAAAAAAAAACCACAGAGAAATGGAGGAATTTTACACTTTTGACCAGTAGAAAGTGCAGTGGAACCTTAATTAAATGAGTTAAACAGTAAATGATAATGAATAATGAAAAATTATAATAGAATTGTATTATAAAAAATATTAAAAATAAAAATGCAATATAGTATATTATTTAATAATGCTATATAATGTAATGTATTATATTCCATTTAATAATGCAATAGATCCATATTATATTAGCTATATATAATACAGATCTATTATATATAGATTCAGCTATTTTATATAGCATATTATATATAGCTAATATAATATAGATCTGTATTATATATCTCTATCTATATATAGAATATGGAACTATAT
>NW_005054298.1:255383-259535 GCF_000277835.1 Geospiza fortis | reverse complement strand
ATATATATATAGAATATAGATCTATATTTTATATATAGATGTGTGTGTATATATATATGTG
The DNA here is from genome assembly GCF_000277835.1 of Geospiza fortis. Classification (NCBI taxonomy): domain Eukaryota; kingdom Metazoa; phylum Chordata; class Aves; order Passeriformes; family Thraupidae; genus Geospiza; species Geospiza fortis. The sequence goes on along the minus strand of NW_005054298.1, from coordinate 259,474 downwards.
TGTGTGTGTGAAATGTAATATAATATAAAAATAAAAAAAAAAAAAAGTCAAACGCTAGAAATGCACGAAAGCCTCAGGAACAGGATTTGAATTTGGGTTTGCTTTGGGGATGCACTGACGTTTTCCAGGAGCATCTCCCTCTCCTCCTCCACCTCGTGGCTCCACACGCTCATGTCGTGCTGGCTCTTCTGGGTGACAGTGAGCACAGTCAGGCGCTGCGGGTTCACCTCTGGGAACAGCGACTGGAAATCTGAAAAACGGGGAAAAACCCAACATTTGTCCTGCTCTGCCATGGCAGCCTTCCCTCCCACCCACACCAACACTTCAGGCACATTTCCCTTTTTAAATTCCTTTATTTCATTTCTTTTATTTGAATTTGTTATTTATTATTATCATCTAATTTAATTGTTCCTATTTAATTTCCTATTTGGTTATTATTTTTACTTTTTATTTAATTCAATGGTTCCCATTTAATTTTCCATTTGGTTATTATTTTTACTTTTCATCTAATTTAATTGTTCCTATTTAATTTCCTATTTGGTTATTATTTTTACTTTTTATTTAATTCAATGGTTCCCATTTAATTTTCCATTTGGTTATTATTTTTACTTTTCATCTAATTTAATTGTTCCTATTTAATTTCCTATTTGGTTATTATTTTTACTTTTTATTTAATTCAATGGTTCCCGTTTAACTAAATATTAATTTAGTTTAATAATTAATTAAATTTAATTAAATACACTCGAGCACTTTCAGGTGATTTGCACTGGCGCTTCACACTTTTCATCTTAAATATTGAAATAATAATATTATGAACAATATTGAAAGTTACTAAAAGTTATTTAAAATCTGAAAAGATATTAAAATATATTAAATGGTTCCCATTTAATTTATGTAATTTCCTCCCTGAATAAATGAAAACCACAAATTCAGTGCTGGCACAAATTTCCTGATTCCCATTTATTGTTTTGTTTAGCAATTCTAAAGGATTTGCTAAATGGATTTTGGATAAGGAATTAACTCCAGAATTTCCCAATCAAACAACAACTAAAAATTACATTTAAAATGAAATATTAAATATTGTCAACAGCAAATATTTTAAAAAATTAATTTAAATTTTAAAATATTAAATATTGCCAACAGCACTTGGTTTCCATTCTATCCACAGGGATTTTTGTACTGATTAACTCTGAATTAACCTTTCCCACAGCACATTCTGTGGTAGAGCCCTGATATTCACTGGTTTTATATTTAAAAGTTGAATTTTTTGGCTGGAAATAAAAATGAACCTTTTCTCAGCAGCTCAGGACAGGCTTGCACTGCACATTCCACCTTGGCATTTTCAAAGTAGGTTTCAGCATTATTGATCTGCTGCTTCTGGGGAGCATCAGAACCCTAAAAACCAGAAAAAATTGAATTTTCACAGTTAATATCAAACAGGAATAACTCTGTACATCAAAATAGGGTTTAGTGATCAAATACACTCAAGCAGTTTCAGGTGATTTGCAGTGGCACTTCACACTTTTGATATTAAATATTGAAATAGTATTATTATTAACAATATTGAAAGTTGCTAAAAGTTATTTAAAATCTGAAAAGATATAAAAAGATAGATAATTTTTAGAACTAAACATTGCCTAAACTCTGCAAATACAAAATACTGAAGGAAAATTCAATTTTACAATGATGAATCTTTCATTGTGAGATTGGGGGGATTTCTGGATGAATTCCATTGTTTTAGAACTAAACATTGCCCAGACTTTGCAAATCCAGATCCATTCAATAAAATACTGAAGGGAAATTCCAATTTTACTGTGTGTATTTAAAATGGTGAATCTCTCATTATGAGCTTAGGGGATTCCTGGAGGAATACTGTGATTTTTAGAACTAAACATTGCCCAGACTTTGCAAATCCAGATCCATTCAATAAAATACTGAAGGGAAATTCCAATTTTACTGTGTGTATTTAAAATGGTGAATCTCTCATTATGAGCTTAGGGGATTCCTGGAGGAATACTGTGATTTTTAGAACTAAACATTGCCCAGACTTTGCAAATCCAGATCCATTCAATAAAATACTGAAGGGAAATTCCAATTTTACTGTGTGTATTTAAAATGGTGAATCTCTCATTATGAGCTTAGGGGATTCCTGGAGGAATACTGTGATTTTTAGAACTAAACATTGCCCAGACTTTGCAAATCCAGATCCATGAAATAAAAATACTGAAGGACATTTCAATTTTGAATTGAAATGATGAATTTCAATGATGAATCTCTCATTATGAGCTTGGGGGATTCCTCTGTGAATTTTGTGGTTTTCAGAACAAAACATTGCCCAGACTTTGCAAATCCAGATCCATGAAATAAAATACTGAAGGAAATTTCAATTTTACTGAGTGTATTCATAATGATGAATATGAATCAGGCTGCCAGAATCCTTTCATTGTGAGGTTGGTGGATTCCTGTGTGAATTCCATGTGAATATGGGTTTCAGAACTAAACATTGCCCAAACTTTGCAAATCCAGATCCACGAACTAAAATACTGAAGGAAATTCCAATTTTACTGGGTAAAAGGTGGTGAGACTTGGCCAACAGCAGGTTTGAGGACTGAAATCCTCCCATTAATCACTCCTAAAATGCTGTTTTCAAAACAGCCTGAAATCTTTTTCTCCTAAAAAAAAAAGAACCACCTTGAGGCAGTTTCTGTGACAGAAAACGGTGCAGAAAATCTTTCTTGAGGAAGAAGAGAGTTGTGCTTGTCCCCCATAGATGGGGAGGGGAAGGAGAAGGAAAGGAAGAAGTGGGGGAAGGGAGGAAGGAAGAGGAAAGAAAAAGGAAGGGGAAGGGGAAGGGGAAGGGGAGGGGAGGAGAGGAGAGGAGAGGAAAAGGAAAAGGATCTGACTCCATGTTCTCAAAGGTTAATTTATTACTTTAAGACGCTGTATTATATTAAAAAATACTAAACTAAACTATACTAAAGAATACAGAAAGGATACAGACAGAAGGCTAAAAAGCTAATAATGAAAACTTGTGACTCTTTCCAGAGCCTCAACACAGCTTGGCACTGATTGGCCAATGAGACAAAACAATTCACAGAAACCAATGCAACAATCACCTGTGGGTAAACAAATCTCCAACCACATTCCAAAGCAGCAAACCACAGGAGAAGCAAATCATTATAACATTGTTTTCCTTTTCTGTGAGGCTTCTCAGCTCCCCAGGAGAGAATCCTGGGGGAAGAAAACACGAGTGCCACGGGCTGCTCTCACCTGGAACTCGTTGATGTACTGGGCCACGACGAACTCGTGCCTGTCGCTGGCCGAGGGCTCGGCCAGGAGGTCGGGCAGGCTCTGGGCGGGCTGGGCTCTCTGGCTGGCAGTGCCATGCAGGTGGCACCCGAAGCCGATGTTCCCTGGCAGCTGGAAGCGCTGGTCCTGCGGCCCAAAGGGCCCCATCAGCTCGTCCGGCCACACCGTCCTGGGACCTGCACGCGCAGCGAAGCCCAGAGCCGTCAGGGAAACCCAAAAACGGCAGGGAAACCCCAAAAAATGGTCAGGAAACCCCAAAGACAGCAGGGAAATCCCAAAAAATGGTGAGGAAACCCCAAAGACAGCAGGGAAATAAAAAAACGGCAGGGAAACCCAAAGACAGCAGGGAAACCCCAAAGAATGGTCAGAAAACCCCAATGACAGCAGGGAAATCCAAAAACGGCAGGGAAAGCCCAAAAACGGCCAGAGAATCGCAAAAATGGTCAGGAAATCCCAAAACCACCAGGGAATCTCAAAAACTGCTCAGGGAAACCCAAGAACCGGTCAGGAAAGCCCAAGAACTGGTCAGGGAAAGCCCAAAAATGGCCAGGAAATCCCAAAGACAGCAGGGAAACCCAAAGACAGCAGGGAAACCCAAAGACAGCCAAGAAATCACAAAAACGGCCAGGGAAACCCCAAAAACCAGCAGGGAAACCCCAAAACCAGCAGGGAAACCCAAGGGGAAATCACAAATCCCAAAACCAAGAGGGAAACCCAAGGGGAAATCAGAAATCCCAAAACCAGCAGGGAAACCCAAGGGGAAATCACAAATCCCAAAACCA
>NW_005054298.1:251635-255338 GCF_000277835.1 Geospiza fortis | reverse complement strand
AAAAATGGCCAGGAAATCCCAAAAAATGGCCAGGAAAATCCCAAAGACAGCAGGGAAACCCAAAAAATGGCCAGGAAATCCCAAAAACCGGCTGGGAAAATCCCAAAAATGGCCAGAAAAATCCCAAAGACAGCAGGGAAACCCAAAAAAAAGGTCAGGGAAACCCAAAAAAGGTCAGGGAAACCCCAAAACCAGCAGGGAAACCCAAGGGGAAATCACAAATCCCAAAACCAGCAGGGAAAGCCAAGGAAAAACCCCTGTGCCAAACAAGGATCTGATCCCAAACATCAGCAGTGCACCAGACAAAAATCCCATTCCAAAACTGGGATTGCAAGGGAATAAATTGGCTTTTTCTTCTTAAATTTGCTTTTTTTTCCTACCAAGTCAAACTGGGATTTCAAGGGAATAAATTTGCTTTTTCTTTTTTCTTAAATTTGCTTTTCTACCAAGTAAAAAAATCCCATGTCCAAACTGGGATCTCAAGGGAATAAATTGGCTTTTTCTTCTTAAATTTGCTTTTCTTCTCTATCAAGTCAAATTCAGATTTCAAGGGAATAAATTTGCTTTTTCTTTTTTCTAAATGTGCTTTTCCTTCATGAATTTGCTTTTCGACCAAGTCAAAAATCCCACTTCTAAATTGGGATTGCAAGGGGATAAATTTGTTTTTTTTCCAAATGTGCTTTTTCTACTTAAAGTTGCTTTTTCTTAATAAATTTGCTTTTTCTCTTCTACCAAGTCAAAAAATCCCACTTCCAAATTTGGATTTTAAGAGAGTAAATGTGCTTTTTTTTTTGTTAAAGTTGCTTTTACTTTTCTACTGAGTCAAAAATCCCAATTCTAAATTCAGATTTCAAGGGAATAAATTTGCTTTTTCTTTTTTCTAAATGTCTTTTTTTCCTAAATTTGCTTTTTCTTCATAAATTTGATTTTTTCTCTTCTACCAAGTCAAGAATCCCAGTTCCAAATTCAGATTTTAAGGGGGTAGATTTGCTTCTTCTTCTCCAGTTTGCTTTTTCCCTTCTACCGAGTCAAAAATCCCAATTCTAAATTCAGATTTCAGGGGAATAAATTTACTTTTTCTTTTTCCTAAATGTGCTTTTTTCCTTAAACTTGCTTTTTCTTCATAAATTTGATTTTTTCTCTTCTACCAAGTCAAGAATCCCAGTTCCAAATTCAGATTTTAAGGGGGTAGATTTGCTTCTTCTTCTTCTTCAATTTGCTTTTTACTGTTCTACCGAGTCAAAAATCCCAATTCTAAATTCAGATTTCAGGGGAATAAATTTACTTTTTCTTTTTCCTAAATGTGCTTTTTTCCTTAAACTTGCTTTTTCTTCATAAATTTGATTTTTTCCCTTCTACCAAGTCAAAGATCCTACTTCCAAATTTGGATTTTAAGGGAATAAATTTGCTTCTTCTTCTTCTTCAATTTGCTTTTTACTTTTCTACCGAGTCAAAAATCCCAATTCTAAATTCAGATTTCAGGGGAATAAATTTACTTTTTCTTTTTCCTAAATGTGCTTTTTTTTTCTTAAATTTGCTTTTTCTTCATAAATTTGATTTTTCTCTTCTACCAAGTCAAGAATTCCAGTTCCAAACTGGGATTTCAGGGGAATAAATTTACTTTTTCTTTTTCCTAAATGTGCTTTTTTTTTCTTAAATTTGCTTTTTCTTCATAAATTTGATTTTTCTCTTCTACCAAGTCAAGAATCCCAGTTCCAAATTGGGATTTCCAGGGGATAAATGTGTTTTTCCTTACATAAATCAGGAGGTGCAGCAGCCACGTGAGGCTCATCTGAGCCAGAGGATCCTGCAGTGGAAAAAGCCTTGGCATTCCCAACTCTTCTGAGCAAGGAATAAAAGCCTGGCAGGTAGGTGACCAATCTTGCTCTGTTACAGAGCACCTGAGGAGAGAAAAAACCAAATTAAAATAAGAATTTAATAATAAAATCCAAGAGTAATTTCATAATAAAAATCCAAAGAATCATTTAAACACAGCTCTGTGAAAAATCCTCAATGATTATATTAAAATTGGAATTATGGCCAGCTGTAACATCAAGTTGTAGAAATGTTGTATTGTTATTTTTGTGTTTTGTTGTTCCAAGCAAAGAAAAAGCCTTAAAGTGGTTTTAGTGTTGATTAAAGGCCTCTCACGTGAGGAAAAAGTCCTGAAAAATTAGAATTTAAATTCAATTATAGACAGGGATTGTCTCCATGGTTATCTCCTGGAAAACACAAATCCCACCTGCCACAGTGTGGGTGGTTTTTTTTGGAAAATTCAACTTTTCAGGTGAGGAATAACAATTCTTTTGAGAAAATCACATAAAAGGGTTTTCCTCAAGTGCTGCAGCTTTGATTGTATAAAAATATATGCAGTTTTACATCAAAAGAGGCACTTTCAGAAGTCATTTGCTTTTAAAAGAAGAGAATAAGTGGTGCTATTTGAATGTTTAATATAAAAATTGTATTTAAAGCACCAGGACCTGAGGCAGTTCTTCATCCAGCACTTCTGTGTAAATATAAAATAATTTCTAGCAAATTATAAAAACTCAAATGCTTCAAGACACATTTAATTTATGATTTAAATCAATTATTTACAGTTCAAGCCTGGAGCTGTCTCCTTCTAAAGCAGCTTCAGAAGGTTCCGGTAACACAGCAAAAATCTGATCCCGCTCAAATCTTTTTTCTTTATCATGTCAAATCGCTATTAAAATCAATTTCTGCACGATGCTGGTGTTATAAACAGATGGAAACAATTACAGCCAACATGTAATTAGCAGAAAAGAGAAGTTTTCCTTATTTATCAGTTACTTAACACGGAGATGTCACTAATTACAGCTCGCTCATGCAAATATTGACACACCTGGCGTTGCACAAGAACCACCAGCGAGGGAATAAATGAATTATTCATGTCCTCACGGCGGGAGCGAGAAAAACAATCAATAAAAGGTGTTTTATGCTCCAGCCTCGAATCAGCTGAGTGCTCCAAAACACGGGCCTGAGCCCAGCATGACAGAAAAAAATGGATTTAATCCTTAATTACGCTGTTATTCCTGGGATATTGAAACCGGAGGAAGGCTGGGTTGGGATTTTCGGGAGAAATTTTTCCCTGTGAGTGTGCTGAGGTTCTGTGGCTGCCTCTGAACAAGTGTCCAAACCTCGGAGCACACTGCAAGTTGTCCCTGCCAACGGCACGGAGTCGGAATTAAAAGATTTTTAAGTTTTTGGTTTGGTTTTTTTTTCCCCACCCAAACCTGTTTGTAATTCCATTTAATCCTCAATTCCGCCGTTCCCGGGATATCCGCAAGGCCGGGCGTCACTCACTCACATTGGCCATGGCAGACGCTGCTCTCCCCCCGCTGACAGGCCCGGACACCCCTGCAAAAGAGAAGGGAAGAGGGCAGAGAACAGAAAGGGAACGAGGAAAAGGAAGGGAAAGGAAAAGGGAAGAGGAAAGGGAAAAGAAGGCGCTGAACTCCTCAGCCCCGGAGCCCCCTCACACCCCGCACGGCCCCCCCGCGTCCCAGCAGCGGCGCTGCCGCGGACAGACAGAAACAGCTGACGAGAAGCGAGCAGGAAGCGGGAAAACGGGAGAAAGAAACAGGAAAAGAGAGAAGGAAGCGGGAAAAGAGGAAAAGAGAGGAAAAGAAAAGGAGCCCCCGGCCCCCCTCACCTCTTCCTGCAAAATGGCGGCGCTCACCCGCCC
>NW_005054298.1:247466-251520 GCF_000277835.1 Geospiza fortis | reverse complement strand
GGGGTGTCCCCTCGGTGCTCCCAAAGCGGTGTTGCCCCGTATGAGGGGCGCAGAAGGGCGGCCGTGGGTGCTGTTCCTGTGCGGGGCACCAGGGGGCAGTCACGGCGCGTCAGCCGCCCTCATCGCCCTCATCATTGCCGGGGATCCTGAAAGGGGAAAAAGGGGAGGAAAAGTGGAAAATGGGGAGAAAAAAGGGAGAAAATGGGGAGAAAATGGGGAAAAGGGTTTTGTTGAAGGGAATTGAAAGGAGGAGGGGTTGTTTCCTCTAAGGAAAAGCGCAAAGCCAGGTGTTCGCTGGGAATGGGGAGCATCAGTGGTGCTTCTGCCACAAAACTGTGACTTGAAGGGCCATACCTCAAATAACTTTACAAAATAATAATAAAAATATTTAAAACCTGCTTCAATGGCTTCCCTCCCTGTTGGTTTTTTAATGGGAGAGCTCTGGGCAGGCTCCCCAGGGAATGGTCACAACCCCAAGGATTAAAGTTTTCTTTCTCATTTTTTGCCATTTCTTCATTTTCTGTTCCAAGCAGCGTTGCTGGTGAAGAAAAAGGAATTTTAATCTCTCCCAAATAAAAGTTGGGGCATTCCCATCCCTCAGTGACTTTGCACAAGGCCTTGAATTTATTTTCCTTCCAAACCAGGGGTTTCGGGACATTTATTTTGCTTTGTCGCTGGTTTATTAGCAGAAATTTATTAACATAAACCAGTGCCAGAGATTTCCATAGTTCAAAATCAGAGCAGGACATTGGGTTTGTGGCCAGGGTAATAATATTCAGCCTTATGATGTTACTGCATTTAATAAAGTCTTGGCTTTATTTTATCAGGATCAGGAGGAAATTGTGATATCAGTTCCTAAACAATGTGATGTATTAAGTAGCTCTAATGTTGCAATTTTGATTTTTGGACTTATTTTCATGAGCACCTTTGCTCACTATTGGATGCCACTCAGCTCTTTTATTAATTCAATGTTAGCACACTTCATTCTCATTTGCTTTTGAATTAAATATTCATGTGGAATCTCTGAACTTCAGCAAAAAAAAAAAAGAGAGAGATGAGAAATCAGAGAAATTTAACTCTTTACAGAATGTAATTTCTGTCCTCTAATAGGAAGCACTGTGGATCAAATCCAGCCTCCAGCCTGTATTGACTTGTCCTTAGGCAATCCCAATTTATCTCCTCTCCAGGGCTGCCACTTCCAGATACTCCAATCAATCCTTGAGTTATCAGCCCCTCAAGTTTGTGGCTTGAATTCATAAAGATTCATTTCAATAAAGTTCCTATTCAAAGGAGACGGCGGAATCAAACGATCCAATTACAGATTTATCAAATATTAATAAGGAAAAATCTTCCAGATCTTTTGGATGCCAACATCCTTCTCCCCTGGTGTCAGGAAAGTAATTAGCAGCTGGCTTTGATTAAATTCTTCCCTCGGAGATTGCTGCTCTCAGTTTGAGGGAGAGGAAGAAACGCGCACGACAGGATTTCCTAATTCCTCCTTGGAAAGCCTTTTTGGAAAAATTCCTCATGCCTCCAGTTCAGGGGGACTCCTCGGCGTCCAAAACCTGGAGCTGAAAGCTGAAGTTCATGCCCAGGTCTTGCTGTTTTTTCCTGTTGACATGATTTTTTTATCCTCAGGGATCCCCTTTTTTCTCAGGGATCTCCACCATGGAAAGGACGTGGAGCTCCTGGAGAGTCCATGGAGGTGATCAGAGGGAAAGGCTGGCAGAGCTGGGAATGTTCCCCTGGAGAACAGAAGGCTCCAGGCAGAGCTCAGAGCCCCTGGCAGGGCCTGAAGGGGCTCCAGGAGAGCTGCAGAGGGACTGGGGACAAGGCATGGAGGGACAGGAGCCAGGGAATGGCTCCCACTGCCACAGGGCAGGGATGGATGGGACATTGGGAATTGGGAATTCCTGGCTGGGCTGGGATTCCCAGAGCAGCTGGGGCTGCCCTGGATCCCTGGAAGTGCCCAAGGTTGGAGCACCCTGGGGCAGTGGGAGGTGTCCCTGCCATGGCAGGTTGGGTGTTTTGGGAGATATTTATATTTACCACTGGTCCCGCTCCAAATTTAAGCTCCTTTCCTACCCAAATCACTCCACGATTCCAGAATTCTCTCTCTCTCTCTTTGGGACAGTGCTTTCCTCTTGGCACCTTGACCAGCACTGGGAAGAGCTGGTCAGAATTTCAGAACTTTCCCAGTCACCAGCACCCCCTGCCTGAAACCTGAACTCCAGATCTCCTCTGGGATTCTCCTTCCATGCCCAGATTCCCTGCTGGATTCCCTGCTCTGGAAGCAGAGGAGCCAGAGCTGCCCCTGAGAAGCTGCTTTGGTGCCCAAGACAAGCAGAAAGTGAATTTTCAGCTGTTTCCGCTCTGCTCTTCCAGGAGCCCAGAGAAGCTGTGCAAACTCCATCCTTGGAGTCTTCAAAACTCTGGGATGAGGTCCTGGAACTGGACTGGGAACCCCAAACCAGGGTTTCATCCTGAGTGTGGCTGTTTGCTGGTTTTATTCCCAGTTCCACCCTGGGAACTGTGGGAAATAGTAAAAGTAAGAAGATTTTCAAGCTGGGAAAGCAGAAACAGAGCAGAAAACTCAGAGCTGGCTGCAGCTGCCAAGTCTGAAAGCAGGAAAAGTTACAATAGTACAGCAAGCAGGGACATGAAACAATACCCTGAGTTTTAGGAATTTTCCCTGGTGGTTTTCCCTTTGGATACAGAAGATGCTGGTGAAGTAGTGCTAAAAAAACCCCAGATATTCTTTATTCCCATTTTCCATTTATCTGTGCAATGACGAATTGTGCTGGTGCTCCCAATTTTCCTAATGGCACCCATTAAACTTCATTAGGACTGTGTTAAACCCGAGTTCAAATCGTTGCCATTGATTTTGCATCTCTAAAAGCTGCTGGAGGCGCACCGGGCACGGAGCATTCCCCGGCATTCCAGCCACATCCCAAAGGGCAGCAGAGGCATGGGATCCCAGCCTGTGGTCCGGGGGATATTTAGGATCACCCCACAGAGCTGACAGCTCTCAGCCACGCTCTGTCACTGCCCCAGCCAGGGAATTTTTTAGCCTCCACACTCCAGCTCAGCTATTTTGTTTATCCATTCCATTCCCTGTATTTATTTTTCCTCACATTTTTCACTGGGCCTCCCCCCTTCCCCTTGACCTGCTAGACCTGGGGAATGAGGAATGAGGAATCCCCGAGTGCCAGGGGTGGAGGAGAAGGGAGGAAAGGTTTTAACGTGCTCTTTTCCCCAAAATAAACATCCTCTGGCTATAGGAAGAGTAAACTTCCCCTGGAAATGGATGTGTTTATATGAACAATCCCTTTCTTCTGGCATTTCCAAAGATTTGCTGGCTACCACTGGGAAAAGAGGCTTTTAGGGGAGCAGATAAGTCTTTGCACGATTTGTTTTCTTTTTGGCAAGACATTCCCCCCTGGATGGATTGCTGTGAACCTGAAAGGGATTTCCTCCTTTATCTCCTGCGTGTCCCTGCCCTCTGGAATGTCCACCAAAGGGGCAGGGGAGGAAAAGGCCTTTTTCCACAAAGCTGCTTGGCTTTACTGGGGGTTTGCTGGGAATCCTTTACTAGCACACCCTGGATCTGTAATCTCCCAGTTTTTCACCAAAGAGAGAATTTTACCAACATTCCTAAACTGGGATGTCCAGGGACATCCTTCCAACAGTAGCCCTGGTGCAGGGTTATCCAGATGGATCTGAGGTTGAGGCAGACACTAATTCATCTCACTTTGGTTTAAAACAGAAAGATTGGATTTTAAAAGCTTTATAATTTGCTTAAACAGCAATATTTTTGGAATATTTTCACCAAAGAGAGAATTTTACCAACATTCCTAAACTGGGATGTCCAGGGACATCCTTCCAACAGTAGCCCTGGTGCAGGGTTATCCAGATGGATCTGAGGTTGAGGCAGACACTAATTCATCTCACTTTGGTTTAAAACAGAAAGATTGGATTTTAAAAGCTTTATAATTTGCTTAAACAGCAATATTTTTGGAATAATTTAATATAATAATTTAATATATAATATATT
>NW_005054298.1:240528-247041 GCF_000277835.1 Geospiza fortis | reverse complement strand
ATATAGTATAATATTATTTAATAATATAAAAATTTTAATGTATTCTAATTTAATATTTTAAGATATAATTTGATTAAACAGAAATCTTTTTCCTGGGAAGCATGAGCTGCTCCTTGTTGCTCACGTGGGATGAGTGAGGAGATTCCCAACTCCTTTTTCCTCCCTTCCAGCAGCACCTCAGGGATGCTGCTGCATCCAACACAGCCACATCCAACAGGGAATGATTGCAGGTTGGGTGTTTTGGGAGATATTTCTATTTGCCACTCCAAATTGATGGAATTTAAGTGTCTATAATTTAGTGCTGAGGCTGTCAGCAAAACTGGAGGCCAGATGGATTCAGTTTAATGGGACCTGAATTTGGTGGCAAATTGGGAATTGATGGAATTTAGGTGTCAATAATTTAGTGCTGAAGCTGTCACCAAAGCCGGAGGCCAGAAATAATCTGGATTAACTTTAATATGGCCTGAATTTGGTGGCAAATCTGGGAATTGATGGAATTTAGGTGTCAATGATTTAATGCTGAGACTGTCACCAAAACTGGAGGCCAGATGGATTCAGTTTAATGGGACCTGAATTTGGTGGCAAATCTGGGAATTGATGGAATTTAGGTGTCAATGATTTAATGCTGAGGCTGTCACCAAAGCTGGAAAAATGAAAATCAGAGGGGTTAATGTGTGGGATAAATTCCCAGAAATTTCCAGCCAGGAGGTTTGGTTAAACCCCATAAATTTGGCCAGAAAGGGCCTCCAGCTGTCCTGCCTCACACGTCAGGAGAGCCATTTTATCACAACATCCATCAGGCAGCCCAGCTCCTCCGAGTGGGAAGCTCTCTGTGCTTTCTGCTCTCACATTCTGCCAGATGCTGGGCTCTTTCATTGCCTGCCAGACAGGAACAGCCTCATCACTCACAGGCAGCCCACCGTGCCACCAACCTCTTGGCGAGACACGCTTCCCATCCGTGGGCGTTACAAAACACAAAATACGACCCCATCTATTAAAAAAGAAACACCAACAAATGAGGAATCCGGGGGAATAAGTAGCCCGTTAGGCATGGCACTGGGTTTAAACTGGAATTCTGCCTCCTCAGGTTTTTTAACACTTCCCAGGTGGATAAAGATTGACCAGAAATAGAAGCAGCCTATAAAAAGCTGGTTTTGATCCAGTTCTGAGGGGAACCTTTCTCCTCACCTGGCACATTCCAGAGCAGATTCCAGAGGGCTCAGGACCACCAGCACCCGGAGCATTCCAGGCTGCCAAGCCTGGTGTCTGTGCCACCAGCAGATCCCAAGAGAGAGCTCCAGGTCCTCCTGCTCCTCCTGGATCTCTGCATCCAAGAGGTGCGACCTCAGGGAAATGCAGACCTGATACAAACCGGTCCTTTTCCCAGTTCAGCTGCAGTGTGGACCAAATTCAGGCCCCATTAAACTCAATCCAGACCATTTCTGGCCTCCAGCTTTGGTGACACACTCAGCATTAAATTATTGACACCTAAATTCCATAAATTCCCAGATTTGCCGCCAAATTCAGGTCCCATGAAACTCAATCCAGACCATTTCTGGCCTCCAGCTTTGATGACACACTCAGCATTAAATTATTAACACCTAAATTCCATAAATTCCCAGATTTGCCACCAAATTCAGGCCACATTTAATTTAATCCAGACCATTTCTGGCCTCCAGCTTTGGTGACAGCCTCAGCACTAAATTATTGACACCTAAATTCCATAAATTCCCAGATTTGGAACCAAATTGTGCATCATGCTGCCATGCCATGGATGCTGAAAATCCCTGAATATTCCTCTTTTGCCCCATGTTTTAGGTGCAAATCTCAGCTCTGTGAAAAGGGAGGTCAGAAGCCCCAGAATTTCGGGATACAATCCAGAAAATCTTCTTGCAAAGCCTCATCAGGATTCTCCTTACCCACGTCCAGAGCTCAATAAAGTTTATGGAACACTTTCCAATGCCTTTAGTGAAAACTGGGATAAAAATTCCCATTGGGAGGTGTTACATATTAGGAATCCCCAGATGTTTCCCCCTCTGGGCCACTGAGGGAGGCAAAATCCAGGTGTGAACTCCCTGTCTGGGCTTTCCAGCATTGATTTGCTACTTGGGGGCAAAATTATTGCTGCAGAGAGGCCTTCGGTGGAGTCATGAGGTAAATATTTATTCCACTTGCTGCATTTTGCTCTGTCAGATATTTAAAATTAAACCTCTTAACTCGAGAGCATTTTTACTGTGGAGAACAAAACCCTTCTGCTGACAAACCTGGTTAGGTGCTGTTACCTAATTCTGTCCCCAGAATCTTGCTCCTAATTTGCTTTTTTTGCTGATTTACCTCGTTCCGTGGCACAACACTTCTTTACCCTTCAGGAAGAGTAAGGAACAGTGGAATTTCCAGAACACGTTCCTGGTGGGTTTAATATTCTCTTTTTTACCAGTTCAAGAATAACAAACAACCTCCTGACTTGTCACTGACAGATTCTTTTTTTTCTGTGCTGGAGTGACTCAAACAAAGGAGTGAAAACTCCATTTTGCATGTGTCAACCTCCTCCTTTCTAAAGGTACCTTAAAATAAAGGCTCTTCGCTTTCTCACATCGACTTCAGAAGGAAACATCAGACATTCCTCTTCAAAAGTTCTGATAGGAACAGATGAGACCTGCGAGATGATCAGAGGGAGAGGGAATTTTGCTGAGATTCCCTGTCTGAGTGATGGAGCCATGAAATGCTCCGGGTTCCCATCCTGCACCTCAGATTTCAGCCTGCAAAGAGCAGCCAAAAGCTTGTTTGGTGCGCCTTGTTTGCATTTTTAGTTGTCAGGGCCTTCCAAACGACTAAATCAGAGGGGTTAATCTGTGGGATAAATCAGTATTTTCCTCTGGGATAAATAAATACTGATCGGGAGAAATGGGATCATTCCTGGTCCATCTTGCTGATTCCCTGCTGAATTTTTTTTTTTTTTTTGTTAATTTTAAATGTCACATACCTCCCAGACTGATGCACAACTTTGACAGCCCCAGAATTGATTTAATTATAATTATATCAATATTAAATATTGAATTAATATTTCCTTCCAACCTGCAGATGAACCACAAAAACCCAGAGTTGCAGCAATGTGCGCACGATTTTCTTGAATTTTTAGGTTTTTTTTTTCAACTCCACACAGCAGACCCAACATTTTGTGCTGTCTCCCAAATCTTTAGCTTTGACAGAAGGTACAAATCAGTGTCTGCTGTGTCTAACAAAAGGCAGCATCAACACATCTCTGTGTACTTGAATATTCAAATCCACATCTTTATTCATCTCCCTCCAAAGTCGCTCATCACCAGCTCTGGGGATGAAGAGCTGGGAGCTCAGGAGAGGTTTCTCAGCCCCGAGGTGATGGTGAGAGCATCATTTCAACACCCCAAAACTCAGCATCCCCTGGGAGCAGCCCCAGATCAGCTGCTCCCAGCCAGGCCTGAATAGAAAGACAAAAAGATCCTCCAGGCTCTGTCCGTCCTTTCTGCCCCGAATAAAACAACTCTTGGAGTGAATCAGTTTGAGGGAAGAGAGCCTCGGGGCTGAATGTTTAGCTGAGTGAATCAGTTTGGTGCGGAAAAGCAGCAGAAGGGCTGAATCTCTTTTCAAAACTTTTATTTTTCTGTCGTGCTCACTTTTTGCACCAGGGAGAAGCTGCCTTCAGGGGACCCAGTTTGGGCTCTGGCTGCACCAGTGGCTGCAGTCATTTCCCTGTTCCTTTGGGAGCCTTTTGGCAGCAAATGAACTTGTGGAAAAATTGGCATTTCTGGTTAATTTGGGCTCTGGAAACACCAGTGGCTGCAGCCATTTCCCTGTTCCTTTGGCAGTGAATGAACTTGTGGAAAAATTGGCATTTCTGGTTAGTTTGGGCTCAGGCTACCCCAGCGGCTGCAGCCATTTCCCTGTTCCTTTGGGAGTGAATGAATTTGAGGAAAAATTGGCATTTCTGGTTAATTTGGGATCTGGCTACACCAGTGGCTGCAGCTATTTCTCTGTTCCTTTGGGAGTGAATGAATTTGAGGAAAAATTGGCATTTCTGGTTAATTTGGGCTCTGGCTACACCAGTGGCTGCAGCTATTTCTCTGTTCCTTTGGGAGTGAATGAACTTGTGGAAAATTTGACATTTCTGGTTAGTCTGGGCTCTGTAGAGCTGCTGGAGCAAGCGGATTTGGAAAGGTCACCGAGGCAGGGTGGCTGTGGGCTGTGCCTTCTCTTTTGTAGCACATCACTGCCTGCTGTGAGCATTGCTGTCCCTCCAGACATCCCGAGGATGTTGGGGCAGTGTCCTGGCTCCAGAGCTGTCACCCTGCCAGCGACAGGGCAGAGGAAATGAAGGCACAGCTCCCTGGGGCACCTCCTGAATATTTATGGTGGCAGGGAAGGATTTCATGGAGCCGCTCAGCCTGGGGGGGATCTGGAGCTGATTTTGCTGTTGCTGTTTGATTTGCAAGCTGCCAGGAACCATCCTAAAAGGCAGATGAGACCCCTGGGTGTGCAGCAGTGACGGGGCTGTGACAGCCACCCCAGCCAAGGCCACGTGTCCCTCGCCAGGCTGTGACAGCTGTAGCTCCTAAGGAGCTCCAGGGCTGGGGACAGCAGGGCAGAGCTGATCATAACTCACTGATCACCCCAGAAACACCCCAGGGGCGAGGAAAAGGGGGAAAGAATCAGTTCAAATCATCCAGGGGCAAGGAAAAGGGGGAAAGAATCAGCTCAGATCATCCAAAGCGCTGCTCAGCCAACCCTGAACTGTGACAGTGTTCACAGGGGTCCCAGGATGAGGGAAGAGATGAGGATCTGACTCCATGTTTCAGCAGGCTGATTGATTATTTTATGATATATATTATATTAAAACTATGCTAAAAGAATAGAAGAAAGGATTTCATCAGAAGGCTTGAAAGGAAAGGAATGTAATGATAACAAAAGCTCGTGACTCTCAGAGAGTCCGAGCCAGCTGACTGTGATTGGCCATTAATTAGAAACAACCAACACGGACCAATCAAAGATTCGCCTGTTGCATTCCACAGCAGCAGATAATCCTTGTTTTTCTTTTCCTCTGAGGCTTCTCACCTTCTCAGGAGAAAAAATCCTAGCAAAAGGGATTTTTCATAAAACACCATGGCTACGCTGAACTCTTAGGAGGGTGCCCGGGTGGCACAGGGTGCCCAGAGCAGCTGTGGCTGCCCCTGGATCCTTGGAAGTGTCCACAGCCAGGTTGGAGTAGCCTGTGGAAGGTGTCCCTGCCCTGAAATGGACTTTTAAGATCCCAACCAAACCATCGGATGGCTTTGCGCCCCCCCTGCTGCCCGTGCCCCTCTCTGGCCCTTCCAGCCCTTCTCCCTGCCTGTGCTGTGGTTTAAACCCTGGCCTGCATTTAAGCTGAGCCCAGCAGCCCTGAGCAGCAGCAAAAGCCCTGGCTGTGTGTTTGTGCACTGCCTGCTGATTGCCTGGGTCCCAGAAAAGTGGGTTAGACTCAGATTATTGCCTTTGTCCACGTCCCTGACCTTTTGGCCCACATATTGCGCGGCCCGCGGGTGGAGGAAGGAGGATTAAAGGTTAAGAAGCCTCTCTTGAAAGAGTTAGGATGCCTAAATGTTTAAAATGTTTCCTTTGCCCAGTAATTCCAATCTATATTAAAGCTAAAACCCTTCTGAGAGGCAATAAAACAGAGCAGTGGAGGAGATCATTGGGAAGATTAGGAAGAAGAGACTTAAGGGCTTACTCTTGATGCTTCTGGGTTTATACTTTGTTCTTGTTTTACTCTGTCAATCTCTTCTAGCGTTTCTCCCAGTGATTTTATTGTGTTTTTTATGGAGCAGGGATGGTGCTGCAAACTACCAGGGAAAAGCTTGTCGTCGCTGAGGGGAGGGGGAAGAACATTCCTTTGCACATTTTTCGGTGTTCCTGTTATATCTCAAATTTAGAAAGTAACAAGAAGCAGCATCCAGTTTTCATTAATGCTTCAGGGTTTGGTTTTTTTGTTGGTTTTTTTTTGGGTTTGTTTTTTCTTTTTGGCACATATGTTTTCATTTCCAGGCATCCAAAGGAGAAGATGAAATTCCTCCTTTCCAGTGAGCACTGGAGGACACCAGGACCAGCAGATTCCCTGGATTTTGGTGCCAGGTAGGAGCCTGGTAACCTCCTTTGTCCTAAACCCAGCAGAGTGGGAAGTGCAGCGATGTTTTTTTGGGACAAAGGGTCGTGCTGTGACTGCTTCCCTTATGTGAACATTCCTCTTGACACAGCCTGGCTGGTGGCCCACATTAATTTGGCTCCAAAAAAAAAAAAAAAAGAAAAGAGGGAAAAAATACATGATATTCACGTTCTTGGAGGAGTTGTGTGTTCCATCTGGATACTGCAAACCTGTGAATCCTGTCCAAATAACTCCTGTGTTCTCCTTGCTGGGTTTTTTTTGTGCATCTTGTCAGTTCAATATATCCGAGAGCTCCCAGGCAGGAGCGTGAGGGCGCCTCGTGCCCATCGCAGCCCAGGAAT
>NW_005054298.1:240320-240497 GCF_000277835.1 Geospiza fortis | reverse complement strand
CTGGTGAAATCCCAGCCGTGGAATTCTGTCTGTGATGGTCGGTGGTGGCAGGAATTCCGTGGAATTCCCATGGAATTGTGTTTTGTCCACTGGGGTGTGAGCAGGCCAGGCCTGGGGACACTGGGGGGTGCTGGAAGGATCCTCTCCCTCTTAATTTTGGTGTTTCTATGGAAACAG
>NW_005054298.1:228688-240292 GCF_000277835.1 Geospiza fortis | reverse complement strand
TTGTCTCATCCTTTTTTTTGTCAGTGGGGAAAAGTGAAACTTGGCATGAAAGCCAGGGCAGGCAGCAGTGGGTGCTGCTGTGGGAGCAGGCCCAGGCCCTTGCTGCTCACAAACCTCTTCCCTTCCAAACCAAACCAAACCACGTGGAAATAGGGACTCCAAAAGCTTCCGTTCTTACCTGGGAGATGATTTCTGAGTTTTATTCCAAAGGTGACTCGTGTGACTTCAGGCAGAGCATTGCCATAGGCTGGAAGGGAAGGAAGCTGCAGGGTTTTGCAGATTTCTCCTAAGCCCCTGGCCTGGAGCACCTCCAGCTTGGGTTTCAGGAATAAAAACCCAAACTTTGAACACTGTGATATTATGAGAATAAAATATTCTTTTTGGGAAAGAGAATTTGGATGAGAAGGGCTTGGGGCCTGGCTTGTGTTTGTCAGGGAGATGAAAACCAGCAGCTTTTTTGCTGTCTGAGGCATTTGGGTCTTGTCTCCATCACCACGAGAAGTGCAGGATAAGGAGGTGCAAGCTGGGGCTGAAAGCTGGGAAGAGAAATCCCTCTACAAGCCATCAGTGAAGCAGCTTCTTGGCAATAAAAACTTCAGGAACTGTTCTCCCTGAACTTGGAAGTCTGGATGTTGACTGCTTGGCTGGAGAGGGACCTGGACCTCTGGGGGTGGCAGGACCTGGTGCATCCAATGGGTTTGGTGCTTTTGAGGTATTTCTAAAGCTCCTGGTGGCTGTCACTCAGTGTCACAGCAGGCTCACAGGTTCCACTGGACTCCAGGTGTTCCTTGTCCTTGCTCCAGGGTGTCTCCAGCAGCAGATCAGGTTTTGTTTCGCACCTGTCTTGGTGAATACTTCAGGCCCAGCTATCCCAGCACCTGGCAGGAATGAGGAATAAACTCCAATAATTCAGATTTTTCCTGGTCAAACTGGGCTGAACCTCTGGCTGCATCCAGAGGGGACAGAGTGAAAAGGGAAGGAGGATGGTGAGCAGGTTCAATCTCAAACCAAACAGGAGAGTTTCTCACAGGTTGGCTTGGGAATAATTCCATTTTTGGGAGATTATTCCTCTCTGTGGTGTCAGAGCTCAGGAAGATGATCTGTCCTGGTATGTGTGACAGGAGGGAGAGCTGGCCTTGCCCTGCTTGTCACCCTGAGAAGGGAAAGCAGAACTGTCCAAGGATTTCAAAGCTTTTCCCAAATCTCCCCATCCAAAGCCCCTGATGGGATCTAAGCTGGGTGTAACTCTTAAGTTCAGCACCTTGTCATGGTCTTCTTGAGCAGCTAGCTCTGCTCTGTGTCCCTGCTTCCATCCTCTCAGATCTAAGGCAGACTTCACTAGAAAAATCTCTGCTGCTTTATTCACACAGAAAAGAAAGAGTTAATATTTTTTCCCCTTTTTTTTTAAGGGCCTGCCTTGCTGTAAGTTTTGGTATTTAAAATTAATGAAGAAAATGAGAAAATAATGTGGCTCGGATTACTCCTCCTCAGCTGTTTTGCTTTTTCTGGCAAATTGCTGCTTGTAGACGTCTGGCATTTTATTTCTTTTTGGGATTTTTTTTTTTTTTAAAGCACTGACATCTCTCATCATGCTCTATATAACTCTTTCTTGGGAATTATGTGACGGGTGGATGGCCCCTCATTCCTGGTCCTGCTCCTCAGGGCATCCTTTTGCAAAGCCCTTCTCCCCCTCTTCCTTCCCTCCTCCAACCTGTGGGCGTCTGACTCAGAGAGCTGGAGACTCATTCTGGAGTTTTCACGTGTAACTTCTCATTAATTAACTTCTGACTCAACATGTTCACATTAGTAAAGATGGAATTTGCAGTCTTGCTTTTGCTTTCCCTGTTTTTGATGCCTCATGGATGTGTGGTAGAATTCCTCTGGAGATGGTAACATTTGTGGGACAGATCAAGTTGTGGTTGCCCCATCCCTGGAAATATTCCAGATCAGGTTTGGAGCAACCTGCTCTAGTGGGAGGTGTCCCTGCCCATGGTAGGGGCTGGAGTGGGATGGATTTAAGGTGCCTTTCCACCCAAACCAGTTTGGAATTCTCATTGCAGGGCTAAAGAAGGTTCTGGCACTGGACCCAGGCTTGGAGGGAAAAGTTCTTCTGGAAGTAGTGAAGTTCTTGCATGAGTGCAGCTGCAGTGGTGGGAACCCCTCTGCCCACATTGCCCTGCTCAGCAGGGTTGGCCGTGCCCCCCAAATTCTCCAGGCCAAAATCCTGGTGCTGAGCTGGCTGTACCAGCATGGTTGGGTTGGGCATCTTCCATCACGTTGGGTTGGGTGTTTTCCATCAGGTTGTGTGTCTTTCATCATGTTGGGTTGGGCATCTTCCATGATGTCGGATTGGGTGTCTTCCATTACATTGAGTATCTTCCATCACATTGGGTCAGGCATCTTCCATCACGCTGTGTGTCTTCCATCACGTTGTGTGTCTTCCATCAGGTTGCGTGTCTTCCATCACGTTGGGTTGGGTGTCTTCCATTGCATTGGGTTGGGCACCTTCCATTGTGTTGTACTGGGCATCTTCCATCACTTTGGGCATCTTCCACCATGTTGGATGGCATGGCTTCCATCATGTTCAGTTGGGCATCTTCCATGATGTTGGATTGGGTGTCTTCCATCACGTTGTGTGTCTTCCACCATGTTGGATTGGGCATCTTCTGTCACATTGGGTTGGGTGTCTCCCATTACATTGGGTGTCTTCCGTCGTGTTGGGTTGTGCATCTTCCATCACATTGTATGTCTTCCATCATGTTGGGTTGGGTGTCTTCCATTGCATTGGGTTGGGCACCTTCCATTGTGTTGTACTGGGTATCTTCCAACACTTTAGGCATCTTCCACCATGTTGGGTTGGGTGTCTTCCATCCTGCTGGCCTGGGTCTTCCATCAGGTTGGGTTGGGGGTCTTCCAGGACATTGAGTTGGGCATCTTCCATCACATTATGTGTCTTCCATCACGTTAGGTTGGGTGTCTTCCATTGCATTGGGTTGGGCACCTTCCATTGTGTTGGATTGGGTATCTTCCATCACTTTTGGGCATCTTCCACTGTGTTGGGTTGGGTGTCTTCCATCCTGCTGATCTGGGTCTTCCATCATGTTGGGTTGGGCGTCTTCCATCAGCAACGGGTCCAAATTCCCACATGTCCCACGTGCAGAAGGTCCAGCCCCTCCAGCTGCCAGACTTGCAAATGAGGAGGTGTTAACGAGCATGAGGGCTCCTGGCAGCAGCTCCTCAGTTCTCCTGAGGTTTGGGAATTGCTGGGTGCCCAGACGCCGCCTCCATCGGAGCAGGGCGATGGTGACCATCCCAGGAGACATTTCCAATGGATTTGTCCCATTCCTACAGCCACACTTGAGCTCCTCAGAGAGTACCTCCCTCCTCATGAACTTTAAATGTCCATAAACCCCCCAGGTTTCTCTTTCTTCCCCTTTGCACTTTAGGAACTGTTGGAAAACTGAAGGAAAAATTGTTAAACCGAGGCAATTGAGTTGAGCATCCAACTGCAAGCCCAGGGCCAAACCTCTGACAGGAAAAACAACTCCAAACCCTCCTGCACCCAAATAAGTCCAATAAAAGCTCCAAAGTTAATCTTTAACTTGAGCTCACAGGATTGGGGTCATTAAAGTTATTAAAATCCAGTTGTTGGAGGGCTGGGGGACTCCATAAAGGAATCTGCGGCTCAGGGAGGAATTCTGCCCGGGAGGATTTCCTGGTTAATGCAGCTGTTGACTGGCAAATTGCTTTGCTGGCTGGGCAAGTGCTGGGATGCTTCCATATGGAATTGCTGCTGCTGCTGGAGGTGAAGGCAGAGAGTGGGAAAAACTCCCAATAATTCAACCCCTGTGTGGGATTCAGGCTCCTGGTGCACTGTCCCAGCTATAAATATTAAACCTGGATTTGGGATGGGATTTCAGCGTGGCCTGCTGGCTCCTCTTCCCGATCTCATCCATCTCCAAGCCGGAGGCGTGGGCTGCAGGATGCTGCTCTCCTCTCCTTATCCATTTTTCCTCTCCTTATCCATACTTGCTCTCCTTCCATTAATCACTCTAATGGCAAACTGGGGGAAAAGGAGTTTAAAAATCCCTATTTATCTGTAGGAACATATCAGAACCAGAGCCAGCTCTGCCCCAGAATACCTGGGGGGGTGGAAAATCTCTGGATTTTGGGATCTGGGGGATGAAAGTTCCCCCACCACTCCACGTCTGCAGGGAGGTGACTTTCCAGGGTCACAGAGTGCTGGGTTTATTCCTCCGAGGGCTCTAAACCCTCTTTGCAAGGGGCACGTTTGAGTTACGAGTTGCAGCTCCGCCGAGTCCCCGCGTCTGGGCAGAAATGATCCCCCAGCTCATTGTAAATGCAGGCAGGCCTGCAGTAAATGGGATTCAATTAGCAGGGAAAAGCTCGGAAAACCAGAGCAGTTAGGAAGGCTGGAGGAGGGGGAAGAGGGCAAGCCTGGGGTTGCTGAGCCAGACCTGGTGCCTGATTCGTGCTGCACTGGGGAGTTTGCTCTGGTTTGTATTAAATTTTAGATTATGAAAGGTTGGAACTGAGTCTGACTGATTTAAGTTGTACCAGGCTAAATTTCAAGCTGCAGCTCTGATAACTTTAAACATTTCTTGCCAGGCTGCCAAGCACTCTCCTGTTAGGCAGGAGATATCACCTGGTAATCTTTCCCTTCATGAGAAAATCCATCTATTAAACCAAGGGTTTTCACTATAAAAATCTATTTAATGTTATTTTTGAGTGGACCACAAGTGTTTTTTTAACCTGCCTACCACTGCTGTGGCTGCCTCATCCCTGGAAGTGTCCAAGGCTGGGTTGTACAGGTCTTAGACAACCTGGGATAGTGGAAGATGCTCCTGCCCATGGCAGGGGTGGAATTGGATGGGCTTTGAGGTTTCTTCCACCCAAAACCATTCCATGATTCTACAATTTGGAGTTTTCACTGAAAACACAAACCCTCCCAGCCAACCATTTTTATAAACCCCAAAGTCACTTCATTTCTTGGAAGGCCTTTTCAGAGAGGGGGAAAAAAAAACATTGGAAGAGCTTTGCTGGCTAAACCTGAGAAAAAGTGCGTGTTACTTAATTCCCTTGCAGAAATGTGTTTAGTTCCACAAATGCAAATGTGCCGGGCGCTGCAGGTGTGTGAGGGGGTGATAAGTGCTGTTCACACACTTAGTGAAGCAACGTGGAAATAAATGACCACATTCCCGATTATTTGAATCTCCTGACGGATTCCTTATGGAGGGGAAACAGCCAGTCCAAACAGACTCAGCCCTGAACTCGTGTTTAATGGATGGAACTCTGCGAGGCGCTCGGAAAACGCAAAATCCCACGCGCTTGGACGGAAAAGTCGCAACTTTGCAGCCAGGAATTCTAACAATTATTGCACAGGGCTGCTCTCCTTCCTTTTCCCATCCTGTCCAGGCTGCTGTGATGGATGCACCTCACTCAGCCGCAGAGCATCTCCAGCAGGTATGAGATCCCCCCAGCTTGGGCAGAGCGCAATCATTAGGCTGATTTTGCTCCATAATGAGGTGTTGTGGAGTAGAGCTCCATTGAAAAGCCTTTAAATAATGTTAGCATTGAATATAATAACCTTCCAGGGAAATCAAATCCCTCGCCGCCTCTGGTTCTGCCTCTGAAAGGGAATCAATTTTCTTTGCCTGATAGCTTTCCCCAGCACTTAACACGCATGGGGGAAGGCACTCATTGTGAGGGTTGCCCAGGAATTGCCTTCTGAAGGTCAAATCTTGGGGGAGAAAAAAATGAAGGAGAAGAAAAGAAAACAAGGTTTGGTGACCCCTATCCTGATGGGAAGGACCTGCTGCAGCTGCTGGGGTGGGGAGAGGGGCTGGAATGCTCATGGTGGGGTTTGTTTGTGGGTTTTAATTGTAGATACAATGAGTCTGTGTGTGTGTCTTCCTTAAAATTCCAATCAGGAAGGCAATCCCAGCCTGGGTTTGGGCTCGGTGGCTGTTTGGGTGTCCCTGGTTTAGCTGCTGCCTCCTTGGCTTGCACAGTCCGAGCCAGCTGGAGCATCCAACACGTCGCTTCCCTGGCTTTGGAGACAAAGCAAGGCAAGGAATAAATCCAGAAATCCCACATTCCTGGCTGGCTGCTCCGTGGCTTTGCAGGGAAATTCCCAGCGAAGTGCAAAATCAGGGAGCCCTTTAATAATTACACGCTGAATTCCCCTCCTTGTGGAGCATCCATGTTTCCCTGGGTTTGCTCCTCTCTGCAGCTGTGAAAACCAGGAATGAACATTTTGGGGTGAAACCAGGAGTGTTCAGGCCACTCTCAATTCCTGTAGCACAACCCCCAGGAGGTCAGGATGGATGTGCTTCCAAGGATGACAGGAGGCAGGATTTGGCCCAGGATGGATCCTCTGCAAAGTGCAATTCCCAGGGATTGAACGGGACAGGGAATGGAATGGCAGAGTGGGGGTTCGTAACACTGCCCAGGAAAATCCCAGGGATTGAGCAGGACAGGGAATGGAATGGAACGGAATGGAATGGCAGAGCGGGGGTTCGTAACACTGCCCAGGAAAATCCCAGGGATTGAGCAGGACAGGGAATGGAATGGAACGGAATGGAATGGCAGAGCGGGGGTTCGTAACACTGCCCAGGAAAATCCCAGGGATTGAGCAGGACAGGGAATGGAATGGAACGGAATGGAATGGCAGAGCGGGGGTTCGTAACACTGCCCAGGAAAATCCCAGGGATTGAGCAGGACAGGGAATGGAATGGAACGGAATGGAATGGCAGAGTGGGGGTTCGTAACACTGCCCAGGAAAATCCCAGGGATTGAGCAGGACAGGGAATGAAATGGCAGAGGGCAGGCTCAGGCACTGAGGGGGAACATTGCCCAGGAAAATCCCACTTGGAAATCGTTTCCCCCATAAAATCCCAACTGCTGAGTGTCACCGTAATGCACCCTAATGACAGGGAGGAGGGGGGGAAGTTTTAGAAAGTGGTTTTAAAAAAGCCCTGGAATCCATCTGGATTCTCTTAGGAACAAGGAAAACCTCATCAGGGACCACTTCAAAGCCCATTTCCTCCTGCTTAAATTATCTCGTGTGCACCTGCTGCTGCATGGACATTGCTCCATTAGGGATGATTTTTGACTCTGCCTAATCTGAACAAACTGCACAATATTCCAGGAGTGATTTCC
Source organism: Geospiza fortis (assembly GCF_000277835.1). NCBI lineage: Eukaryota > Metazoa > Chordata > Aves > Passeriformes > Thraupidae > Geospiza > Geospiza fortis. The sequence continues at coordinate 233,110 of NW_005054298.1, read as the reverse complement.
AATTTGTTGGGAGCCCTGATTCCTGCAGACAGCCTGGCTTGGCTTTGGGGTGGATATAGGGGGGAATTCACAGCCATCCTGCTTGGTGTCCTGCCCAAAGGCTTTGGAAAATGGAATTAGTTGGGGGTTTCTAGGAAGTATGGCACTGTTATATTTATAATAGAGTGAGTTGTTTTAATGGTGTTGAGTTTTCAATTATATTTATATGTATATTTATATCTATATCTATATCTATCTATATCTATATCTATATCTATATCTATATCTATATCTATATCTATATCTATATCTATATCATCTATATCATCTATATCTATATCGATATCTATCTATCTTTATATATCTAAATCTATATTATATCTATATTTATATATCTATCTATAGATGTATATCTATATCTATGTATCTATATTTCTAGAAATAGTGTATATGTATGTATTTTATCTATAGGCCATAAAAATTTTTAAGGAGGGATTTATGGCCCCCGAAACTTTGCTAGGCCAGAAAAAAAATCATAACTGGGGGAGTTTATATCTCCAAAACTTTGCTAGGCCATTGAAATTCATGTTGTGTGGATATTTAAAAAAATTAAGTGTTCAGGGAGCTGAAGTTTGCTCCTACTGGAAGTCAAGTAAAGCTGTGTGGATAATGTATTTTTAAAGCAATTAATGGGCCAAACAGATTTTTTTTTTCTTTAGTGTCAACCTAAATAATTTCCTTATATCCTAGAAGAGCTCTGGAGGGGAATTTTGGGCTTGGTTAATCCTATTGATGTTCAATATCTTTTTTTTTTTCAAGTGGATCAATTTTGCCATCTTGGAACGAGGCATCAGGAGGAAACATACTGATTCTGCTAAATTCAGAATTCACACCTCATCCCTCCCAAAACACTGCTCTGCTAATTTTAAATTAATCCCTAAATTTATGCTCCACAGAAGGGAAACAAGTGGTAGGAACAGGCTTGAATTTTTGGCTGAGAATTTGGAGATGCAGCCCTGGGGAGGAGCTGGAAGATGCTGATGGATCCTGGGGAAGCACCAGAGGTGACACCTGGGACACCTTGGAGAGGTTTTGCACATTCCCTGCCCCTTTCCCACACAGATTCAACCTCTCTCCTTGTCCAAACCCCATTTGGGAAAACAAAGAAAATAAAAACACAGCAGAGCAAAGCCTGTCCTGAAATCTGCACGGTGCTGAGTCCGTCCCTTGAAATAATCTGAAATAATCCACTGAAAAATTCCTGTATTTTCAATAAGGTGTTTCAGATGCTGTTTCAGACCTGGATATTTGCTAATTCTGTGCAGAGAGAAAAAAAAAAAAAAAACAAAGCAGGGATGAGATTTTCCACAGCTCTTTTTGCTCAGTGAAGGGAATCGAAGATGAAGCATTCGCGATGTGCCACAAATCAATACCAGCCTGGCAAGGCTTTGACACGTTTGTACCTTTTATGAAGGAGTAAAGAGGATGGAAAATACATGGAAAAACAATATTCCAGAGCACAGGCACCTCTGTGTGTGATCTGATGGGCAGTGAGGGATGAGCCCCAGCTGGGAACACGCCGAACACGACCTGAAAACAAAGAATTCTGTGCTCAGATGAACCAACTCCCTGTGGGCTCCCTTCCATTAAAACAAATGATATTCGTGTTTTATGAAGTTCATTTAATCTACAGCTGAGGAGTGAGGTGGTTTTTATTCTCTGGCTTGAGAATACAGTTTTATTTAAGCGTCTGAATAGCCAAACCATGGTGAGGGCACGTAGCAAAGCCTCCCATATCCAGGTTTTTCCATGGGCACAGCTGGGTGCAGAGTGTGATGCCAGGAAAAGGCCAAGGGACCATGGCAATAAATAAAATGTGGGGGTTTTTAGAACATGTCGCTTAAAACATAACTCTTGCTGGTTTGCTGTAAAAAATGTGGTTTTCCACAGTTTGAAATCAGACAGTGTTTTGATAAGGGTTGGGAGGATTTTTGGCAAATTGTTGGTGAGGTTTAGCAAGGCTTTGACAAAGAACAAGGAAAAAGCCTGGATGTGGCACTGGGTGCAAGGGTTTATGTGAGGTGTTGGAGCTGGGTTGGACTCAATGATCTTGAAGGTCTCTTCCAACTTGGTCATTCAGTGAATTCTGTGAAAATCAGTGGGTTTGGCTCAGATCTGGGTTTGCACAGAGAACAAGGACACACGAAGACAAGGACACTTTGGCAAGAGCCAAATCCCTGCTCTTTTGGCCCCCTGCAAACCCCAGATGGGAGCTGCTGACCACGAAGCACCTTTTGGGAACGATGGAGAGGAGGGAGCAGATCTTGCTGTGCTCGATGGAGGAAGGCAGGGAAGAAGAGCTGTGGGCAGGGTCTCAAATGCTCCTCAGTGTCCCACAAACTCTGTTAATAGTGTAATTAATCCAGAAAGGATAATGATTTAATTAATTTAGGAAGGATTTCTTCCCTGGGAAGGTGGGGAAACCCTGGCACAGGTGCCCCAAGAAACTGTGGCTGCTCCTGGATCTCCAAGGCCGAGCTGGAATAACCTGGGATAGTGGAAGCTGTCCCTGTCATGGCAGGGGTGGATTGGGATGGGCTTTAAGGTCCTTCCCAACCCAAACCATCTGGGATTCTGTGACCCTATAATATAACGGAAAAGGCTGGAAACCATTGCCAAGTTCGATGGAGCTGCCCCGTGCCTGCTCTTCCCTTGGGATTTTAATTCAGGGGATTCTGGGTCTTACAGAGCTGGTTTGGTGTTTTAAAGGACAGAGAATTCAGGTGGCTGTGGTGTGTGCTGGGAATTTCCAGCATCCCTCGCATCCCTGTGACATGAGTGATGCTCTCATTTAAATAAAACCACGATGGAAAACGTGATTCTTAGGGAAAGCGGGATCTGCGTGGACGGCATTAAGCCCCTCTGATTTACCCACATTACTTACAGAAAAACGGAGTCTGAAGAGCCCAGGAGAAAATGAAGGTGTGATTTCCTCAGCTGCCACTCCTGGGCTCGTCCTCTATAATTTCAAAAGGCACAAAACCACTTCAGATTCTGCCACAATCGCCCGTCTTTGTCTGCTGTCGGAGCCGCCTGCGGCTCGTCACGCTCCATCCTCCTGCCTTCCCTGCAATCTTTGGGCTGTTTAGCCCTGGAATAATGTAATCCAATTTTCTTTGTTGCCATAAAGACCTTAATTACAGCTTCACAGGATATTGTAATCAGAACACATCAGGTTTTCTCATGTGTCAAAGCTCCAGATCCATCAGTGTCCTTGTGCTGTCGGAAGTGCTCGGAAAGGCTGGAGGTCGTGAGTTGTTGGAACCCTGGATGCAGGGAATTTCAGATTTTCTGTGCTGTTCTCCTTCTCCTTCTCCTTCTCCTTCTCCTTCTCCTTCTCCTTCTCCTCCATGGGTTTGGGGGTTTTGTGTAATTGGATTAAAAAGCCCCATTGCAGGACATGAGATTGGTTATTGGGTTAAATTGAAAATAATTCAGTTGTCATTTCTTAATTGGACAGTTTATCCTTAGAAGGCCTTGTAGAGGGAGAGATGGGGCTCCATTTTTAGTTTGTCAGGGTGAAGTGCTGCAGAGCTCACACTCTGTGAGACTGTGACAGAGATAAGAACTGATAAACACCTGAGACCCAACAAGAAATCCCATCTCACACATTTAATCCTGACCCTGGCAGAAAAAAAGAAGCAAAGAATCCACAATGCGTGGGGTGAATTTATCCAGCACCAGTTTCTCTCCAGCAACACAAACTATCAGCTGGCTTGGAATTTCTGCCTTTCTCTCCAGGTGATTGCTGCAGGAATGGGATGATCTCTTGTTTGTGCCAGCATTGATAACGTCTCCCACGTGAATTTTTCCCATTTGCATTTGCAGGAAATTTTTATTTTGCCCAACCCTGTGTAATCGGTGACCTTAAAGTGAGCAGGGGCCAGCTGGGGTGTGGCAAAAGTCACCTTGGTCACTCACAGCTTTGCCTAATTAACACTGGGCCTGTGTCTGAAGAAAAAAAAAATTTGGATGTTATCCAGGGAAATTTGGATTTTCCAGGGAAATTTTTTTCAGAAATACATTTTTATTGCAAAGCTGCTGTTTGCTGGTGCCCTTGTGTGATTTCAAGGTGTCCTTGTCTGATTCACCTCCCCAGGAGCAGAGGGGATGGGAAGGAGCCAGGATTTGGAGGCACCTGCAGCCTCTGGCATTTTTGGGATCAGGAGGATTTCTGGCCCTAGTGAATCATGGAATGGTTTGGGTTGGAAGGACCTTAAAGCCCATCCCATTCCACCCCTTTCCATGGGTGGGGAACCTTCCACCATCCCAGGTTGTTCCAGTCTGGCCTGGAGATGGATCCAGTGCCGAAAGTTTTCCTTGTGGCTGTGGATTTGTGTGAATTCCCAGCATTTTGTGTCCAGGCTGGCTGAAGCCAGGAAG
>NW_005054298.1:223633-228235 GCF_000277835.1 Geospiza fortis | reverse complement strand
AGGAATGTGCAGGGAATGCTGTCCTGGGATGTCCTCCTGCTCCACCTGAGCATTGCCAAGCTCTGCTGGGTTGGGCTGGGAGCTCTGGGCTGGTTTCTCTGCTGGAAAAGCAAATTAAATCACTTCTGTTGTTGGATCATTCCTGAAGTTTCTTTCCAATGTGGCTTCCACAGACAAAGAACCTGAGCTTATTCCACCCATCCGACCTCCAGTTTGCTCAGGCTGGCTGAAGGTGGGATTTATCCTCCTGTGAAATGTTCCTGTGGGATTTTCCAAAAGGGTTTCCAATGCTGCCCTTTTAAAATAAAAGCCGAGCATAGATTATAGCTCTTTCCCAGGTCTATTCCCTAAATATATTGGGAATTATTTTATTTTCCCAGAAATACCATTCGCCTGGTGCGTAGATGACCCCGGGGAGCCCTTTTAGGAGTGTCCTTCACAAAGGGAATCCAGCTGGGTGTGAAATGAGCCCTTTGTCCGTCAGAAATGCGGGATGGGGGTCGGGATCGATACATCCCTGCCTGTGGAACAGCCCGGCCTCGGACCTGGCAACAATGGGAAAAGAGGTTCAAAAGATTCCTCCGGGATGCAGCCAGTGGCAAACAATAATCACCATTTTAGCAGGAGATAAAATTGCTCCTGTTTTAGTGCTTCAGCTGCAGCCCTGAGCCGGGAATGGGGCCCTTGGATGTCGTTCCTCTTATCCTAAAACCTCACAATAAAACCCCAGCTCCATGCAAATTCCAAACCTTTGGAATCTCTGTGAGCAAGGCTCTTCCATGGCTCCAAGTGGTGTTATCCATCCTGGGAATAACCTGGGCAAAGCAGCCCCTCGTGGCTGGGGGCTGCTCACTGCCCTCAGATCTTTTTGTCATTCCAAATTAATTAATCCCCATTTCTCCAACTCCTAATTCCTCGTTCTGGAGCTGTTGTTCATTTTCCTGCAGTTTCTGCTGTTTGCCAGCATTTATGGCCCAATGCAGGAAAGGCAAAGCTCTGTCTCCAGCAGGGAAAACACCCAGCCTTATTTGCATATATGCAAATCGAGTGACTTTGCAGAAATTTCGGGAATGGGAACGGCTTGTGGGGCTGGAAAACTCAGTGTCAGTGGTGGAAAAACAGGCTGGAATCTCCTTTGCTCCACATCTCCTCTGCATTTGGAAGCCAATCCATATAAAAGCTGCCATAACTGTTTCCTCTGCAAAAAAAAAAGAAAAAGAGGTTGAATTGTGGTGTTTGTGCTGTTTGTTTTTCCCTGAACGTGGCATTTATTTTCCCATTTTATTGCCTTGCAGATGGAGAAAGTCTCTTTGCACAGAGCGTTCACTCGGTTTCCAACCACAGTCTTTGTGCCTTCCCAAGCGGAACTGCATGAAATTCCTTCATCAAATATTCCCAGAAAATGGAAAACCTGCTCCATCACTGTTATTTCTCTACTTGCACAAGTGTTTTATGGAGGCTGAAAAGCAACCTGGAAAGTTCACTGCAGCATTACCAAATTCCATGATTGTGATATTTGGGTTGGACCCTGAAATGCCATCGAGGAGTCGTGCTGGAGCTGCTTCATTTTCTCAGGAAAAAAAAAAAAATTCATTTAACAGTGAAAATGGATGAATTTGAAAGCATTTTTCCCCTCCTGTTTTTTCAGACTGACAGGAAGATGAGAGCCCAGCCCTTCCCAGAGCTCCATCCCAGCAGTGTCAGGGAACATAAATCCCACTCACAGCCTCGTATGGATGTTGCCCCCTCCCTGCTTTATGGTGGATGTAATTCAAACCTTCCCAGGCTGAATATTCCCAGTTAATTCTCATTCCTGCCTTTCTCTCTCGTTCCTACTTGTTGGAAATGCATCCCTGCTCCTGGCAGCTGTGCCACCCCTGTACCTCAGGGTATCTTCATGAAGGATTTTCCAATTGAATTTTGATTTGGAAGCTGCCAGCTGAGAGCTTTGCATTGAAGAACTCAGCTTTTGGTAAAAATTCCCATCAAAGCACCCCGAATTTCCTTGGCTTTGTTTCTCCCACAGGCTCCCAGGGTTGTTTACTGGGATCCTTTTTGCTTTGGTGTCCCGACCCTGCCCTTTCCTTCCTCCTTCCGCGCGCTCTGCTCGTCGTAAATCTCCAGAATTATGACACAAAGTCATTTCTGCTCCGTGCCTCGTTCCCTCTGCTCCTCTCCTCAGGGATAAGGGATCTATCCAAGGACTGCACGTCTCTTAAATAACACTTAGGGTAATACTTAAAGGGAGTCATAAATGGAAGTGCAGCCGTCAGCTCCGGAATGTGCCGCGAGTTCCTGCTCTGATGCGGTGCTCGCAGCCACAGCTTCCCAATATTCCTATCTTGATTAGTTTTCACGTTTATTTCATGGAATTCTGTGGTTTGAGGGGTGTTCCCACCCTGATGGGGTGCTCACAGCCACAGCTTCCCAATATTCCTTTCCTGGGTTGGTTTGTACATTTATTTCATAGAATTTCAGGATTGGAATGGGTGTTCCCACCCTAGTGGGGTGCTCACAGCCACAGCTTCCCAATATTCCTTTCCTGGGTGGGTTTTTACTTTATTTCATGGAATTCCAGGGTTGGAAAAGATGTTCACACTTCCAAAGGGTGCTCACAGCCACAGCTTCCCAATATTCCTTTCCTGGGTGGGTTTTTACTTTATTTCATGGAATTCCAGGGTTGGAAAAGATGTTCACACTTCCAAAGGGTGCTCACAGCCACAGCTTCCCAATATTCCTTTCCTGGGTGGGTTTTTACTTTATTTCATGGAATTCCAGGGTTGGAAAAGATGTTCACACTTCCAAAGGGTGCTCACAGCCACAGCTTCCCAATATTCCACTCCTGGGTGGGTTTTTGTATTTATTTCTTGGGATTCCAGGGTTTAAAGAGGTGTTCCCACCCTGATGGGGTGCTCACAGCCACAGCTTCCCAATATTCCTTTCCTGGGTTGGTTTTTATATTTATTTCATGGAATTCTGGGGTTTAAAGGGATGTTCCCACCCCAATGGAATGCTCACAGCCACAGCTTCCCAATATTCCACTGCTGGGTGGGTTTTTGTATTTATTTCACAGAATTCCAGGGTTAGAATGGATGTTCTCACTCCAATGTGGTGCTCACAGCCACAGCTTCCCAATATTCCACTCCTGGATTGGTTTTTATGTTTATTTCATGGAATTCCAGGTTTTTAATGGCTGTTCCCACTCTGATGGGGTTCTCACAGCCAATATTCCCAATATTCCACTCCTGATTGGTTTTTACACTTATTTCATGGAATTCCATGAAATTTTGAAATATTGGAAAGGTTGGAAGGGACCTTTAGCTGATCTAATACCAAGGGATTCCTTGGCAGGGACACCTTCCACAATCCCTGGCCTTGGACGATTCCAGGGATGCAGATGGGATGTGCAAGGTGGATTTTTTCCCCTTTAAATGGTGGATTGGGCATGGAAGGAGGCAGCCTCTGAAAGATTAACGGAGCTCTTGATCCCAGCAGTGCTGTAACAACTCAGCATTGCTCAGACATCTGAGGGCTGCCAGCATTCCCAGAGATAAAAGCTGGAGCCGGAATGTTCATCTGTCTCCGTGACATCGTTCCTTGTGGTTTTTTTTTTTTTAATCCCTTTTTATTTTCCCTCCTCTTCTGCCTATGCAAAATGAAGGAAGAGGAGAATAATGAGGGTCAGGTGGCAGGGTTGTTATTTAGGCTGAACCCCCTTGTAGGCTTCCAAATAATTTCCAGAGTTATTGGGTAATCAAAGGCAGGAATAAAAATGGGAAGATCAAATAAATAACGTGGAGCTAATGAAGCTCCATCCACGTGCCAGCAAATGTCAGGGAAAAAAAAGGGTCGGACATGCAAATTCCTCTTCATCCTGCTCCCCAGGGAAAAGTTCAGACAGACTGAAGGTCATCTTAGACATTGTGATGTAGGCATAAAGCGGTGCCGGAAGAAAGAATCCCAATGGGAATCTTTCCCTTGTTTGCAGGATTTGTTCCCCAAGGGCGCCTCAAGTCTGAAATGGGCCAGGACAGAAATGGGGCAGAAATTCCCAGTTCTGAGCTGGAAGCTGGAGGGTGCCCACATCTACTGGGGGTGAACTGGTGGGACTGGCAACACCCCAAATATGCAAATAAAAATGACATTGTATCAATAAAAATGACATTATAACAATAAATATGACCTTATGTCAATAAATATGATATCAGATCAATAAATGTGAGGGAAGGGAGAAATCCTCCTTTTTTTCTGGCTATCCCAAACCAGGATCTGTGATATCCTCACACACGGCCCAAACTAATTGTATTATTTAATGGGGCACTCTCAAAAATACAAGGAGCAATTCAGGCCTGACAGAGGGATGAATTAGATGACTTAATTCCCCAAAATATGAGGGTTTGGAATCCTGAATCATCTCCATGTCCTAAGGCAGGATTTTCCTACCTCACCCTATCATACTCTGAGTTTTTCTTAGGCTCCCTGTGTAGTTTGGTGTCCAACAGGAACATTTTCCTGTCCAGTTTCCACCTGGAACTCTGGAAATACACCTGCATTCTTCTATTTTCTACTACTACTACTACTACTACTACTATTATTATTATT
>NW_005054298.1:222661-223623 GCF_000277835.1 Geospiza fortis | reverse complement strand
ATCATGCGTCACCTTTTTCTCTTAGGCTTTAATAATACTTTAAAAATTATTATTATTATTATTATTATTATTATTATTATTATTATTATTATTATTTTACTACATCAAAACATCTTCGATGAGCACCTTGAGTAGCAAACGTATAAAACTTTTAATTCTCTTCTTTATACTCAGAGAAACATCGATGGAAAATGTGTAAGATGAGGCTGAAACAAATGAATATCACATTTAACAAAGTGTCTGCACAAATAATCATAAACTTCTTGTTGGAAACATGTGAAGTTCTATGTATGAGAGGGAAATATGGATTGCAGAGGCATCAAAGTCTATTGAAAAAAAATGTTGGTGACCATTATTTAAGTCTGAGGGATCTGATGAGATTTGTGAGGATCAGTTCTCCTCCCTCTAACTCATGCAAGATAATTGGAAGGACTGGAAGAATTCCTTCAGCTGGAGCTGGGAGATGGGGGAAGCTCTTTTCTGCTTGTTCTATTTAAAAACCACATTTTCCCTTCCTGAAGCAGCTCCAGTCTCTTCCTTATGGGAGAATCATCAAATCACGGAATCATCAAGGCTGGAAAAGCCCTCCAAGGTTGAGTCCAACAATTCCCCAGCACTGCTGTGGCCACCGAGTGCCACCTCCACATTTTAAATTGGCTTTTCAATCCTTCCAGGGATGGGATTCCACCCTGGGCCAGGGCTGGGCCGCCCTTTCCATGAAGGAATTTTCCTGATATCCAGCCTGAGCCTCCCCTGGCACAGCCTGAGACCATTTCCTCCCATCCTGTCCCTGTTCCCTGGGATCAGAGCCTAGTCCCCACCCTTGTTTTCCTGACCTGAAGGACTCTGTTCATGCTGGTACTCAGTGATTTGAGGATTTTAGGCCTTTTCCAGCCTCGATGATTCCATGATCCCTGTGCTTGGTCGCTTCCCTGTGCTTCCCATCCTTCCACACCATTCCT
>NW_005054298.1:215996-222601 GCF_000277835.1 Geospiza fortis | reverse complement strand
TTCCTGCTGCCCAGGGACAGCTCTCCACGGGTTTAGCTCCACTGGGGATGAACAACTGGCCAGGTCTGGGGGTTGGAAAAGCCAAACCCATCCCCTTAGCTCATGGAGAAGGGCTGGAGCCCCAGGGATATCCCAGGAAGGAATCGTGTCCCCCTTAGCTCATAGAGCCCCAGGGATTTTCTGGGAAGGGTTCGTATCCCCTTTAGCCCATGGAGAAAGGCTGGAGCTCCATGGATTCCCCAGGAAGAACTCATGTCCCCTTTAGCTCAGACAGAAAGGATGGAGCCCTAGGGATACCCCAGGAAGGAATTGTGTCCCCTTTAGCTCATGGAGCCCCAGGGATACCCCAGGAAGGAATCGTGTCCCCTTTAGCTCATGGAGCCGGGCTGGAGCTCCCTGAATTTCCCAGGAAGGAATTGTGTCCCCATTAGCTCATGGAGACTCAGGGATTTCCTGGGAAGGAATCGTGTCCTCTTTGGCTCATGGAGAAGGACTGGAGCTCCAGGGATATCCCAGGAAGGAATCATATCCCCTTTGGCTCATGGAGAAAGCCTGGAGCTCCATGAATTTCCCAGGAAGGAATCATATCCCCTTTAGCCCATGGAGAAAGGCTGGAGCCCCAGGGATACCCCAGGAAGGAATTGTGTCCCCTTTAGCTCAGACAGAAAGGATGGAGCCCTAGGGATACCCCAGGAAGGAATTGTGTCCCCTTTAGCTCAGACAGAAAGGATGGAGCCCTAGGGATACCCCAGGAAGGAATTGTGTCCCCTTTAGCTCAGACAGAAAGGATGGAGCCCTAGGGATACCCCAGGAAGGAATTGTGTCCCCTTTAGCTCAGACAGAAAGGATGGAGCCCTAGGGATACCCCAGGAAGGAATTGTGTCCCCTTTAGCTCAGACAGAAAGGATGGAGCCCTAGGGATACCCCAGGAAGGAATTGTGTCCCCTTTAGCTCAGACAGAAAGGATGGAGCCCTAGGGATACCCCAGGAAGGAATTGTGTCCCCTTTAGCTCAGACAGAAAGGATGGAGCCCTAGGGATACCCCAGGAAGGAATTGTGTCCCCTTTAGCTCAGACAGAAAGGATGGAGCCCTAGGGATACCCCAGGAAGGAATTGTGTCCCCTTTAGCCCATGGAGCAGGGCTGCAGCTCCAGGGATTTCCTGGGAAGGAATTGTGTCTCCCTTAGCCCATGGAGCCCCAGGGATACCCCAGGAAGAAATCCTGTTTCAACACGGATTCCTTACCCACTTAAGCCACCTCTTGGCTGCTCTCCAAAACACAAACAGACTTCAGGGCTGGGACCTGGGGAGCCATTTCAGATGTGTTAGCTCGGATGTTGGGAACTTGGGACTCCTGGAGGCCCGAGCCTAAAAGGAACATTGTTTTCCCTCTCATTAGTCCTTTTGCTGAACTCCAGCCACAGCCTCCCTGGATTTTCCCACCAGTATCCCTTTATCTGATGGGGCTGAGAAGGAAAACCTGTTGCAAGCATTAAATATTTTCTGATGGCTCATCTGCTTAATTGTGGCTCTGTAGGATCAGATTTCTGGGATCCAGAGCAATTCCAAGTGTTTCTCATATTACAGCTCGGGCTCTGAGGATGCTGCCAGCTGTGGAGGTGACTGCCTAGGGACACACCAGGGGAGTTTTCCAGGGAAAACCTTTCCTTCCCGTGCCGCCAGAAAGTGATTTCTCCTGGTGCAGGAATATTTATGGAACAGGGATTGTGAGCTGAACTTTGGGGGAAAAGCAGCACTGGGGTCTCTGCAGGAGGGGCTGAGGAGGAGTTTGGTGTCCCTGCCTTGATGGCCACGTGCTTTTCCTGCCAAAATTCAGATTTTAACATCGATATTTGTAAGGCTGAGTGCTCAGGGTGGGATCCCTCTGGGATCTTTGGCCATTCCCACTGAGCTTGGAGCAAGGACCATGCTGGCCATGAGGAGTTCTGGGCCTTGGGGAAACCCTTCAAGCATGGTTGGGAGCAGGTAAAACCTCCTCCAGCACGGAGCCAAATTCCCATTTTGGATCTTTTGGAAGAATCTGCCTCCAGCAGTGGAATTCCAGGTGGAAATCCCATGGCAATCCAGGAAACACCATGGCAGGATCTGCAGCAGGGATGTGCAGCACCACAGGTGTGAAGGAAATGTTCTCCAGGTGTGGATTGTCCTCCTGCTCTGTGTTGTGGGAATTCTGTGAGGATAGAGGGTGAAAGATGGAGTATGAAGCAGCGAGGATGGAGAATGGGAGGTGGAGGATGAAGAGTGAAGGGTGGAGGATGAAAGGTGAAGAGTGGAGGATGGAGATGGAAGATGAGGATGGAGGATGAAGGGTGGAAGACGAAGGATGGAGGGTGGAGAATGGAGGATTGAGGGCAAAGGGTGGAGAGTGCAGGATGGAGGATGGAGATTGGGAGATGGATGGTGGAGGATGGGAGATGGAAGATGAAGGATTGAGGATGGGGAGTGGAGGATGGAGACTGAACAATGGACGGTGAAAGATAAAGGATTGGAGGGTGGAGAAGGCAGGATTGAGGACAAAGGGTGGAGAGTGGAAGGTGGAAAATGGGGGATGAAGGATGGGAAATGGAGGGTGGAAAATGGGGGATTGAGGATGTAGGGTGAAGGATAGAGGATGGCAAACAAAGGATCGGGGTTGGAGACTGGAGGGTGGAAGACGAAGGGGGAAGAGGGGAGGATGGAGGATGGAGATTGGGAGACTGGGAGATGGAAGATGAAGGATCGAGAATGGAGAGTGTGGAGATGGAGGTTGAATGATGGATGGTGGAAGATAAAGGATTGGAGGGTGGAGAAGGCAGGATTGAGGACAAAGGGTGGCGAGTGGAATGTGGAAAATGGAGGATGGAAAGTGGAAGGTGGAAAATGGAGGGTGGAGGATGAAAGATGGGAAGTAGAGGGTGGAAAATGCAGGATTGAGGATGTAGGGTGAAGGATGGAGGATGGAAAACAAAGGGTCAGGGTTGGAGACAGGGGGGTTGAGGATGAAGGGTGGAGAGGGGAGGATGGAGGGAGGAGGATGGAGATGGGGGGATGGAGGATGGGAGGATGGGAAGATGAAGGATCGAAGATGAAGAGTGGAAGGATGGAGGTTGAACAATGCACAGGATTGGAGGGTGGAGAAGGCAGGATTGAGGGTGGAGGATGGAAAGTGGAAGGAGGAAAATGGGGGATTGAGGATGTAGGGTGAAGGATGGAGGATGGCAAACAAAGGATCGGGGTTGGAGACTGGAGGGTGGAAGAAAGGTGGAGAGGGGAGGATGGAGGTTGAACAGTGGACAGTGGAAGATAAAGGATTGGAGGGTGGAGAAGGCAGGATTGAGGACAAAGGGTGGAGAGTGGAAGGTGAAGGATGCAGGATGGGAAGTGGAAGGTGGAAAATGGAGGGTGGAAAATGAAGGATGGAGGATAGGAAGTGGAGGGTGGAAAATGGAGGATGCAGGATGGAAAGTGTAAGGTGGAAAATGAAGGATGTAGGATGGGAAGTGGGAGGCGGAAAATGGGAGATTCAGGATGTCGGGTGAAGGATGGAGGATGGCAAACAAAGGGTCGGGGTTGGAGACGGGAGGGTGGAAGACGAAGGGGGAAGAGGGGAGGATGGAGGGAGGAGGATGGCAGGTGGAGAAGTGCCCGCAGGATTTCGGGCTGGATTTTCCCTGCAGTTTTCCAGAGCCATCCTAAGGTGGCAGAGTTGCCGTCTGCGCGGGGCTGCCTTGCGATCCAAGGGGAGGAAAGGTGTTCCAGGGAAGCGATCATTTGTCTTGCAAAGCAGCCTGAGCTGTACAGGAGAGAGAAAGATCTGAGAGCAAATTAGCGAGTACTAATTACCAATGTGCCAGCGCTGGAATATTCAGGTCATTACAAATTTGTGCCTCGCTTTGAATCGCTCTGCGGCAGCGGATGAGCAGATGGCGAGGGATCCTGGCAGCCGGTGTCCCACCCTGCCGGGGAAAACGGGGCTGGAATTGTGCCCTGCCCGGGCCAGGTGCCACCCCAGGGCATTCCCAGCTCCTGTGGGACATGGATGTGCCACCTCCTCCCTGGCCCCAGCAATCCCGGCTGCAAAATCCGTGGCGTTAAAGGCTGGAGGGAAGGATGTGATTCCCCACCGCATCCCTGTGGTCCGGGGGGTGGAATTGGAGTCAGAAGGGATGGAAATGGCAGCTGAGCTGAGTGGGGGTCACCGGTACCTGCCAGGGCACTTCCAATCCCTTCCCAACCTTCCTGGTGTTGCCAGAGCATGAGGCATGCCTGAATCCGGGAACATTTTGTGTCCTCGAGGGAAAAACGAGGTGGAATCGCTTGAGTTGTGCTGTTGTTATCACCGGAATTTTAATTTCAAATAATTGCAAATTCTACCCAACGTAGCTGGAGCCATTTCCATTAATTTTCTGCATTTCTGTGCTTGTAACATTTAGGATAAAAATGAATCCAGTGGGAGATTATCCTTGGCACTTCCGTGGAGCTTTTGATGGATGGACATGGGAGGTGACCTGGTTTTGGAGGAGGGCAGAGTCACACCAGGACATGGAGATCTTCAGCTGCTCCTCCTGGTTTATGCAGCCCATGGAAGGGAACATTGCCTGGACATGCCTGGCTCACCCTTTGGAGTGGGAAGTTAGGCAGGACCAAAGCTGCTCCTAAAGGAAAATTTTACTCCATAAAGAGCAAAAATGAGGAATAACTCTGTTTGAGTAATGATTCCTCCTCTCCACTCTCTGGGAAGCAACACAGATGCATCCATTGCTGCTGCAGCAACCCCAATTTCCCCCTCTGGAAAACTTGGTCCTAATCCTTGAATCCCACCTGGAGAAACCCCACGGAGACAGGCACAGATCTCCAAATGAAACACAAAATGGGAAATCCCTCTGGAAGCTGTGCTCCTTGGAAGATGCTCCTGGGGCTGTGGGAATGCTGCCAGGACAAACACTCCCTGGATTTTAGGAAGTGGGGAGAGCTCCAGGAGAGCTCCAGGAGGCAGAGGCCTGACTCACCCTTTGGAGTGGGAAGTTAGGCAGGACCAAATCTGCTCCTAAGGAAAATTTTACCCCATAAGCAGCAAAAATGAGGAATAACTCTGAGTAATGATTCCTCCTCTCCACTCACTAGAAAGCAACACAGATGCATCCATTGCTGCTGCAGCAACCCCAATTTCCCCCTCTGGAAAACTTGGTCCTAATCCTTGAATCCCACCTGGAGAAATCCCATGGAGACAGGCACAGATCTCCAAATGAAACACAAAGTGGGAAATCCCTCTGGAAGCTGTGCTCCTTGGAAGTGTTCCTGGGGCTGTGGGAATGCTGCCAGGACAAACACTCCCTGGATTTTAGGAAGAGGAAGAGCTCCAGGAGAGCTCCAGGAGAGCTCCAGGAGGCAGAGGGCAGGGATTCCATCCTCTCCATGGGTGTATCCCACCCAGCTCCCAGCACTGGGAGGAGGAAAGCCAGCCTGGCTTTGCAGGCTGCGGCACTACGGGGAATTTTCTCAACGTGTAACAACTGCAAAACGAAATGAATTAAATAATTTGGGGCCGTGTCTTATCTGCTGTGACGATTTGCTGTGCTCAATAAGCCGTGAAATTCCTAATTTCTCAGCAGGGATGCAGTGGCTGCCTGGAAAACACCCATGGCTCCTGCTCTGAGCAGGGAGAAACCAGGGAGAGACGAGCCTGGATTCACAGGATGGAGAGGAAAACGTGGATCTGGTCCTCAGGGGGTTCTTGGCTGCTCCAGGGCCTTCCTGCGTCACAAACATCTGATCCCACGTGCAGGAAAGAAGGTTGGGCAGTGATCCCTGCCCTGCTCCCACTGAGGGTACAAATTCCCTGAAAAAAGGGCACTGGACAATTGTTTATGGATTTAGCTGTGGTTACTTTGCTGTGGTGGGTGCTGCTGCAGCAGCAGTGGGAGCACAGGTTAATCTGTGGGATACCCACATCTCCAGGGTGTTTAGGTCCAGCTCTGCTCATGCAGAGAGCCAGAACAACCCAAATATCCTAAATTCCAGCTTTGTGCTGTGCCTGATCTTCCCTGCCCAGGGATAACCTCTCCTACTCCTCATTTCATTAGCGGTGCCCTCTGGAGAACGCATCCAAATCCTTCGCGTGGAGGCAGCTGAGGTGCAAACAGCCAAAAAACCTGGAGCAGGAGGGATGGAGCATCCCTGCCCTGATCCCTCCTCAAAACCTGGAGCAGGAGGGATGGAGCATCCCGGCCCTGATCTCTCCTCAAAACCTTGAGCAGGAGGGATGGAGCATCCCATTCAACCTGGAGCAGGAGGGATGGAGCATCCCGGCTCTGATCTCTCCCCAAAACCTGGAGCAGAAGGGATGGAGCATCTCGGCCCTGATCCTTCCTCATTATGCATTTCCAGTGGCTTTGGAGCAATCAGCCGTCCCATTCTCAAGGACATTGACGGATTAGCCTCATCAGTCCCCTGCTGTGGCCGCCACCTTTGCCCATATTAATCAGAAAAACCAGCTCCCTGATTGCCATTTAAATCGCACAAAGGATATATTTGTCTTGGGGAGGTCGGTGACATTTCAGCGTGCCTTGAAGGAGCTTTGCAGAGGCGCTTCCCCGAGGGGTTGG
>NW_005054298.1:206459-215986 GCF_000277835.1 Geospiza fortis | reverse complement strand
GAAATGTTTTGCTCCGTCCCGATGGTCTCCTGCCGGAGTTTGAAAATGCAGCAGCTCCTTGAGGCTGTCCTGGGGAGATTTTGCTGGGTGATAGCAAACATAAACACTCCTGGCTGTGATTTGGGCCTGGTTCAGGCTCTCCACGGCCTCCTGCTTCAGCTGAGGGTGCTGTGCCTCATTTTCCCCTCTGAGGAGGCAAGGAAAGTCTCGGGTTTCTGTGGTTGAAATGACCCCCGAGGTATTAGAAAGTCTTTTTCTCCCAGCCCCACCACCAAGAGGTCGAGATTTGTCTGTTCTGCTTTTCAAGGTTGTTTATTTCTCTTATCTGTTCCATTCTCTCTCTGACCTGCTGAGATCTGTCCAGCAGGTCGGGTTGTAGCGCAGTCCCTGCCCTTGGGGTGGTGTTGGCTTTTTATAGTAAGAACTACGTGTACTTTATTTACAATAATTTTCCAATCCCTATCGCCTATGTCAGACAGTCTGTCTCTAAACCAATCCAGAAGTCTCATCATCACAGCAGAAGATGGAAGGACAAGAAGAAGGACAGGACACACCCAGATCCCTCCATTTTTCCTCTTGAACCCCCATTCTAACTCCCCAAAATTCTACATTTTCACCCTGTGATAAATTAACTATCCTTCTATTCAAACCCTTGTGGCTTGTAACTCCTCACACAAAGTTGGTGATTGTTTCCATGGGCTAAAATCCGAGGCACAGGTGTCTGTGACTCCGTACCAAGGTCTCTGAGCCCCTTCCCAGGGTCTCAAATCACCCAGGGCAGCCAGAGGAATGTCCTGGGTCCTGAAGGGAAAGCAGCTTTGCCCTGTCCCTGACTAGGGTGAGAGGTTTGGGGTGAGAGGTTTGGGGTGAGAGGTTTGGGGTGAGAGGTTTGGGGTGAGAGGTTTGGGTTTCTCCCCTCAGGGTCCCACAGTGGTCAAAGAATATTCACCTCTTGGTGAATCCATGGTGCCTCCTGCTGCTGTTGGACATCAGAGAGTGACAACGAGACACTGACCCAAAAATCCGGGGGTGACCTGTGGCTCTTGTGGGTCACACGCCAGGAATTCGGGTGTTTTGAGCCACCATAACAAGAATGACTCAAAGGTGAGGCAGCAAATGTGGAATTAAATGTGGAGAATGGGATCATGGGATGGTTTGGGTTGGAAATGACCTAAAAACTCATCCATCCCACCCCTACCACGCCCAGGGACACCTCCCACTGTCCCAGGCTGCTCCAGCCTGGCCTTGGGCACTGCCAGGGATCCAGGGGCAGCCCCAGCTGCTCTGGGAATCCCAGCCCAGCCAGGAATTCCCAATTCCCAATGTCCCATCCATCCCTGCCCTCTGGCAGTGGGAGCCATTCCCTGGCTCCTGTCCCTCCATCCCTTGTCCCCAGTCCCTCTGCAGCTCTCCTGGAGCCCCTTCAGGCCCTGCCAGGGGCTCTGAGCCCGATGTGAGAGCTCCAGGATTATTCCTGGAGCATCCCTTGAGGAAAGGCTGCACAGAGGAAGAGGAGACTTCCACAGAGTCCCAGGGTGAACCCATCCCAAAACACCTGCGAGGTTTTACAAACTCCAAACATCTCCCAGCAAGATTCTTGTTTCCCTGCTCACCCTGAGGATGCCAGGCAGGGGGATTTTGCTTTTCCAGGGTGTTTTCACAGCCTTTGAGCTTATTTAAAGCCTGCAAAGCTAAAAAAAGCCCTGCTACTCTCCAGCACATGGTGTGTGTGTATCACCTCCTGCCAAGCAGGGCCTGTGCTCCCCTTAGGCGAGGCTGGGAGAGGAATTCCAGCCCAGATCCAGAGATGTGTCCTTAGAAAGGATTCCTTTAGGGAAGTCATGCTTTGTTCAGGCTGCCCTGGAGCAGAGGCTGGACAGAGTCACAGAACAAAGCAGGAATTCATTCCAAGGATCTCCTGCATGGATCCACCTTGGGCAGCACCAGAGCCCAGCCAGGGCTGCACCCAAGATGAACCAAAATGGCCCCAAAATGCACGAGCGCTCCCGGGGTCTCTCCCTGGGATCAGTTCTGCTCCATTTGCACCTTGCAGTTCATTGTCCCATTCCAGCTTTAGCCCAGGCAGTCCCACCCTGCTTGTTTTTCTCTCTCCAGCCCACGGGGTTTGTTGTAGTTGAGACAGAGACAGTACAAAGCAACACACTCCATTTTCAGAAGGCTTCAAACTGTTTTTATTATATATATTTTATTGTTTGTATTTTATAATATATATTTTATGCATGCTTTTTATACATTCTTACAAAGCTCCTAAGTTTACTCACTGGTCATGAGAAACAAACAATACATTTATTGGAATAGGCAGCTGCAGGTTTCTCTTATTTATCCTTCTTCCTTTCTTGGTTTCTATGTCAAAGACCTTGGTAGAAAATTCTTTCAGGGATAAAAATGGATCCTCTTGTCAAACTTCTCTGTGGCTCACTGAAATTTCTGTAAAACCTCTTCCACAGCTGTTTGTGCTCTTGGGAGCACAAACCTGAGATTGGGATCATTTGTCCTTGGTGCCCAGCTGGAGCAGGAATTGTTTTGTCTCCCTGCTCTGTGCACAGAGCTCAGCAACACTGAGTGTGAAGCTCAGAGCTGCACACTAAAGCAGCTCAGAGTCTGAAACGTAGAAAAGCCAAACCTGAGGCATCAGAATGCACCTCCAGGAGCACAGCGTTAATTACTGCACCAGGTAACGAGCTGCTCGCCGCTAATGGCTCTGGCAGCTCAGCCTTTCCCAGCTCTTTTCCCTGATATTTATTCCAGCTGTTTGTCCTGCCCCGGAGCTGATTTGCACCAGCCAAGGAGCTGCCCCGTGCCAATTTCCTCGTGTGCAATTGGGATAATTTTGGAGGTGTCTATAAGAGGCTGATGGGGTTTTCCAAGCTCCTGTGACCCCCCTCATTCCCATTTCTCTCCCCGCTTCTCCCACGAGGCTGGGAATCCTGGTTTCAGCCCTTCAGGAATTTATTTTCCCTCCTTTCTCACTGATATTTGCTTTCTTTATTAGGTGATGATCTGCTCTCATCTTGTTCAGGCGCTGACCTTGCAGCCTCCCATCCTTTTCAGGAGATTACAACCTGATTTCTTTCAAAGATCTCCCTCAGAATGTTCAAATTATGCATTAGACCCAGATAGAACACAAGAACATTTATTTTCAGAGAGAAAATAAAGCCTTCAGCAGACCGTGGAGTGATGTGAGAGGAGAGGAAAGATCTGTTTCCATGGAATTTTCTTTCTTTTGCATAAAATTTGACAGGAAGCTGCAATTGATTTTCATTTTCTTGGACAAATAATCATAAATCATAAAATGGTTTGGGTTGAAAGAGACTTTTAAATGCCATCTAATTCCAATCCCTGCACGGGCAGGGACACCTGCCACCACCCCAGGTTGCTCCAAATTCTGTCCTTGGGCATTTCCAGGGATGGGACAGCCACAGTTTCCCCGGGAATTCCATTCCAGGGCCTCCCCACCCTCACTGCAAAATCTCCTTCCTTAAATCCAACCCAAATCCAGCAAAATCCTTCCTTTTACAACCATTCCCCTTTGTCCTGTCACAGCAGCCCTGCACAAAGTCTGTCCCCATTTTTCTCATCCCTCCTCTTCCAGGATTGTCTCCTTTTTCCTCTGGGAATTTTTTCAGTGGTGATTTAGGGAATTTTGTGATGATTTATGGGATTTTCCATCTTTTTTGTAGAAAGATGTAAAGCTACATCAAGGATTGGGATGCCCACCTTCCCCAGTGTGGGATTTCTGCACGTTTGGCTCTGTCTAAGAATTCCCAGCCTCGGATTCCATCCTCTTTATCCCAAATTTCCCCTGCTGGACACAACCAGCCCTTGGCAACCCCTCTGCTTTCCCCAGAAATTCTGTTTAAAACTCCTCTGCAGGCCCTGCTTGCTTTAGGAAATTCTCCCCCCGTGGCTGCCAGACAAAAATCAGAGATAGGAAATGGATTGAGCCCAGCAGAAAGTGCAGAAAGTTAAAATTAGTCCAAATTTTAGCGCAGAAAGTTAAAATTAGTTAAAATTTTAGTGCAGAAAGTTAAAAGTAGTTCAAGTTTTAGTGCAGAAAGTTAAAATATGATGGATTTCCTCCATTTTCTGGGGGAGAGCCAGGGATGCAAGGCCTGCAGCGTTGCCTGGAGCCCCCAGGGTGATGGATGTGCTGGAGCAGGGGATGGTGGGCTCCCAGGGCAGCTGGAATTGCCGAGGGATGCAGAGGGAGCCCCGGGAATGCGTGAAGCTATGTTAACCGGGGAGGCTGCAGTCCCAGCACGCTGGGAATTCCTGGAGCTGCAGATCCCACAGCAGCCAAAGCCCACCGTGGGCAAGGGAAAGGAGCCACAGAGAATCCAGTGAAAAGTGGGATCCCAAAAGACCGAGGGGCTCAAGATGAAAATTCCTGGCGAAATTTCCCCAGGAGTGACCTCCAGTGTGGATTTAGAATTGTGGAATATTTTGGGTTGGAAGGGACCATAAAAAGTCTCCTCATCCCCCCCTACCTGGGGGACACCTCCCCCCAGTCCCAATTTTAAAAATCATTTTATATTTGCTGCAGATGATTCCAAGGACACGAAATAAATGGGGCTGTTTGCTTCTTTTTTAAATTTTTTTTTATTAAATATTCCCCAGCACCCAAACCTTTTAATAACCTGACTGAAATGAAAACAGGGATTCTAAAAAATGTTGGAATTGAGTGCTTAATGGCTTTGTGTGAACACAGTTATTATTGTCCTTGGAAAATAACACTGAGGATGTGAAAAGCTTGGGATCATCACAGAGCATCACCCTGCCCACGCATCTTCAAACCTGATTTTGTTTTACCAGGAAAATGTTCTGCCTTCTATTGAATGGATTTTTCCCAAGCTGGAGAATTGACCACTGGATTTTTAAAGCAGAAAATGGGCTGGAAAATACTGTCAGGGCTGTTGGGGGCTGTGTGTGCATCCTGAGAGGAATCCAGGATTTCAGCTTTGTGGGAAGTTATTTCGGTCCACACTCTGTTATATTTATATTTATATATTTATATTTATATTTATATTTATATTTATATTTATATTTATATAGAAATTTTATTTTTACATTTCTGCCCAGAAAAGCTGTGGCTGCTCCATCCCTGGAAGTATCCAAGGCCAGGCTGGATGGGGTTTGGAGCGACCTGGGATAGTGGAAATTGCCCCATAGCAGGGATTGGAATTAAATGGGCTTTAAGATCCTTTCCAACCCAAACCATTCCATGATTCTGCGACTCCACGACTATTCCATTGAGGCACATTGGAATTAGCCACAAACACAGCTCCAAAACAATTAAATCCAAAGTCAAGACTACTTTGGAAGACACCAGAAAGGCAAGGGAATGTTTTAAGGAGCTATAATAAAATTAAATCTGATTAAAATCCCTTGCTGTTGATCTCTGCTCCATTTGTTCCTGAGCCACTCCTCTAATTTAATTAGGACCTTTAACAACAACACAAAACTAAGGATGATTTTCCAAGAGCTATTTTGTCTTGCCGGGCACCATTTCCAGCTGTTTATTTTTCACTGGAGAGTCTCTGAAGAGGAATTCACGTCTCTGGATAAAGGAGGGAAGAACCAGGTCTCCATCAGCAATGCCATGCTGGAAGGTCATTCCCATTCCTCACCTGGAATTTGGGGTTTTTTTTGGACACACAACCCTGCAGGATCCCCTGTGATGCTCCTGGTGCTGTCGGGACTTGGATAAAACAATTTTTCCAGCAGCAGCTCCTCATTAGGAACCTGAGCAGCTCCAGCATCTCCCCTGCCCTTGCAAACTGTTATGCAAATAACTCTTGCTGACAGCACAAACACATTCATTTGGGTGTCGCGCTAATTGATTTTCGCTCATTAGGAGTGCTTTCGCCCTAATTTGATAAGGAAGTGTGAAACTCTTTCTCTCGGCAGCAGGTTTGGTATTTGTGGAGGTATTAAGGAGGTGTTAATTAGCCCCGGCTCTCCTGTCACGTTGATGGTTTGGGGAGCAGTCCCGGCGCCTGTTGCTCGTCGGGCTCTGGCTAATTAAGTTAATTACGTGGCATGTGGCACGTACGGATGTGTGGGACAGGCAGCGGCGTGGCTGCTGTCCCTGTTTGAGGTGGATTTGGGCAGTTCGAAGCACAAAATTTGGTGGGATCCATCCCTGAGCGCCCGTGGAGTGAGATCTCCTTCGATTGTCCCACTGGAATCTCCCTTCCCCAAAACTCATCCAACATCTGATTCCTCAGGTTAAGGAGAAACTTTCCTCTGTATTCATCTCCTGAATCAGAAGCAGCAGGATGGCTTCTGTCCCTGTTTTAGGTGGGTTTGGGAATCTGGAAGTTCTTGGGATCCATCCCATGGAGCGAGGTCTCCTTCCTTCAATCCTCCCACTGGAATCTCCCTTCCCCAAAACTCATCCAACATCTGATTCCCCAAGTGAAGGAGACACTTTCCTCTATATTTATTTCCCCTGTATTTATCTCCTGAATCAGAAGCAGCAGGATGGCTTCTGTCCCTGTTTTAGGTGGATTTGGGAAGCAGGAAATTGGTGGGATCCATCCCTGAGCACCCTTGGAGTGAGGTCTCCTTCCTTCAGTTGTCCCACTGGAATCTCCTTTCCCCAAAACTCATCCAACATCTGATTCCTCAGGTTAAGGAGAAACTTTCCTCTGTATTCATCTCCTGAATGAGAAGCAGCAGGATGGCTTCTGTCCCTATTTTAGGTGGATTTAGGAAGCTAGAAGTTGTTGGGATCCATCCCTGAGCACCCTTGGAGTGAGATTCTCCTTCCTTCAATCCTCCCACTGGAATCTCCCTTCCCTGAAACTCATCCAACATTCCATTCCTCAGGTTAAGGACTTTCCTCTCTATTTATTTCCCATTATTTTCGTGCTGAGAGTCCAAAATCCTGGGAAAAACAGGGTTGGAATTGATGGATCCATTGTCTGCACACACAGAACAACCCCCGTGCTTTGGGAAACCAAGAGATGTCCCAAAATTCCTCCTTTTTTTTTGCCGCTGGAATGGCAAAACAGCTGCTCGGTGTCTCCAGGGTGGGTTGTCCCAAGTGTTCCTAAGGATTTTCTGGATCCAGAGCTGTGTGGAGGCTGGAATGTCTGTTTTACTGTAAATCTGGACGTTTCAAAAGCTGTTTTTATTGCACTTGAACTCGAGCCAAATATTTTCAGCCTGACATGAGCAACGACACTCTTTAAAACAAGAGTTTCAAAAGCATTGTTTTCCTTCCAAAAGACAGAGCTTCCCCCCAAAAATTATTTATTTTATTTTATTTTTTAGCCTTAGCAAATGTCATGGACATGCTTTTTTTTTTTTTTTTTTTTTAATGGAAAAACTATTACCATATGTGAGGGAAAAAAATGGAAGAATTCAAAATTTGGCATCGTTTGGGCATTTGTGGCAGAGATTTTTTTCAATGTAAACCATGGAAAAAAGCCATGGATGTGGTTTGGTGGCACTTGGATGGTGCAGGAAGACACACAGGGACATCTTGGCCTCTTATGAATCCAAATGAATTCCAATTTTCAAGGAATGCCCTAAAAAAATTTCCTGCTGTGGCTGAGAACAAAGATTGCTCCCCGATGGAGACAGGAGCAGCGGTGGGACATGGACTAATCAAGGGAAAATAATGGGAAAAAATGCAAAATCTCCATGAAGCTGGAGAAAAGCTGATTGAGCTTTTGGCCAGACATCAGGCTGGGGACAAAACACGAATTTTTTTTTGCCATGTCCTTTTAAAACCTTAAATTTCTCCTCTAGATGTTCCTTTTGGTCCTTTGTCAGCTGGTTTGTTTTTTGGTTTTTTTTTTTTAATTCTGCTGAATTTTATATTTAGGTACAAAAAAACCCAAAAACGGAGGGCTCCATCCTTCCTGTCAAAATCCCTCATCCCAGCCTCTGGAGCGATCCATGCTGGGCCATAAATCCACGTTGCAGGCTCATGTTGGAGCTAACCAGGCGTGACAGCTCCTGCAGCTCAGGCTTCTCTCTGAAATCGGGGTTATTTATTTATTATTATTATTTATTTGGGATTTTTTGCTCCACACAGTTTTTGTTCCAGGCTGTTTGAAGGGTCTGGAGGCGCAGATGGGCTGAGGTTCTGATCTCAGGAGGGTCTGGAATGAGTTTTTCCTTCTGATCACTCGCAGGTGAGGGCTCTGACTCATGAAAAACCCAAATTTCATTGATTGGGTGCCAGGAGGCTGAGTCAGGTGTGGGTCATGGCCTTGCATGGCGTGAGGGGATGGAACTGTCATGGAATTGTCATGGAACTGTCATGGAATCGTCATGGAATGGTCGTGGAATGGTTGTGGAATTTTCATGGAACCATCATGGAGTCATCATGGAATCGTCACAGAGGCCTAATGGAATTTTCATGGAGTCATCTTGAAATCATGATAGAATTGTCATGGGGTCGTCATGGAATCATCATGGAGTCATCATGGAATTTTCATGGAGTCATCTTGAAATCATGATAGAATTGTCATGGGGTCGTCATGGAATCATCATGGAGTCATCATGGAATTTTCATGGAGTCATCTTGAAATCATGATAGAATTGTCATGGGGTCGTCATGGAATCATCATGGAGTCATCATGGAATTTTCATGGAGTCATCTTGAAATCATGATAGAATTGTCATGGGGTCGTCATGGAATCATCATGGAGTCATCATGGAATTTTCATGGAGTCATCTTGAAATCATGATAGAATTGTCATGGGGTCGTCATGGAATCATCATGGAGTCATCATGGAATTTTCATGGAGTCATCTTGAAATCATGATAGAATTGTCATGGGGTCGTCATGGAATCATCATGGAGTCATCATGGAATTTTCATGGAGTCATCTTGAAATCATGATAGAATTGTCATGGGGTCGTCATGGAATCATCATGGAGTCATCATGGAATTTTCATGGAGTCATCATGGAATCATCGTGGGATCAGGGAATGGTTTGGGTGGAAGGCACATGAACGATCTCTCAGCTCACGGGCAGGGACACCTTCCACCACCCCAGGGTGCCCCAAGGATCCCAGGCTGCTCCAAGCCCCATCCAGCCTTGGACACTTCCAGGGATCCAGGAGCAGCCTCAGCCTCTCTGGAAAAGCTGAGCTTTGCTTTGTCTGGGGCTCAGCCTCCATTTTCCAGCTTAAAAATCTGTTTTCCACGACCCAGCAATGATGATAAATATTTAACACCAGCAGCAGCTTCTTCACTCCTGTTTTTTACCAGACTCCCAAAACCAGGAGGTTTTTAATCAATTTTCCTGTAAATTACCTCATTTTATCCAAAATTACTTGAATGAATCATGGATCTGTTTGGGTTTGAAGAGATATTTAAAGGTCTGAAATGTTTAAATTCACCCCTGCCATGGTGGGAACACCTTCCCCTCTCCCAGGTTTCTCCAAGCCCCATCCAACCTGACCATGAATATTTGCACATCCAGGGATCCAAATCCATTTTAAAAACTTCATTTTCAGCCCAGATTTAGTAAAATCTCCATCTTC
>NW_005054298.1:189592-206449 GCF_000277835.1 Geospiza fortis | reverse complement strand
AGCAGGAGGAGCCTGCCCAGAACGCAGCCCTGCAGCCTGAGCTTGGGCTCTCAAACTCTGACTCATCCCTGCTGCAAAACAGCCACAAAGTTTAAATAAATTCAGGGATTTTAGTGTTGTAAAGCGCTGGAATGTTTGAAATCTTTGTCAGTCAATATTTTGGGAAGTCTTTTCCAAGAGTGTGTGCAGAACACAGGACATGGCTCAGAACCCAAGTGTTGCTTTCAGGGTTGGATTCTTCTTCCAGTTGCTGTGGCTGTGACAGGAGAGTTTGGCGCTGGAAACTCCAGCACGTTTTTGGGTAAAATCCACACTTTTTGGTGTTTAACCTCCCCAGTCATGGCAGGGATGATCCAAGCCAAAGGTGCCTGATCTGAGCTCACCACAAAAATGAGAATAATCCCTTAACAAGAGCAAAGCCTTCACTAGAGAGAGTTGTAAATGTATCATCCCTCCGTGGAGTGAAATTCCTGAATGCATTGGGGTTTTCTCTAACTGAGAGCTTCACTCCTCTCTTTTTTCCAGACTGGATATTCCTCCTGTTTCTGCAGTGCTGATCGAAAGGCTTGGAAAGCCCCCAGCCATCCTTGCCCCACTTTCCCCTCAGAATATTTATTAGTTCCAGACAACATTCCATCAACATACTGATCTTAAATCTTATTATGAGGTGCAGCAGGTCCAGCCACGTTTCCGAAATTAATTTTCACCTCCCCCTTGCTTGATTTTTTTTTTAATTCCTTTTTCTGCATCAGATTAAATCTAAAAATAAACGCTGTGTAAATACCTCTCTGTATCCACATATGTTTTTCTGTGTTTGAACTGAAACAAAGAGTTCAATGTGGTTCCCAAGATAATTCCATCTGCGACAAGAGGCTGCTGGTGCCTTTCCCCCTGGAGGTAGATTCAGCTGCTGTGAGGGTGAAATCCTCTTTTCTGCACAGCCTGAGGAGAGGTTGCACTGGTGGAGTTTGGAGCACAGAGCTCTGCTCCAGGGAGGAGATGCCCTAAATCCCAGAGAATTCAGTCCTGTGACATAAATACACCCCGGTGCATCGTTGTCCCAAAAAAAACCTCCTGGCCCTGCTCGAGAAATTCATTTAATCTCAACTTTTCAGGGCGTGAGCACGGAGCAGATGGAACAGATTTGCCCTGGTTTTGTGGCTGATGCCAAAAAGGTGATAAAAATTCACTCTGTGCTCTGCCATCAGTGAGCCCTGACCCAGGGCAAGAGGCTCCGGGGTCCTCATCATTCCAGGGACAGGCTGGAATGGGAATGATCCTGGGAATTAGGGATGTGCCAGGGGGAAATTCGGCTCCTTTCCCTTTGGGATGCAGATGGGAAGAGCCAAGGCTGAGCCTCCCATTGCCTGAATTTTCTGCAGACATCAACACCTCTTAAAAAACTCAAGGGGTGGGATCCTTTCCTCTCCAGGCCTGGGATACTCCCTCTTTTTCTTATTTGCTGTCTTAAAATTTTTTTTCTTCGTGTTTTTAACAACTTCTTTCATCAGAACTCAGGCATCTGTTTAGTCCCATCCTAAGCACTTTACTCCAGTGGCTTTTCCAGCTAAAAATCCCACTGACCCGAGTTTGATGGCATTAAATTGGGACAGGATGATCCCCTGGATCCAATCTCTTCCTGCTGCACCCCTGAATCCTCCCAGTCAGGAAGAACAACTCTCATGCACAGCCACAGTCACCAACCCATCAAATGATCCCCATGGAGTAGAGAAGCCCTTTTTAGGTCTTGTTTCATCTGAGATGTCACTTCCTAAAGATTGGATATTAAGAAAAAAAAATTATTAATGGAAAGGGTTGTCCAGTGGAGGAGTCCCCATTCCTGGAGGAATTTAAAATCCGTGTGGATGTGGCACTTGGGGACATGGTTGGACTAAATTATTTGGAGGTTTTTTCCCAACTTTATTGGTTCTATAATTCCATTATTCTATTCCTGTATCAAAAGCAGGCTGAGACCACAATTATCCCTTCCAGACAGCACAATCAGGGATAAAAAGGATATAAATAACTGGATAACATCCTTTCCTTTCCTTTCCTTTCCTTTCCTTTCCTTTCCTTTCCTTTCCTTTCCTTTCCCTTTTCCTTGAAATTTCCTTTCCTTGAAATTTCCTTGAAATTCCCTTTCCCTTTCCCTTTCCCTTTCCCTTTCCCTTTCCCCAAATCCACCATGGAGATGGAAAGAAGGACGGATTTTCCTGGATTGTTGGGAAATGTGGTGTTTGGTGCTTTAGAAAGATTCATCCTTTTGGGTGGAAGAGCCCTAAAAACTTCCTGCCTGTGGGGTGTTCCCTTACACCTGCTGTGCCCTCAAGGACATCGGGAATTCACGGCCATCAGGAGTTGTACATCACTAATTTGGTGACATAAATCTTGGGAAATGGGCATCTCATTCCACAGCCAAAAAAGAGAAAACAAAAAGGACTCAGGAGAGGCAAGCATTAAAAAAATTATCATCAAACCCCCTGAACGCTGCCCCTGTCCGTCCCCATCTCCGTGTTTCCCTTCAGAAGGGGCTGGGCATGATAAAAACATGATAAAAACCATGGATTAAAACGTGATAAAATCTCCGTGTGACCTATTCCAAATGACAAGGTTAATGCTCTCCCTATCCATCACCATCCATCCCCCAGCTGCAGGAGGGATTTGTGCATCCATCACCAGGGAGGCAAAGGCTGCTCCCCCACCTCGGCTGGGCCATCTGGGTCTCATCCCGAGCTCACTCCTGCCCCCCATCCCTGCATCCTTCCCCTAAATGATGCATCTCTGGGGATTTTAAAGCACTGGGAATTCTGGATTTTCCCTCTGGAGCCGGGTGTGGGCTGTTCCTTTGGCAAGCTGTGCTTGGACAGGGCTGGGACAGTACTGGGCTGGGGGATAAATATGAAATGTGGAGCCCAGCGGGGCAGGAATTTAAGGATATAATCCCACATGGCTAAAAAACCTTGGGCATTAGCCATGAAACTTCCTCATCACTGGAGAGAAGAATTTGGGTCTCAGCTCTGTTTCCTCCATGCCAGACTTGAGGAAATGGCCTCAAGTTGCACCAGGAGAGGTTTAGGCTGGATCTGAGGGAAAATTTCTTCCCTAAAAAGTGCTCAAGCCTTGGAACAAACCGCCCAGGGCAGGGGTGGAGTCCCCATGCCAGGAGGGATTTAAAGCCCTGTGGATGTGGAATTGGAGACACAGGGCAGTGCTGGCCTTGGCAGTGCTGGGAACGGTTGGACTCGATAAACTTCAAGGATTTGCATCCTAAATTTCTCTATGACTGTCACAGACATATTTTATGAAAAATCCTTTCCTTAGGATTTTTCCTCCTGAGAAGCTGAGAGGCCTCAGGAACAAAATGTAAACATTGATTATCTGCTGCTGTGGAATGCAACAGGTGCATCTGTGATTGGTCTCATGTGGTTGTTTCTAATTAATGGCCAATCACAGCCCAGCTGTCCAGACTGTCTGGTCAATCACAAGATTTTATTATCATTCCATTCTTTTCTATTCTTAGCCAGCCTTCTGATGAAATCCTTCCTTCTGTTCTTTTAGTATAGTTTTAATAGATCATTTTCTTCTAATATAATATATATCAGAAAATAATAAACCAGCCTTCTGAAACATGGAGTCAAGATTCCCGTCTCTTCTCTTGTCCTGGGACCCCTGGGAGTTTGCTGTCCCCTGGATTGTGCACGAATCCACGGAATTTTCATGGATGAAAACGCCCAAATGGGGTGAGGATCTGTGGCAGGGGGGACATGGAGACAACAGCTTCCCTGCCGAGGTGCCCAGAAATGTCCCAGGGGCCACCTCAGCAGTGAATTATCCTGTGTTTATCCCACAGCAGAATGCCTCAGCCAGCAGCAGTTGTTCATTGTTGTTTATTCTCTTTTCAACCCTTATTGTGGATTTGGGCCCAAAGTGGTGCTGGAGGCTGGGGTGTGCCCAAAGCTGATGGATTCATTTCTATATAAAACCAAAATATTGTTTTGTGGCAGAGATTTCTGCCTTTATGGGCGTGCAGGGTGCCACAGAAACCCCAAAACCAGGGAGCTGCCAGAAGATGGGATGCGAGGTTCGGGGGGATGCACCCGAGGTCAGCTCAATGAAACCAAAACCAAAAAATGAAATTTTTATTGCAAGCAGAAGCAGAATTTCAATCATTATCTGCTTCAAATGAAAATAGAGAGTGCTTTAAATGAAAATAGAGAGTGACTGCTTGCCGGGGACTCCGTGCCCCAGCCTTGATCCTCCTCTAATTAAGGTGATGTGTGCACAGTTAAACACACACACCTCGAGCCAGATGTTCCGGCACAAATTTAGGCCGGGACTAAAAGCCATTATGCTGATTTTTGTGAGGCGATGCCCTTTAATAATCTGCTTGTCTGTGCAGGAGCACCCGCCGCTGATAAAGGCTTGATTGCCCGAGGAAATTCCCGGTAATTACTGAGGAATCAAACAGGGGCGGGATCCAGATGGGTGCAAAGGCGGCGTTTCCCTGCAATTCAGTGGTGAAGCAGAACTGAAATGAGAATTGTCGTGGATTTTTACACGGATAACGGGGGGGTTCTGCGGCTCCACCATCCCTGGAAGCATCCGAGGGAAGGTTGGAGTTTGCATCCCTCGCTTCCACCCAGAAAACCGGAAAAAATCCGTAATATTTGAACTTTCTGCGCTAAAAATGCTCTGCTGGGCTCAACCAAGAGCCCCTAAGACAGGAAAGGGAATTGGAGGAGGTGCAGAGCTCCAGGAGGATGCAGGGAATGCAGGAATGTGGGCTGTGTGCATGTGACAAAGAGGTTGCAGTATTCTTTAATTCTAAATAACATCATCAAGTTATTATGACATCAGCCACGTCCCCTGGCTGGCACAACCCTGCTGGGAATGTGAAAACATCCCTGATTTCCTCCCCCTGAAAAAGAGGGAAAAGAGGCAAAAGCTGGGAAACAAACCCAAATAGGCACACAGACCATTTGCCTCCTTAAACTTAAATTCAAGGAACTTAAATGCACGGAATTAAGCTTGGAAAAGACCTTTAACATCATCAAGCCCAAAGCTCTCATGTTGATAAACCTTTGTGGGTTGGGATGGGCTGAAATTATAAAAGATAACTACTATAAAAGATAAATCTAAACTTGCTCCAACTAATATCAGTAAAGCTACCATGGGGTGACACAAAGTATTAAAAATCCCAGTTGCAGTTGGTGATTATCTAAAGATTACATCCCACCACTGATTGTCTAATTCTTGTTTTATTCTTTGCAGAACTCTGTTTATCTCTTTTGCACCACGGTGCACAGTAATTAGAGTTTTCTCTCCATTTTTCTGGATTTCCTTCAAAATTTCAGTTAGGTCTTGGTGTTTCATTTATTGTCTTGCTAATGTCAGGTCCATTCTAATAGGAGTAGGTGATAATTTTCCCTAATTTGATAAGTTTCCTGAGAAAGGCTGCTTTGGTTTGATGCGCTTCCATGATTTTGGTGATGCCAAATAAGGCTCAATTCCCTTTTCCTCACCACAAAATCTGGGAATAATTTGGCAGGGTGGAATGGCTTCATATGCAAAACTTTGAATTTCCCCTGAAACTTAATTTTTTAAAAAATTTAATCCTGGAAACCTTCCTTTCTGGCTGTGCTGAATCTGTGGATTGTTTTGATTCTGGTCCTATGAGGACTCGCTGATGTCAGGATCAAAGTGAAATTGGGGTGCTTTGTGTGGGTTTAACTTCCCTTTTCCTTTTATCTCCCCTCAGAAGGAAATGAAAGATGAGGCCCCGGTGTTATTCCCAAGGGAAAGCGTTCAGGGAAGCAAGAGGCAGAGAAATAAAAACCCACCCCTTTGGGGCGTTTGAAATGGCAGTGAAAAAAGAGGGAGCCAAGCCTGGGGAGATGTGAGGAGCCAGGGAGGGACAACAGAGGAGGCATGAAAGGGAAACGGAGAGCTGGGAACGGGAATGAGGCAATTAAAGGCAGGTTGGGTCAGGCAGGACCCTCTCCTTCATCCCTGCCTATGGAAAACTGGCCTTGGAAGGGATCCCTGTTCCCCTCTGCCAGCAGCATTCCCAGCTCCTGTCAGGATTTTCCATCAGCACCATTCCCAGCTCCTGTAGGGATTTTGCCCTCAGCAGCATTCCCAGTTCCCTGTCAGGATTTTCCCCTCAGCAACATTCCCAACTCCCTGTAGGAATTTTCCCTCAGCACCATTCCCAGCTCCTGTTGGGATTTTCCCCTCAGCAGAATTCTCAGCTCCTGATGGGATTTTTCCATCAGCAGCATTCCCAACTCCCTGTCAGGATTTTCCCCTCAGCAGCATTCCCAGCTCCCTGTAGGAATTTTCCATCAGCACCATTCCCAGCTCCTGTCAGGATTTTCCCCTCAGCACCATTCCCAGTTTGATGCTGGGATTTTGCCCTCAGCAGCTCCTGTCAGGAATTTTCCATTAGCAGCACTCACAGCTCGATGTTGGGATTTTGCCCTCAGCACCATTCCCAGCTCCATTGGGATTTCCCCTCAGCGCCACTCCCATCTCCTGTCAGGATTTTCCCCTCAGCAGCATTCCCAGCTCGATGTTGGGATTTTGCCCTCAGCAGCATTCCCAGCTCCTGTTGGGATTTTCAGCAGCATTCCCATCTCCTTGTCAGGATTTTCCATGTCCCCAAAGGGTGAGGATCAAGGTCCTGCTCAGCTCCAGAGTCCCCTGATCCCTGTGGGATTCCAGTGTCTGTCTGAGCCCGGCCCCTACTCCCCTACAAAACACGGGATTTGGCTTTCCCTGTGCCAGCCTTCCCTTTCCCACCAGCAGTTTCCCAGTGACTCCACCAAAATCCACCAGCAGCACTGGTGGGGCAGCACACAGGGGGCCAGCAGCTCCCCAGTGCCGAAATTTGGGAATATTTTGGCCCCAGAGTGGTGACTTCACACCTCTTGCTCCCTTCCCCTTGGGCATGGAGAGGAGAATTCTGCCCCAGCAGCACTCCTGAGCCCTGGAGCTCTTAGGAAGGCTGACAATAAACTCTGGAATTGGGTCCTGGCTGGGATATTTGCAGCCTGGTTGGTGGGAGAAGGGGAGGAAAGGGATGGCAGGGAGGGGAGATCCATGAGGAAAATACCAACAACAATAATAACAAAAGTATTGGCACATTTGGAATCCAGTATCTCCTAACTGAGCATTCCCAAGCTCTCCCAAAAAATTCATTCCACCCCACACAGGTCCCTCGAGGGGAATATTTCCATGCCAGAACTATGGACACTTAGGGAGGCTGACAATAAACTCTGGAATTGGGGCCTGGCTGGGATATTTGGAGCCTGGCTGGTGGGAGAAGGGGAGGAAAGGGATGGCAGGGAGGGGAGATCCATGAGGAAAATGCAACTGCTGCTGTGCTTTTCCCGAGCTGTGTCCCAGGAGCTCATCTCTGCAGGGTGAGGCTGCTCAGGGAGGGATCTGTGTCCCCTGGCTGGCAAATCCTGCTGGGAATGTGAAAACATCCCCGATTTCCTCCCCCTGAAAAAGAGGGAAAAGAGGCAAAAGCTGGGAAATAAACCCAAACCGACACACAGACCATTTGCCTCCTTAAATTTAAATTAAAGGAACTTAAATTCATGGAATTAAGGTTGGAAAAGACCTTTAACATCATCAAGCCCAAAGCTCTGATGTTGATAAACCTTTGTGGGTTGGGATGGACTGAAATTATCTGGGGTAAGACAAAGCAGGAATTTCCTTCCCCCGAGGAAGGATGGTGAAAGTTAAATATTTCCTGCATTTCCCAGTCCTGCCAGGAATGTCATTCCCCCCACGACCAGGCTGTTTGTGGGATTTTCTGCTCAGGGGGCAGAGCTGACAGACAAAACATGGAAAACGAAGCGGTTTAGGGGAACTTCTGGAAGATATTTCTGAGCTTTCTCACCGAACGTGGCGATGTTTTAATCCCTTGCTTAATGTTTACACAGTTTTATCTCCATTTTCCACTCTTCAGCAGCTCCTGCTGCGTGGGGCTGGTTGTTATTAGAGCACATCCCAGGGCCTGAGGCACTTCTTTATCCACAGAAAATAGGAAAAATCACCTTTCTTTGCCACCAAGGGGAGAGGAGGTGCTGCACACAGCGGGTTTGATAAAGCAGAGGTTGTAGAAGCATCTCCTGGCTGGCTGGAGCTGCTTTTGGGGTCCTCGTGAGAGGGGGGAAAAGTGCTGTTGAGCATTAAAAATCCTGCTGGAAAGCCCATCTCGTTTTCACCCCTCCTTGGAAGGGCTCAGTCACTAAAAATAGTTTGTCTTGTTTAAGGAATGGCGTGCAAAAAGCCCTGAAATTCCCTGGTCGTTTGAAAACGCGGAGATAAAGCCCTGGGAATTATGAGCAGACAATATGAATGGTCTGGTGGAGCAATCCATCAGCCCCTTTTGCCCAGCTATTCCCAGTGTGAGCTCGCATTTCCATCAGGGGTGACAGCAGAGCGGGAGAGGAGGGACGCACACAAATCTCCCTGCTCCCCTGCCCTTCCCTGCGCTGACAGATCCACCGCCCGGGATGAGCGATCCCCACATCCCCTTGATTTATGCCCCAGCTGGAAAAATGAAAATAGGGCTCCTAGGAGTTCCTCCTGATAAATCCCAGCCTTATCACCCCGGCCCCAGCGAGGTCACTCCTTTATTTTCCCGGAGATTGGCAAGGGCCAAGGAGATACTCAGTGGGCCAGGATATTTATGGGAATAAATGGCAGCATCTTGATGAGGATTAAAGGGGAAAAACTTCGGGAATGATAAAAAAAGGCAACCTTTGGGATGTTTTCAGTAAGAAACTAATGGTGATAAAGTCAGCCTGATGCAGGGAGAGAGGGGAGGGGAGGGAAGGGGCGAAATGCTCCGACGTTTCCCTTGGCAAAGCAACGGCGCTGGAATACCGAGGGCAACGTTTGGGGACAACAGGAGTCAGCCAACACACAATGCTCTGGTTTCCAGGGAAACCCAACCTTGGCCTTTGGTCCCATCTTTCAGCGGGTTTCATTATCCTCCCTGGGTTTAGGATAATGAATTGGCTGCTGATGGATGCTGCTGCCTCGGAGCCACCCTCCCTCGCCCAGGTTTCCGCTCTTTCCCGGCCCAGGAGGGATTTTGGGATCGCTGGAGGACGACTGGGAGCACCAAAGGCAGGGGTGTCCCTTTGGAGGGGTTTCCTCTCCATCCAAATTGTGGAATTTTTGGGGGGTCTGCAAGGATCAGTTGAGTTTTTCATTTTGTTCTCTGCATAAATAAGACAGGCTGGGAGAGCTGGGAATGTTCCCCTGGAGAAGGGAAGGCTCCAGGCAGAGCTCAGAGCCCCTGGCAGGGCCTGAAGGGGCTCCAGGAGAGCTGGAGAGGGATTTGGGACAAGGGCTGGAATGAGAGAACAAGGGATGGAGTGAGAGAACAAGGGATGGAGTGAGAGAACAAGGCGGAATGGCTTCACCTGGTTTAGATGGGATATTGGGAAGGAATTCCTGTCTGTGGGTGGACAAAGGACCCCAGGAGAGGATGGAAACACACTCCCCTCCCCAAAATCCCTGTCTGCTCCTCCGTGGCCTCAAAAAGGCCGCTCATCCTTTAAACCTTGGCCACCTCCTCTGCTCTTTTCCTTGCCTTCTTTCCAAACAGCCTCAGGCGGTTTTTTCCCTGAGTCACTTGGCAGCGTGGGCCAAGCTTTGACAAGTGACTCATCACTCGGAGTGCTGAGGCCACGAGATGTTATTTTAGAAATTAAACACCCGACACGTTCGGAAAACAAATCCCTTTAAGGTGTCTCCCAGAGTGGCTCCTAAAAGGAAAATGTTTGCAATTAAGTCACTTCCCAAAAATGTCGCCTTCTGTGCTGAGTGGCTGAACTGCTTTCATCTTCCCTTTGTAAATATTGGTGGTGGGTTTGGGAAACTGGAGAAAAATTCAGCGTTTCACCTCATAAATGAGGTGACAATGGAACAATTTGCTGGAAATTTGGTTCTATTTTCCCTGTTAGTTACGTGGCTTGTGATGATTGGAATAATCCATAAAATCCCAAAGAATCCCGGATCAAATCCAGGCTGGGCTTGGATGGGGATGACTGGGGTCTGTGCAATTATGGGAATCCTTGAGCCCACAATTTACTTTTCAGACTGGTTCTTTTATGCTTCCCACATGTGTTTAATTTGGTGAGCCACACATCCCCGTTTTCCCTGATTTTTGTATCCTTTTCCTCTAAACCCAGCAAGATAACGTCATTATTAAAGGGATTCTCATGCGGTGCCTTCATTCTGAAACAAACCCAGGGGGACAAAGTTCAGAGCAACCCAGAACTGCTCTTGATTTACTGCAAATATGATTAAAATTTTATCTGAGGGCTTTTCTTCTCCATGTTTCTTTTTTCTTCCCTCTGTACTTTGCTGCTCCGTGTTTTCATCCCGCACATAAAAGAGGCTTTTTGGGGTTTGTTGTTTTTTCTTTTTTTTCCAGCAGTTTAGCAGTGCAAAGGTGCTCGTGGAGGATTTAAATTCTCTGCGAGCTTCCCCTCAGTTAATCACGATTTTTATCATCTTAAAAGCAAAGCAGAGAGGGGCTGGGTAATAAAGGGCAAGAAATGCAAAGTGCAGCACGTTTTGAGGGTCACCCTGTGGAATTGGGATAAATTACAGCCAATTCCTCCCCGCTGGGTTTTCCAATGTGAAGGTGCCAAGTTTATTTGGATTTGTAGCCACTCCAGGTTCCAGGATAAAGCCCTTTTCCCTCACATTTTCATTCCCTGACTCCTTTCCTTGAGCACCACTGCAGTCTCTGGGAAAGGGAGGGTTTATAAACGCATGGAGGGAGCTGTTGTTTCATCTAAACCCCGCTGTAAATGTCATGTAAACAGAGGTAAAATAACAAACAGCCCTGGAAATCACTTAACGAGGTTTCTGCAGCTCGTGGCTGCTCTTCCTGCGAATTTCAAGTTCCTTTAAATGAAACTTAACAGCAAGAAGCCTTTTATTTTCCTAATGCTTCCAACAGCTCTGGGTGTGGATTCATCCTTCATGGAGGGCTTTTACATCCCTGGCATGATGATCCCCTGGCTTTTATGGGCAATTCCAGCTGACTGAATCCTGGTTTTTAATCATTCTTCTCTCATGGAGAAGGAAATTGGTCAGAACCAAACTTGGGCAATCCTGACGATGTTCAGTTTTGGGACAGCTGTTTGTAAGACATGGAATTTCAACCCAGAGCTGTGTTTTCCACCCTGGGAAAGTGCAGTGGTGCTTACACTGGGTCAGGTATTTATTATTATTATTATTACTATTATTATTATTATTAACAATAACAACAACAATAACAACAACAATAGCAACAACAATAGTAAAGAAAGTATTGGCACATTTGGAATCCAGCATCTCCTAACTGAGCATTCCCAAGCTCTCCCAAAAAATTCATTCCATCCCACACAGGTCCCTCGAGGGGAATATTTCCATGCCAGAACTATGGACGCTTAGGGAGGCTGACAATAAACTCTGGAATTGGGTCCTGGCTGGGATATTTGGAGCCTGGCTGGTGGGAGAAGGGGAGGAAAGGGATGGCAGGGAGGGGAGATCCATGAGGAAAATGCAACTGCTGCTGTGCTTTTCCAAGGGAAATGCATTTCCCCATTTGGTTTTGCTTTCCTTCCTGCCAAGAAGTTCAGCAAAACCACATTTCCTTGCTCCCAGCTTTGGATCGCAGATGTTTCTGAGCTAAACTGGTGGGAATTGCATTAAATCAGGGGTGAGGTCTGTAACAGCTTTTGCATCCCAGTGCTTCTGCAGGGAAGCTCATTTTCCCTTGGAAATGCTTGTAATCCTTGGAAATGCTCATTTTCCCTTGGAAATGCTCATATTCCCTGGGATAAGTGATCCAGGCAGGGAAGAGTTGCTGGTCCTCCAGCTGCATCTGGCAGCCCTCGGGAGAGCCACAAATCCGTGGGGTTTCCCACAGCCAGAGGAAAGTTTGGATCACAAACCCAAGGAAGACTGGGACAGTCCCAAGCTCAGCATTCCAGAGCAGATCCCAGCACGGGAAGCTGGGATAAAACAGGAAGCCACTCAGACTCCAATAAACTCATTATTGTGTTTGGGGAAGGGGAGTAATTAACTACCTATGGGATAAACTGGATAAATCAAGCGTGTATGAGCAGCTTCCACAAGGAATGGTGATCCCAAGGCTGTTTCCAGCAGGGCAGGGCTGTAACCTGGGGTTCCATGGAGCAATCCAGGCTGTCACATCCAGGAATTTGGATTTCAGGGCTCAGGAATAATTCCTGCCTTGCTGGAGCAATGGGCTGGCCGGCCACGGATGATCCAGCGGGATTGGTGATGCTCAGGGCTGAGAATTGGCTGTGGTGCCCCATTCCCGTGTCCATGCCCTGCTAGAGGATCCTAATGATTATTCATTAATTATTAAGTGCTGTCCATGCATTTCCCAGTCCCTGGGGAGCTGGAAGTTGTGCTGCCAGCAAAACTCTTTCCTTTCCCAAATGTGGAGAGGAGATCTTGGAAGAAGCACTGTGGGAGGCTGCTCCGGGGGTGGATTCCTGAGCGAAGCACTTCCATGCTAAATAAAAAACTGGGAAGAAGCATCTCCTCTCCAGGAGATCCAGGGAATGGGCTGTGACTCAGGAGTCCTGAATGGAAAACTGGGGCCATCTGGCTCCATCTCAGCACCCTGCCTGAGCCAGTCCAGCCGTGCAGGGTCAGCCTGACAGGGATGCAGCGGTGCCAAGGGAAGGGTGGCATCACCTGGCTCGCTCCTAACAGGACACCCCACCTGCCATTCCCGCTTGGATGTGGAATGCAGAGGGCTCGGGAGGTCTGGAAAAGCCCTGGGAAGCTCAGGAAGGTGGCACTGCCCCTGGAAGTCCCTGGCATGTGGGGCAGGATCCGTGTCCTCCTTTGTCGCCCCTCCTTTTCCCGTGGAGCCAACCGGCTGAGGTGGATTTTGCTCCCAGTTAGCCACGGAAATAAACTGGGAAAATGCACAGTGGATGTGCAGAAATGTCAGGGTTAATGAAACTGAATTCCAGGCTTCCAGACTAATCCAACATTTGCATTTTTCTAACTTTAGTAATTTCCCAGACTTTGGATCTGGCTTCAATGAACACATAATTCCTTGTTTTCCTGACGAGGAGGGTGGATTTCAAAAAGCTCCCTCCATGCAGTGAATTCAAGGGGAAATGCTTTTTCTTCATATCAATCAAGCTCTTTTAAACAACTCAAGTTCATTTCACGCTCTTCTCCTTGATTTCTGTACCTCGTGATCAGCAGCAAAAGCAAAGCTCAGAAATAATACCGAGCTTGTTTGGCGAAAAAATAGAATTTGCCGAAGCAAAATGGAATTGTAAAGCTGGTACCTCCTTTTGTCCTGTTTTTTGGGCAGGAATAGGCAGGAGAGGGATGAAAAGGCAAGGATTTTATCCTGCTAATCCAGGTGCCCACCTGAAATGCCACTTCCAGGTGTCCTGGGTGCTCTTTTCACCTCCAGAAGGCAAAGCCCATCCAATGTTTTGGCCAGCAGCAGGAAATGCTGGATTCCCTGGGGAGTTTGGGGTGTCTGGCCCCAAACCTTTGGCATCTCCAGGAACTGGTTAAAGCTGATTGGATTTCTCATGGAGAGGTTGAGGTGAACCTGGGGGTGGATTCTAGGAGAGCATGGAATTACAGATCCATTGAGATTGGGAAAACCTCCAAGCATCTTCCATCCCATATATTTGCTGAAGGTGAGGATCAAGGGACAGCATTCCTTTAGTCATCCCACAATTCACTGCCAGCCGTGAATTATGGAATATTCCCTGCATCCACTCACACTGAGGGTGCTGGGAGCTGCTTTCCAACATAAAAATCTTTGATTCCACTGGATCCTGCTGTTGGGAAGGCAGATTTGGGCTAGGAAGAAGGGTCAAAAGACAGAAAAATATAGGGAGGAAAGTACACATAGGAATAGCCTATGGAATGGTGCAAAGGGGCTGAGCATCCATGGTCATCCCAAAAATCTCTACTCTGATATTGTTGCATTTTGGAGAAGTAAGGAAAGCATCTCAGACCTTTGGATAAAAAGGTTCTGCTGTCTCCTCTTCACAAATTAAAGTCTGTTTGTTTGGTTTTTTTCCTGGGAAAAGCTCACTTTGCACACTGGAAAATAGGATGCATTTCCTGTCTTTATTTATCTCGGCACAATTCTAATTGTTCCCATAAACCCCAATTCCCGGAGGGCACTGAAACCAAAGGGACTCTTTCCAACTCCAAACCAACGCTCCATTGTGCCCTTAAATCTCTTTCTTAGCCACTGTTTCAGAAACCTGCCATCCTTTTCTTTGATATTCCCGCTTATTTCTCATGAAAGCAGGAAGAAGAGGCTGGTCCTCTCCCTTTTTTCCTTCTCCCAGACGCCAAAACAGCAACGGAGCACTCAGCACCCACGCCTGGCTGCCCCAGAGGCAGGTCTGCTCCCGGGGAGAGCCGCCCAAAACAAAGGGAAGCGGCAGGAGCTCCGCGCGGCCCGTCCGCTGCTCATTTCAGCAGCGCCGGGATAATCGTTGTGCTCATCCCAAATGGACCACGTTTGGTGGTTGGGATGCACACGGGCCAGGGAGCACCGGGGCAGGGCAATTTCCCTCCTTCCTTAATGGATTTGTGTTTTTCCTTGTGGGCAGCAAAGTGTCCTGATGTTTTCCTGGCGGGATCCGTCTCGCCGTGGGGTCACGGCGGGGACCCTCCCAGCGCTGAAGAGCAAATTCTTCACGGGCCAGATGCTGCCACCTCTACCCTCTCTAAGTGGTGCCTCTCCCAGCCCCATCCAAGGGGAATGGGCACGGCAGGGATGCGGGAGCCCGCGGGGGCCGCTCGGAGCCGTGGCCTCTCGGTTGCTCATTTTAATGGGGATTTATTTGGAGCAAACCGAGGAATTGCTCCTCTTCCCTTAAGTGAAGAGGAAAAAACCAGTGACCCAATAACAGCAGCTTCCTCCTAAACTCATGGATATCTGTATGCAGGATTTTTGGGCAATTACGGCATGAAAGAGCAGCTAAAAGTCCCTTTCCAAAGTATTTCTGCATCCTTCCCTAAATTCATTAACTCCCTTTATCTCAACTCCAGGGCCACATTTAGGCAGAACTCCTTTTATCTGCCATTTTAATTTTTTTTTTAGCGAAATATTTGGCAGCACTTAAAATGCTCACCTCGAAATGTGTCCCTACTTCTCCTTGCCCTTTTCCAAAGTCTTCCCACAGCCTTTCCCAAAGAAGTTCCTAAAAAAATTAAATCAGTGGGTTTTTAACCCTGTGCTTGGAATAAATTCCAGCAAAAAAAGTAAAGCAGCAGGAGAGCCTCACTTTTTCAGTGCTGCTGTGGAATATTACCGAAAAGTTGAGTGGAAAATCATCAGATTTCCATTTATTTCCTCATCTGCCAGGAATCAGGGGGATCATTCTCATTTCAGGTACAATATGGATGTAAATGTTGGAGGAATTCAAGGGATTTCAGGAAATCTTGAAAATCTACCTTATTAGGTGAATTGAGTGATTACAGTTTCTGCAAACTGGGAAGGAAAGATGGAAAAATCATGGAAAACCCATGGAATGGCTGCCTTTTCTCTGTGTTATTTGCATGACTTCGGGAATTGATAAGGAAATCAAGGAAAGAGGGGAAAATGGGAAAAAACCAGCCAAGGGAAAAGCCAAGGGCTTGGTCGAGGACCCATCCTTTACTTTTGCCATACAAGGAGTTATTAAATACCTTTATCTCAGGTTGGAGGCAATATTTAGGGAAAAATCCTTTTATTCTGCCATTTTCTTCCCCTTTTTAGTAAATATTTGGCAGAATTTTGGATACTCACCTTGCAATTGTGCTGCACTCCAATTTTCTGCTCCCCTTGTACTCATAAGAGACTTGAAATCAGGGTTGGGTAGAGTTTGCAAAGTTATGAAAAGATTTTGGGTGATTTTTTGCTTTAAAATGGACACTGTTAAAGTTATCCCAATCCAAGGGGAAAGAAAGGACATTTTGGGAAGCAGGACATTGGGTGGCTTCGTATTTGCCACAGCAGATGTTTAGAGTCCTGATATATTTAATAATACAGTAATCACAGAGTATTCCAAGTTGGAAGGGGCCCACAAAGGTCATCAAATGCAACTCTGGGATGGGGATGGATCCCACAACTTTGGCCATTCTATCTCCAACCATCTGAGCTCATAGGTGATGATGGCCAAAAAAAGAGGGAAAATGGAGCTGACTGCCCTTTCCAAGCCATTTTTCATGTCCCCAGATATTTTTGTTGCCTGTCCCGTGTTCCCACTCCCGCGTTGCCTTCGGATCCTCCCCTCAACGGGAACGTTTTCCATGTCTGTCACGGGCCTGCTCTCCCAGAGATTGCCTGGAGGCTGAACTTTTGTGTAATAGATTTTGACACCCCAGATGGCCCTCGCGGCTCTCCGCGGCACGAGCCGAAATCCCGCTCGCGTCGTTGGCAACCCGGAATATCTGGGAGCAGCCTGGCTTTTCCCCTTCCACGGCGAAATCCGCGTTTGGGGAGATTAATGTGCTGATCAGGCACTGGCAGGGAGCTGCAGTAAATGACCTAATAGGTCTTTCTGTGCCTAATTCCCGTGTTTTATTGAGAGGGACTCTTTGTCGCTGCGGCGCTGATTTGTCGGAGCTGTCACCGCCGAGGGGAGGCGGGAGAGGTGGCACTAACGGTGTCATCTAAATCCATCTTTTTTTTTGGCACCTCTGCCCCTGTGAATCACGAGGACCATCTGGAGAGCGGGCACGCTGCCACGCCGGCAGATGGGCAGGGGTGTATCGAGCTACGGGCCCGCGGATGATTATCAAATGTGCTGTTGGACGAGCTTT
>NW_005054298.1:183356-189577 GCF_000277835.1 Geospiza fortis | reverse complement strand
AGGAATATCCAACTGACTTGCTGGAATGAGCCCCTGGATCTGTAGGTAGAAATGAGGCATTTAGCTCCCAAAAAATCCCATCCAAAACTCCATGCCTGGGCTGAGAGGTGACAGGGAGGGTTGAGGAGGAAAAGCAGGGATTCTTCCTGGCTGGTTTGGCACCACCACGGGATCCTCCTGCAGCCACCACCCACATCCCAAGGCCTTAATGACCAACAATTTCAACACACAACTGGAGAAAAGGCTCATAATTCTATATAATTGTATTTACATAAAAATATAGAATATATCTAATTATAATTCCTAATTATCATCGCTTCGCTCCATCCCAACGGGAGCATTTGCCTCCAGGCCTCGTTCCTGCAGCTGGGACACAAACACAGACGAGGCACAATTTGCTGCCACGGAGTGTTTTTGGCAGGTCATCCATTACTCCAGAATTTCTCCTTTCCCACGAGGGGTGAAAAGCTGTTTTTCCCCTCACATCCAATTTATTTCTTTGGAATTCAGACCAAGCCAAGCGCTCTCCAGCTGGGGACAGCGTGAGTGTCACTGGAGGTGGGTGGGAACACTGGGGGTCATTTTTTCCTTCTCCTCACACCCAGCCCCTTTTGTTCAACCAAATTTTGTGGATTTAGCTCCAAGGCACAGGTGCAGGAAATCCTCACTGCCCATCCAATTTGGAATTGTGGCTCCTCGGTGGAGCGGGGAAAGCAGTGAGGATTCTGCGGGTGCTGCACTCATCCAAGGGGGTTCATTAGCATGGGCTCCCTGCCATCCCAAAGAGCCTGGATTTATCCTGGATCCAAGCTGGAGATGAGCTGGCTCAGCTCTGCCCATGCCATGCTGGGCCTGGCCTAACGAGCTTGGCCTAACAAGCTTGGCCTAACAAGCCCGGGCAGCTCTCGCTCCACACGGAGCCAGTCCCGATCTGTAAGGCAGGATGCAATTCCCAGGAATCTCATCCCAGTGGAAATTCACTGGAATGGCGTCTTTAATGTGCAACCAAAGTGCTCAGAGTTTAGATACTGATTAAATAAGAGGTGCAGCAGGAAAATCGAATCCTGGGTTATGGATCTGGGCCTGTGGGGAGGAGCAGCATCTCCAGCAGAGCTCTGATCCTTGGAAAATGGGAAAAAGTCTTGCAACAGTGCTTTCTTTTCTTCTGGAATACCTGAGCAGAGCTGGATTGATGAGGGAATGGCAGTTCTCACTTCAGGGCAGTAGCCAGAGGGATGGATCCATGTGGAGTGGACAGGATCCTGTGTGTGATGGGGAGTT
Organism: Geospiza fortis; assembly: GCF_000277835.1. Taxonomy (NCBI): domain Eukaryota; kingdom Metazoa; phylum Chordata; class Aves; order Passeriformes; family Thraupidae; genus Geospiza; species Geospiza fortis. The sequence continues at coordinate 188,296 of NW_005054298.1, read as the reverse complement.
CTTAATGAATTCCTGATTGGCTTTCCCAACTAAATCTCCTCCATCCTGTTTGATTTTAATTCCAGATCTCAATTACAGCTCAGTCCAAGGTAATTGGAAAAAAAAGCTGGGATGTGGAATTAAATGGGAGCTGCCCAAACATCTCCAGACTTCGGTGGAGCCCCTCAGTGTGGAGATGGTTTTTCATCACAAGCTGGGCAGATTTGCTCCTGTTTTTATCAGGACTAATTCTCCCAGAGCCCTTGGCCACAAGCAGAGAGTTGAATTATAATAAACGCCCCCTGGAACATCCCTACTCCGAGGGCATTTGGAATTAGGGAAGCCAGGGAAGCAGCTGCTCGTAAATCAGAGGGAGAAGCTGCTGGGACCCCCCCTCATTTTCCCAGTCCAAGCATTGACCTGTGGGATTTGGCACTTTTGGGAAGTGGGATAGAATATCCTGATTCCATGATTCCTAAATCCATGCTTTTAGACATAACAGCAACCAGCCTGGAGTGAAAGAGATGGATAACCCCATGTGAAGTAATTTATTAACAGAAGTCCTTCCTCTGGAATTTCTTTAAACTCTGCGTGGCTTTTTCTGATGCCAAATTCACTTTGTGCTGTTGAAAATTAATTTTAATTTTTTTCCCCCCTTATCAAGATTGTTATTTTCCACTTGGCAAGCCCTGAGGTTTATCCATTATTCCTAATGGAACCTGAAATTATTATGGGGTTGTTTATTCATCTCGGATGTTCATCATGATTAAAAAATCAGCTCATTCCTTGGATCAGGATGATTTTGGGGAACATTAACATGGAGCTGATGGGCTGGTTGAGGTGCCCAAGTGCCAGAGCTCTTCTCTGCTGTCACCTTCCCTCTCCATGGAAAAGAAATCATGGGATGGTTTGGGCTGGACCTTAGGGATCACCCAGCAGGCAGATGTTGGATTAAGTTGGACCAAAGGGTTCCTGGGCGTCCTTCAGACCTTGGAATGATGCTGATGGAGGTCTCACCAGTGCACAAAGGATAATTTGTCCCTGGGATTTGGGAAAATACTCCTCCTGCTCTCCTAAAGCTCCAGCTCCATCCGTTATCCCTACAAAACCTGGAGCTGGGATTTTTGGGCGTTTCACTGCTCCAAGCCCTGGCTCCAGCTCTTGGACCAGCCACATTCCTGGAGCGTTTCCATGGATAAACAGCCAACTTTCAGCACCTCTCTGTAATTTTTATAAGGACTGATTCAAAAACCTAGGGATAAACCCCAGCATTCCAGGTGGGACAGATCATCCCTGCCTCCAGCCCCGTGCCCTGGGCAGGATCCACTGCAGACACATCCTGTGACAATGGATTTTCTGGGAGCAGGATCTGGCCTTTAAACCACTTCCCTCCACCCATAAATGATCCCAGTCCTTTTATCCATGTTATCCCTCATGGAGGGCTTCGCTCTTGCCACCCCACTCCATAAGGATTTCCCTCCCAAGCAACCTTGAAGAAATGGATAAAGCCCTAAAACCATGTCCCTGCTCCAATTTCCCTGGAAAACTTTTGGGAGGCCTACGGAAGGCCGTGCCCAGAGCCACCCGTGGTGTCCAGGACAGTTGGTGTTGGCTGCTTCCCATGCCAAGGAATCTCTGGAAAGGAGGGCAGAGCCTGGAGCACCCAAAGGAAACCTCGGCAGCTGAACTGAACTGACTTCCATTAGCAGCAGCCCATGGAATTCATCCAGGAATCACCAAGTCATCCTTGCAGGGTGATTTGCAAGCCCAGGATGATCCACGGGAAGTGAAATTCCCAGGATTTCTCCGTAGCAATGCTGGGATTCACCCTGCACCTCTGCAAGGCAAGCGTTTACCAGATGTATAAATGTGATTTGTTTGAGGGATTCTCCCCACGTCCCTTGATCCACCTGGATCATTTCCCCCATTCCATCAGCGCCCACATCTGAGGAAATCTCAATTTTCTGGAAGCTCCAACAACTCCTTCATTCCAAGAACCCCGGGAGAAGCACAAAGCCAAGGGCTGGGGTGGACTGGGGGCACAGGGAGGGGCTTTCCCTGCTGGGAGCTACATCCCAGGGATTGTGAGGGATCCTGGGGTCCCATCCATGGGGCAGCTCTGGATTTTCCTGGATCCCTGCAATGCTCCCAGGTCACTCTGGACAGAGCAAGGGATGCTCTGACCCTCTCTGCAGGGATTTCCTGGCACAAGGCTCATTTCCCTGGGTGGAAAAAGAGTAATTTGGAGAGCACACAAATCCATTTATTCCTTTAAGGGATGAGTCATGGAGCAGGAATTGCTCTGTATCCCATGCACAGCCCTTTCCTGCCTCATCCCCACCATCCCACGGCCATCCAGGGCCCTGGTCCTTAATCAAAGACCCCAAAAAGCTGGAGTCATGTCTCATGAATTCCCTTTGATCCTCAAAAAAATGGATTCACGCTCTTTCAGCCTAAGTTTGGTGGACTTTTATTCTTCTTTCTCCTCAGAAAATCCCTTTTAGCCGAAATTTTTCCCTGCTTGTAAAGTGTCCCATTATAACGCTCCAGGCAGGAGGAGATTAATGTCAGCTCCCATTTATGCATCCCTATGGATCAGAAGAGCCCTTTGTAATTCCCTGTTCTTTTGGGGGGAGTGGGATTAAAAAATTCCAAAAAAATCCCCCACTGTCGCTTCCCAGGTTATGGCTTTTAGGGAAATTCCCTTTGCCATAAAAAGTGATTTATTTTCCTTGGCCTGCTGTGAGGCAGCTGAAGTGGGTGAGCCCTGCCAGACTCCTGAAACGATTCCCAATGTTGATGGAGGACTTCATAGTGTGGTTATAAAAGCAGGAGTTTTGGGATGTGCTGGAAAAGCCTCGTTCCCCAGGCTGGGAGGAAGCTCCAGCAGGAGCCATGTGCAAGCAATAAGGAGAGGAATGCTCTTGGAAAAGGCAGCTTGGAGGATTTTGGCATCCTTTGGGTGGCTTGGGAAGGGTGGGAAGCTCTCAGGGAGTGCCAGGTGCGGGGCTCGGGCTCTGGGAAAGGGAATTTTTGTGGTTGGTACCAGGACACTCCGGCTCCTTCCCACCCCTCTGGATGCTGCTGGAGGAAAACATCCAGCTCCTCATTCCCTCTGGAATGGGAATGAGCAGTGGGACGGCTCTGTGCAAACCTTCCTCTTGGGAAACCCTGCTGGCTCCTCACTCCCACTCCAGCTCTGCCTCGGGACCAATCCTTGGGATCATCCCAGCTGGAAAATTGCTGCCAGCATCTCCTGTTTTCCCACCCCTCTGGATGCTGCTGGAGGAGAACATCCCCCATTTCCTCCCAGACAATATTCCATGGACTGGGAATGTGCAGTGGGATGTCTCTCCTGGAAATCCTTCACCCTGCTGGCTCCCCACTCCCACTCCAGCTCTGCCTCAGGACCAATCCTTGGGATCATCCCAGCTGGAAAATTGCTGCCAGACCCTTCTGTTTTCCCACCAGACCCGTTCAGTTTTGCTTCCTGCATCCAGCATTGATTTCTGTGGGAATTCAGGAATTCAGGTGTCGCTCCCTTTGCTGCATGGATGGTCCCAGATACCCCCAACAACAACAGGCTCCAAGAAATCCCAGCAGGACAGAGGGGCCCAAATCCAAGGAATGCTCTGAAAATGTGGATGTTGGTCTGACCAAGCCCAGCCAGATGAATTCCTGTCTCCTCACCTCTCTCAGGATCCTGTGCAGAGCTGGGAGCAGGCAGGAGATGCCTGGAGCAGGGCAGTGTGGAACCAGGACAATCCCATGATCCTGGAATTTTGGGATCTGTGGGAGCCACAGCAACGAAGAGACCTCAGGAAGGAAACCTGGCTTGGATAAAGCCTTGATTGAAATAACAAGGAGGGAACTCTGCTGGTGATGTCCTGAATGCTTTTTCCTCTCCCTGGATCCTGATTTCCACCTCTCAGAGGTTAATGCCATTCTTTGGTTCGTTTTTTTTCTCTTTACAGAGGGTCCTTTCTTCCCTGTGTTTTTTGGCTGGTAACTGGAGGATCAGGGCTGCAAAAGCTCATGGATTTGGAGGTGGGCTTGGAAAGGATGCTCCAGAGGGAAGGGAAAAAGAAGGAAGAAGAGGAAGAAGAGGAGGAAGAGGAGGAGGAGGAGGAGGAGGAGAAGGAGAAGGAGAAGGAGAAGGAGAAGGAGAAGGAGAAGGAGGAGGAGGAGGAGGAAGGAGGAGGAGGAAGGAGGAGGAGGAGGAGGAAGGAGGAGGAGAAAGGAGGAGGAGAAAGGAACTCCCAGAGATGTCTGGGCAGTGAGTTCTCTCCTTCCTCCTCCCCCATCACAATTCCCAGATCTCTCCCCAGCCCCTGGAGGGGCTGAATTCCCCCTCTGGTTGCATCCACCTGGGAATTGGCGCCATAGGGCATGAGGGAGATTCAGGGACTGCCACCATCCCAGTCCTTGCTGGGCACCTGCCTTGGATTTCCTCCTCCAGGGATTTTGTGTCCCCACATGGAAGGGAAGTGGGGTTGTTATTCTGGGAAGAGGGACTTGGGAACAAAGCTTGGACTCATCCCTGCATAGGGAACACTCCATAAAGAGCAGAGATCAGAAAAATCAGCCCCAGCCTGGTCATGGAATGGCTCTGGTTGCTTTTCCTCTCTTTTGGTCCTTTTTTAAATTGCAAATCTCTCCAGTCCTGAACCTTCAAACAATTCCACGTTGGGGGAGGAGAAGGAGACCCCTCCCTGCACAGACATATCTGGGAGTTCCCTTCTCCTTTTTCTCCTTTTTCTCCTTTTTCTCCTTTTTCTCCTTCTTCTCCTTTTTCTCCTTCTTCTCCTTTCCCTCCTTTTACCTTTTTCCCCTTCTCTTCTTCCTTCTCCCTTTTCTCATTCTCAACTTCCTCCTTCTCCTCCTCCTCTTCCTCCTTCTCCTCTTCCTCCTTCTCCTCCTCCTCCTTCCCTTTCTCCTTCCCCTCTGGAGCATCCTTTCCA
>NW_005054298.1:179123-183346 GCF_000277835.1 Geospiza fortis | reverse complement strand
TCCAGCTCCCTGTGGAGGGAACCTCTCCATAATGAGCAGAGATCAGAAAAATCAGCGCCAGCCTGGTCATGGAATGGCTCTGGTTGTTTTTCCTCTCTCTTTTTTTGGTCCTTTTAAAATTGCAAATCTTTCCAGTCCTGAACCTTCAAACAATTCCATCTCTCCTTCCATCTTTTTACGTATTTCAATGGAGTAATTTGTATATTTGGAGGTGGGAGCTGGGAATTCAGCAGGGGACAATTGGGACATGCAGCAAGGTGGGAGAGCTGGCACCCCCTTATCACCCAGCCATCAATACCTCTGCAAATATCAAATAAAAACCAGGAAAAAAAATAAATATTCTAACTCCAAAATACAGCAAATTCCTTGATTGCAGCCTCCCTACAATTCCTCTGGGGTGAATTCCTTGTGGTGTTTGAATTTCATGTAATAACATTGTGGAAAAGGCTCCGATTGAAAAATTGGGAGGGGAAAAAAAAAGGAAAAACGGCAAGAAATCATCGACACAAATTGTTCTCCCGAGCTATTTTCCAAATGCTGCTCAGGATGTGATTTCCTTGGCTGACATTAGGAACACTCACTGCTCACTTGAAAGCCAGGAGAAGAATTGCAGTTGTTAACAGCCATCTCCAAAAAAGATATTTCAAATTATCCCAAATTACTCGGCTGACAGAGAAACCCGAGGATATTTCCTTTAATATCAGAGCTGCGGGAGGAGCCCATTCCCAGTTCCTACCCCCCACTGGAAAGATGAGGAAAATACAAATTGAGCCCATATTTATTGAAGCCACTTCCCCCCGCCTCTCCCTTGGTTCCTTGGATCCCTTTTCCTGCTCACCAGAGGGGCTGGAAGGGCTCAGCCTGGAGAAAAGGAGGATCAGGAGGATCTTATCCCTTTTTCCAAGCAGACTGATGCCCAAAAACCCGAGGAGAACATGAATGAAACTCAACATTAATGCCCATCATGCCGTGAATCCATGGAAAATTCATCCCTCATCTCCTTAACCCACTGGAAAAAAAAATGTCAGAGGGGTTTGGGACAAAAGGATATGAAGGAATGGGATGTTTTCACGTGGAAAGCGAAGAATCCCAAGGCCAGATCCCAAGGATCTGAAGGAATGGAATGGTTTCATGTGAAAAAGGAAGAATCCCAAGGCCAGGGGAAAAAAGGAAAAGTCGTGAGTTTCCCCAGAACTCTCCAGCTGAGCCTGGAGAAAAGGAGGATCAGGGGGATATTTCCTGGTCTTTCCAAGCAAACTGCTCCCCAAAAACCCGAGGAGAACATGAATGAAACTCAACGTTAATGTCCATCATGCCACAAATCCATGGAAAATTCACTGGAAAAGACTGTCACAGGGGTTTGGGACAGAAGGACCTGAAGGAATGGAATGTTTTCATGTGAAAACGGAAGAATCTCAAGGCCAGATCCCAAGGATCTGAAGGAATGGGATATTTTCATCTGAAAAGGGAAGAATCCCAAGACCAGGGAAAAAAGGAAAAGTCAGGAGTTTCTCCAGAACTCTCCAGCTCAGCCCGGAGAAAAGGAGGATCAGGGGGATCTCATCCCTCTTTCCTGGTCTTTCCAAGCAAACTGCTCCCCAAAATCCCAAGGAGAACATGAATGAAACTCAATATTAATGCCCATCATGCCACAAATCCATGGAAAATTCACTGGAAAAGACTGTCACAGGGGTTTGGGACAGAAGGATCTGAAGGAATGGAATGTTTTCATGTGGAAAGGGAAGAATCCCAAGGCCAGGGAAAAAAGGAAAAGTCGGGGGGATGACACAGGGAACAGCTCATTATGGAAGCGTTGCAGAGTCATTATTTTAAATAAGTGCATCTCATTCCAGAGGCTGGGATGGATTCTGGATTTGCATTATTATTTATTCATGACTTTTAAAAGGATCATTATTTCTGACGGACAGCTGCTGTCAAAAGATTTCTGGAGGGGAGCTCGTGTTTCCCCATAGTAATTGTTAATCAATAAACACCGGGAAGGGCGCTGGGAATTCCGTGTTCCAGGGTACATGGATACCTCTAATTAGGAATTTCCATTTGGGAAAGCATTTTCCCATTCCTTCCAATTGCACACAAGATGAAGGGCAGGTGAGCACCCACTGTGGCTTTATCCCAAAAAAAGGAGATCCTTGGAAGTGTCCAAGGCCAGGTTTGGAGCAAGCTGGGATAGTGTCCCATGGAGGTGATTTCTTTTCCCAATAATTCATTTTGTAATTCCCCAATTTCAGGCTTGCAAGGCCCCAGGTGGAATTGGCCACAGGGATTTGGAGCCCACCCTTTCTCTCCTATCCCAAATTCCTTCTCCTTGCCCAGGGCTGGCCAGGGATTCCCAGGATGCCCTGTTTTCCTTGGGCATCCAGGAATTGTTCCACAGCTCCTGATTTTCCTGCTCCCCTCAGCACATCCCTGCCTCCATCCCTCCTCCCCACTTCCTGAGGGATTTCCCAGGTGGAGACTTCCCTCAAAACCTCATTTTTCAACCATGAATAAGCCCTAAATTATAAATTTAATTTGATTTTTTAGTACCAGATGGATTTGGGATACTCTTTGTCTGTGCAATCCGGCTTTGGAGCTAAGAGGAAAGAGCAGGGAATCCGAGTTAGGCAGGCAGTGCATCCCAAACCCCATGGTGGGGAGAAAATCCTCAAAACCATTCCCAAACACGCTGCAGAAAAATTCCCTCCAAAAACCCCCAGCATTTCCCAAGGTCACTCTTCCCTGGCTGCCTTATCCAGGAGGGAGATGTGGCAGGGAAGGGAATTTCACGGAGCTTTTGCAATGGGTTTGGAACTGGAATGTTAAACACTCCAGGACAATTTCATTTTTAATAAATTTACACCCTGAATTGCTGCCTTCTCTAATAATAAATTGCATTTTCTGTGGTGCTATGAGCGTTTTTGATGTTCCAGCCTAAAATCCGGAGGAATTGTGCCGGCAGGAAGAGCAGCCAGGAGTCACCAAAGCCCCAGCTCTTTGAGAGGGATGCTAAACTCTGATCATGAAAGTCTCCTTTGGAAAAATATGTAAAAGAATCTCGAAATTCCCCTCAAATGAGCTGCCTGGAATATTTGATGCCCTGACAACTGCACGGCCTCAAAGGCAGGCAGAGAATGGGCCTGAAATGCTCATTAAAATCCCAATAAAGCCAGGCTTTAGGAAAAGAGGTCCTTTTCTCCCCAGCACCATGGGAGAGAGTGGAAATTCCCATTTTTTCCCATCCTCCCCTCGCTCCGCTTCCAATCCCTTTCCCAGGTTGGGTTAACCGACTAAAAATGCGGAATTTTTCCCAGCATTTTTTAAGCTCGGGCACAAACCCTGGGAAGGTGGGGATGTGCTGCCTCCATCCCTGATTTTGGGGCTTGCAGAGGCCACGGAGGGATCGGGATTTTGGTGTTATCCTGCTTTTCCCCAGGAGCCTCCAGAGGCTCATCCCTGTGCGCACGTGGAGCCACCTGAGCATCCTCAGGTGCGGCGGGAGCGATCCTCCGGTGTCATCCCAGGCTGCTGCCATTAAAGCCTGGCTCAGAGCCCCAGATTTAATCCTGGGATTAAAGGCAGCACGCGTCGCTCCTGCTGGGAACATCCGCATTTTCTGAATGAGCGCGTCCCCGCTCTCGGCTAATTAGGAGCAGGTTGATTGCAGCATCTGTCACCTGGAGCTCGGCGATTTATCCCGGGGGCTCCCGCCGGGGAGGGAGCTGTCAGGAGCTGGGGAAGGGGCAGGATGCTGGGAAACGGCTGGGAAATCCCCTCTGGAAAAGTGGCGAGAGCGAGCTGGAAAAAATCCGGGCAATTAGAGGTATTGTGGTGGCCTAATTGCCTTGTTTGGCCACGGGTTTGGGGAGATATCCATGGAAACGGAGGGATGGCTCAGTGGTGGGCTGGGGCTGGAGACGCTGGGCTGCCTTTTCCCCTTGGAAGCAGCAATTTCTGGCTTTTCCCATCCTTTTCCATCCTTTTTCCTGCAGGAATATCCTGGTTTCGAGCACTGTCACCTCCAGCAGGGCTGCGTCCACTGATGGCCTGGGAAGGACTGGGATTGCTCTTGCACAAGCTTTGAATTCCTCACCAGGAGCTTCCAGAAGATAAAAATCCATACAGGGTGTTATTTGCAATATTTTATATATATATAGAGAGAGAGAGATAGAGAGAGATATAGATATATAGATAGAGATATAGATATATATATATATATAGATAGA
>NW_005054298.1:172945-178798 GCF_000277835.1 Geospiza fortis | reverse complement strand
ACAACCAAATAAAAACCAAAAACTCCCACTTTATTTCAAAGCAAATTTAAATATTTTTCATAGTTACATTTTTCATAGTTATAGTCACATTTACAATTTATATTGATGCATTAAATTTATATTATATATTAAATGATAAATATATTATGCCATAATATGATATTTATAATAAAAATATAATACATAATTTATTGGGAGAGCTTGAAATAATCATGGGACAGAATTACAGCAGCTTTTTTCTCCCAACACTGAGGTTTCCAGGCAGATGAGGTGGGAAAACCTGGGATTTAAGAGGGTGCCAGCCTATGGGGTTTGTTGGGAGTCCCTAAAGCTGCTCCAGGTCCTGTTTTGGGGTGCTCCTGCCCCATTCCTTGCCTCCCCCTCCTCCTCTGCCTGCTGTTCCTGACTCTCCCAGGCAGATAAATATTCTCATATTTTTATGTTGTTCCCTGCCAGGTTTTATGTTCCCACGTCCAATTCCTGGTGCAGGACTGGGATTTGGGATCCAGGCCTGGTGCAGGGTGGATTTTCCTGCCCCATGAATTCCTGGGGGTTTTCTCCTCGTCCCACACTTCCACAGGGTGTTAAATCTGAGGAATTATCTCCATGTGCATGCAGCATCATTATCCTGCCACTTGGCTATCCCCAGGAGATGCAAGGAGCACTTGTAGGCATCTCATTAAAATAAATCAGCTTCAAATGGCACCACAAATGTTTCCATCTTTTATCCAGCCCGGAATCTTTCAAATTAAGCCAGGTTTAAAATGCCAATATTGATTTTGGTGCTGGCTGATGGAAGGGCCTGGGTGAAATTTGGGAAACAGGACGTGCTTTTAATTTCATTTAATTTCATTTTATTTCATTTCCTCTGGGCTAGGACAGCACCTTGCCATCAGCATTTCTTTTATTTGCACATCTGGAAGCAGGCAGGGAGCACAGCTGGGAGGAACTGCTGGCCATTCATTCCCAATGCTCTGCTTGCCTCTGGAGAGCTGGGAAAAACCACCCTCGCCGAGGAGTAATTAAGCAGGAGAGTTAATAAATCCACGCCGGAGATGAAATGAGAATCGTGATACCAACAGCCCTGAGCATATGGGAAAGATTTGGGAATTTATTGGGTTTTCAACAGCTGAGCCATTTGTGGGAAGGTGTTTTTAGGGAAAAAGCTGTGGCAGGTACAGGTGGGAGCAGAGATTCCCTGGAGCAGAGGAACATTCCCGTGCCGGATTTCCAGGGCTCAGCATCATCCCATTAAATTCAGACAAGTGCACTAATAATTCAGTTTTAAAAAACCCAACATGTGGGTAGAAAACGCAGGATTTCAGCCACCTGTGGAGATTTCTCCAGGTGCTGAGGGAGGCAGGAGGAGCTGGGCAGCACTCTCAGCTTTAATTTGGATTTGTGGTTCTGGGATAGGGACACAAGGAGCTCGTGGAGATGGTTTTAGCCATAAATAAAAGTGGAATGGCTGCATTTTGAGTGAGGCTTTACCCACCCCAGAGGGCTGAGGCTTGGCTTCCAACTATGCAAATATTGGATAAAAAATGGGGAAAATCTCATTCCATCCCCCTTAGCCTCAGTTTAGGGCCGGAGACTCGGTGACATCACTGATGCACTGCACGTGTTGGGCTTTCATGCCTGGTTTAGCCAAGTCAGGGTTTAAGCAGGGCTCAGTAAGGACAGAGCTCAGTAAAACACGGCTGGGAGATGCTGAGCAGCTCTCCAGGAGTTCTTGGAATAAGGATATGGCTTCTGTGAGAATTAAGTTCCAATCCCATCCATGGGACACCTTCTCCATCCCAGGCTGCTCCAGCCTGGCCTTGGGCACTGCCAGGGATCCAGGGGCAGCCCCAGCTGCTCTGGGAATTCCAGCCCAGCCAGGAATTCCTTCTCAACATCCCATCCATCCCTGCCCTCTGGAGTCTTCTCATATTTTCCCCTTGTCCTATTCAAGCATCCCACTCCCATCAGGTCCTGGTTCGCCTCACCTAGGAATGCTGTGCAGAAATTCCAGGATTTCTCCTCACCAGGAGCATTGGGCAGCTCCAGGATCTTTAAACCCCACGTTTGCAGTGCAGCAAACCTGGTAAATATTGTCAAATAAATCAATCCTTGGTTGTGCAGGGAGTTTTCCCTCAGGGCAGAGCCACAGAAATACCTGGACGAGGAAAAGCCTCCGGGCAGAATTGAATTCGCATGGAAAATAATCCCACAATAAACCAGCACAATAGCTGGGCAAATAAAAGGGGAGGAAAAGTGGAGTTAAAATACAGCTCTATAAACCAGGAGCTGCAAAACAGAAATCCCAGGAAAAGGAGCTTTTCCATGTATTTTTTCTGCTTTATGGAGTCAGAGGTCACCTTAAATAAAGTGACCGTGCTGGTGGAGGAGCAGAATCCTCATCATTCTGCCTTCCTAGGATCAGCCAAAACCTTGGGAAAACCCAGCCAGGTGGGCTCTGAAGGCTGGCACGGGGATTCAGAACCTGTTTTATGGGAATTTGGGAAGCAGAGACCCAAATTTCATAGGAAGGAGCTGCTCCTTCACCCATCCCTCCCTAGATTTCACCTGTGCTGCAGCCAGAGGCACATCCCTGGAATTCCAACGGAGCACAGGGATTCAAGCAGGATTAAGGAACTCAGCTAATTAATTTGAAGACTGCTTTAGATTAATTCCCCCCAGCACATGGACATGGAAGGATGGGAAAGGCCCTCTCCAGGTGGGAATAAATCCCAAGGAAGGGAGGGAAAGCAGCAGGGAATGCCTGGAAGCATCTCTGGGGCTGCCATCACTTTTCCATGGGCAAATCTCCAGGTCTTCCCTGAATTCCTGGCTGGATGCAAAGCCCCAGGATTGCTGGAAGTGTTTGCATCCACATTCCTCAACAGCTCCTCACCACTGATAACCCATTCCCTAATTAATGCCCTAATTAACCTCTGCCCTCTGCTTTTCCAGGTGTAAACTGGTGGAAGGTGAATAGGAATAGGAATAGGAATAGGAATAGGAATAGGAATAGCTGTGAGGCAATCAGATCCCTCCAGGACCAGGATTTGTGTGCCAGTAATAAAAACACCAATAAATAAATAAACTAAGTCAATAAATATTCCCCCCCAGCCTGCACTCAGGGAAAATAAACAACAATTCCTGCCAGCTGGGAGGGCTCATAATTCACCTCCAGCTCTTGCCAATCCCTCAGGGATTTCCTGCTCCCTGAGCCAGGTGATCCCATTCCAGGCACCAGCTCCATTCATCTAACGTGGGAATTCCCCTAAGGACAAAGTTCTTGCAGGTGGGAACAATCCCCCCTGAGGACAATGCTCTTCCCTGTGCAGCCACTCCAGGATGTTTGCTGCCAGGAGTTATTTTAGCCCTCCATGGTGGGAATGCTGTCATTTCCTTTCCTGTGAGGTTTTCCAGCTTTTTGGGCCGCGCTCTATTGTTTGCCAGAGCCACCCAGGTGTGCAGAGACCCCCAAACCCACACTGGGATCATGGAATACTTGGAGTTGGAAGGGATCCACAAGGATCATCCAGTCCCACTCGTGGGACTGCACAAGACATCCCAAAAATCAATCTCTGTTCCCAAGAGTGTTGTGGGGCAGCTGCCAGGGCTGGGACTCCAAAGCCACGCCTGGCCTGGCAGTGGGACCTCCAATTTCTCATTCCTGGGAGAAAAAGGAGAACATTCCCAGTTTGCCAAGCACATCCACTGTCCCCGAGCACAATCCCATCCTCCTGCCCACCTGGATGTGCTGGTTGCACCAGGATTGAGGTCACTGGGGAAATCTCACAGAGTTCCAGAATCCCAAATGGTTTGGCTTGGGAAGGACATTAAGGATTATCCTGTTCCACCTTTCACTGTCCCAGGGTGCTCCAAACCCCATCCAACCCGGCCTTGGGCACTTCCAGGGATGGGACAGCCATGGTTTCTCTGGGAATTCCATTCCAACTCCTCCCCACCTTCCCAGGGAAGGATTTTCCCCTAAAATCTCCTCCTGAATCACAGCAGGTTGGGGACTCCCCCACTTGTATCCCTGGAAGGGGCTCCCACCCTGCCTTCCCCATCCAGATCCAGCCCTGTGACATTTTTTCCCCTCACAAAAAAAGAGAGGGAAGATCCCAGATCAAAAACCCAAATGTTTTTCTTCCTGCAGCTCCCAGCAAAGAGCTGCTTTATAAATCATCCCAAATAAACAACACAGACAATCCAATCTTTGCTTGCAGATCCTGTGCAGGCTCTGATATCCCAGAATTTCTCCACCCCAAGCCAATAAATCCTGCCTGGTGCAATCCAGAGCCTGCCAAGAAAATCCCTTCAGACCCGGGCTGCTTTCAGCAGAGGAGATGGGAACAAGGCTGCACAAATATTCCACTTTTTGGCCACTTTTCCTGCTCTTTCACAAAGCCAAGCAAGTTTCCTCTTGGAGATGGGAGCGGCAGATCCCAGGCCTGGATGGGTTTTGGTGTGATGGGATCCCAGAGCCCCATCCCACTGCTGGGTTTGTTGTTTTTCATGGGAACAAACACCGAGCTCGAGGGAAATGAGCCGTTCTTGTGGCTGCCACCTGGGAAAAGCAGCGCCTGCCCTGGGAAATGTCCCACAGCAGCTGAGCTGGGGCTTTCCAGGGCTTTCTGCCTTCCATGGGGCCCTGATTTTGTGGGAAATTTGGGCTGTGAAGCAGAAACTTGGCTGAGGATTCCCAAAGGGGTGTAAATCCTGGTGGATCATGGAGGAGGAGAAGGTGGATGATGAAGGAGGCCCAAGTGAGCCTAAAGGATTTTCCTGATGTCCCAAACCCCATCACAGCCCAAGTTTGGAGGCAGAATTTGTGGCATGAAGTGCAATAAATCCCATATTCCTCACGGCTCCTCTGCCATCCCACCTTCCCAGAATCCCAGAATGGTTTGAGGTGGAAGAGACCCTAAATTCATCCCATTCCATGGGCAGGACACATTCCATAATCCCAGGGTGCCCCAAACCCGATCCTTTTGTGCTGTGGGGTGAATGAGAGTGAAGGATGTCTTAAAAATTGAGAAAAAAAAAAAGCTAAATTCCCAATTTCTGGTTTTTATTAGGGATGCCTCATCTGAAAATAAAAGCAAACAATGTTAAAGGGCAGCTATTACTGCTGGAATGCTGAAAGGAGCAGGGCAGGGCTGCAGCCCCAGGAACAGGCATTAATAGGGTCCCTTACCCCAGGATGGGAGCAACAAAACCCAGGTTTATAAACCAGGAGCATCCCAACCTGCAGCTCCTTGGAAAAACAGGGATTAAAATCAGTGGACTCCAAAAATTCCCAAAATACATAAGAAGAAAGGAGGGTAGGTTCCTCTTGTCTTGCAGTTCCATTTTCACTGTGTTTTGACATCTTTCTCTTTGTTGGTTGTCTTGGGCTGGCAAAATCTTCGGGGATTGAGAGGCAATCCATGAATTTATCTTTGATTAGAGGCCTCAGGTTCAGGTGTCCCTTTGGACAACTCCAAATCCAGGGAATGCAGAGAGCTGGGGGTGCTCTGCTCTTACAAAATTGAGGCAAAAAAGTGCTCAAACCCAAATTCCTAATTTTTCTTGGGAATGAAAATAAAAAAAAAACAATGTTGGAAAATGCTGCTGTGCCCAGTGAAGCTGGAAAAGCTCCGAGGTGCCAAGGAAATTGTGTCCTGCTAGAGAAAAGTGGGATTAGGGAAATTAAGTGCAATTTCCTTTTCTCAAGTTTCGTTCCTTAATGACTATTTTAGTAAAGGTTTATTATATTTGGTAAATATATTACTCAATTATTAAATATATCGAATCATTAAATATAATTTTATATATATAAACTTATGTTTAATAAATCTATATATTATTTATATA
>NW_005054298.1:168573-172902 GCF_000277835.1 Geospiza fortis | reverse complement strand
TTACATTTATATAAAAATATATATTAAATACAAAATCATTAAATATAAATTATTGAATACATTATTCAATAATTTTGGTATTTGGTAATATATTTGACATTTTGAATTTGAATATTTGGTAATATATTTGACATTTTATTTAATGATAAATTATTAAATATATTACTAAAATGTATTATAAATTTATAATATATAGTAAATAGTAAATAGTAAATTTACTAAAATTAGTAAATAGTAAATATAAAATTTACTAAAATTAATAAATATTTATTATATTTAATTTTCCTTCCTTAGTTCCCATTCTGGGGGTGGCCAAGCCCTTCATTCAGATAAAGCCCTTTGCAGCTGCTCCCTGGTGGAAATGCTCTTTGTAATGAGCCTGGAAGGGGCTCCTGGCTGCAGCGAGACCCTGCTCCCTCAGATCATTTTTAATCTAAGCCTGGCTCAGCTGGGAAGGGCTGATAAACCCCCCTGCCCCTGACAAACAGGGCTTTAATCCCTCTTTTCCCATCTCTCTTTTCCATTTGTCTCCCGACGACCCCAATGGATTAAAAATGATCCATCCCGGAGCTGCAGCTTTGCTTTGAGACTTCCCCAAATCCTGCTTTGAGCCTGGGCTGCCAGGAAAGGTCAGCAGCTCCCTCCCACCACATCCTAAAGCCTGGGATTTTCAGGGATTTGGTTTCCTGGCCGCCCATTCCCAAGGAAATCCTCTGCTGGGAGGGGGCTCTGGGATTTGGGAGGGAGGGACACGTGGGAATCCCTGCTGAGGAGGGCTGGGAGCGGGAATAACAAAATCTGATGGCTGGATTTGGGATCTGGGCACGTTCTGCTGGCATTTTCCTTCAATCATGAGACCCTGGCTCAATTCTCCTGTGACTTTGGCCTGGTTTTGCTCTAAAAGAGAGGTTTTTAGCCCAAATTTAAGCTGAATTTACCAGGCAACCTTTCCCACTCTCCACCTGGGTGAGAGAACCATAATGTTCATCCCTTCCACCTCTGGAAAATCCCACTGGCAAACCAGTTTTGTGGTTTTCCTGGGAAGATGAGGCTCCCCCGACCCACAAATCCCAGAGAGAACCTTTATTCCTCTCATTTTCCCACATTTCATCCCCTGGCTAAAGGATGGAGGAGCTCAGGGCTGCTCTGGCTGAGGTTCACAGACCTCCCAAAATATTCCAAATTGCAGGGGAAGCCTGGGGGGTCCTGGTGGACAAGGCCACCCCGTGGTGGGACCTCCCATGGTGGCAGTTGCTCCACGTCCAGCCACGGCTTCCGGGACAAGGGGCAAGCAAAGACATCACAGCTAATCAATCCTTAATGAACTGGAGCAGGAGGAGTGGGGAAGGATGTGGGAACAGAGCTGAACTTCCTCAGAAAAATTGCTGCCTGCTCCTGGCGACTGGAAACGGGAGTGTGAGGAAAAGAGGTGTCACAGCCTGAGCCAAAACTTTGCTAAAATTGCATCTTTCCCTGGAATAAACCATCCAAGCTGGGCCAAGAGGAAAGAAAAAGAACCTTTACACAGCCCCAAGTTGAGGAAACCCACTCAGCTTTGCTGCCTTTATATCAAATGTGGGTGATAATGAAATAATTCCGCATTCAAATTGTCCTCCTTGGCTTGAGCTTGATTTTCGGAATAATTCTTGGCAATTTTGGGATCGACGCTGTTTAATGGGAATGAGAAATATCCGCAATTGCTCAGCCCCAAACACCTCTGGAATTGCCAGGAAATAATAACAAGAATAACAAGAATAACAAGAATAACAAGAATAACAAGAATAACGATAACAACGATAATAATAATAATAATAATAATAATAATAATAATAATAATAATAATAATAATAATAATAATAATAATAATAGGTAGTAGCAGTAGTAGTAGTAGTAGTAGTAGTAGTAGTAGTAGTTGTTGTTGTTGTTGTTGTTGTTGTTGTTGTTGTTGTTGTTGTTGTCCACCAAAAGCCATCCCAAATAACGCCACTATTCCCATGTTTCTATCCTGATTCCCTTTTTGGTTTTGTTCTTATAAAAGGATTTTTATCCAATTGTATTTAATATCCCCCTGTAGCTCACGCAGCCAGGAGAGCCAAAACATTCATGGAATCATGAAATCATGGAATGGTTTGGGTTGGAAAGGACCTTAAAGCTCATCCCAGTCCTGCCCTGCCATGGCAGGGACAACATCCACCATCCCAGGCTGCTCCAGCCTGGCCTTGGGCACTGCCAGGGATCCAGGGGCAGCCCCAGCTGCTCTGGGAATCCCAGCCCAGCCAGGAATTCCCAATTCCCAATGTCCCATCCATGCCTGCCCTCTGGCAGTGGGAGCCATTCCCTGGCTCCTGTCCCTCCATCCCTTGTCCCCAGTCCCTCTGCAGCTCTCCTGGAGCCCTTCAGGCCCTGCCAGGGGCTCTGAGCTCTGCCTGGAGCCTTCCCTTCTCCAGGGGAACATTCTTCATCTGCATGGAAAAAAAAAACCAGGAAGAACATTTAGGGAGATGAATGAAATATTTTAAAAATTCAAGGGATTTATTCCTTGACATTTTAAATCCCTGCAGGACGGAGCATTGGAATGGGGGTGAATAAGGGGAATGGCACCACCCCGGGTGTTCTGCCTTGGAGGATGGGAATGGCTCCCCAAAATCCCTTTCCCAGTGGGAGAACACTCTGGGATGAGAGCTGAGCCCCAGGAACTCCAGCAGCTCTTCCCTTGCACCCCTTGTCCTGCTTCCCACCAGACATCTCCTCACCAAGGGAATTCCTGCACATCCTCATGGTCCAGGTGGGAATAACCACCCCAGTTTGAAATTCCAGGGGAAATGCCTCTGCTGGCACCTCCTGCAGGAGGAACAGACCAGGATCAGGCTGGAAGTGAGAATTCCCCAGGGGAAATCCTGTTTTTTCCTGGAACCAGGTGTTTTGAAGGACCCTCAGCACACAGATCTTGACCTGGTCACCTCCCAGAGCAGGCAGAGCCTTCTCCAGGGTGCCCAGCTCTGTTTGGATTTGGTTTTTTTGGGAATAAAGGTGTCTGGCACTCCCAAACCCTCAGCAAACAGAGACAAACGTGTGACTGCTCCCAGGAATTCCCAGCTTTTGTTTGCTCTCGGCCCAGCTGAGCTTCCAAACTCCCAAATCACCGGGATCTGCTGGAAACTCCTTCAGCAGCACAAGGGCTCCCGTTCCAAGGAAACAATCCAAGGAAATGTTCCTTTCTTGAGCTCCCAGCCCTGTTTGCTCAGGGAGATTGATCCAATCATGGAATGCTGACGAGGGGAGATGTCTCCATCAGCACCACTGTGGAGAACCCGCTCCCATTTTAAATTGCAGCCTTTAAATCCTTGGGGTTTGATGTTTGGTTTTTGTTGGTTTTTTTTTTCCTTTTTTCCCTGGTGTGTTTTCAGCTGCAGTTGGTTTCTAACGAGGAGATGACGCCAGTTCCCTGCTCACAATTAAAGGATTTGTCCTTGAGGAGAGGAGTTGGGATCACAGGGATGGAGAGGAGGGAAAAACAAAGCTCTTCACTCAAGGCAGCATTGACACCTCAGGATCAATCCCTCCTGCTCACTGAATATTTTTGCATCCTTCACCCTCTCTTGAAAAACAAAACATCTCTGGAGGTCTCTGCTGCAGCTCCAGGGCAGGTGGAAACCAATTCTCTGCTAAAAAATGGAAATATTCCTGCTCCTCTGGAAGGCTTTGGGATGCAGGATTTCATCTCTTTCCTGAGCAAGACTCCAATTTGTGCTGATTGAACAGCACTTGAGAGGAGGAGGCCAAGGAAAAGCTCATTCCAGGTGGAAATCACAGCAGAGCTGCAAATGTGTATTTAAATATCAGAATGGGATAAAATGATGGGGGAAAAATATCAGGAAATGGAAAACAAACATTTCCACTTGAAGGCAAAAACGGAATAAAAGCGTTTCACAAAAATAAATCAATTCTGCTTAACCAAAGCAATGTTAGCTGACAATTCCTTTTGTTTCGATGCTCTTCTTACATCCATAAATCCAGAGTTCTTCTCAGCAGCAGCAGAAATATTCCCCCAAATTCTCTCCCAGGTAATGAACAGGTTGGAACAACCTGACAAAAATAATTCCAGCCTTCCCACAGGGATAATGTGCCCTGATAACACCGTGCAGGGCCCTGCAATTCTGCACAGGGAGAAATCTCTGCTGAGGAAAACAGAATTTATCTCTCATGGTGGTTTTTCTGTGGTGGCCCTGACAGAAAAGGGATGGGTTTGGGGCAAAAATTTTGGATTTTTACAAAAATAAAAATATAAGTATATTTTTTAAAAAATATAAATATATATATTGTATTTAT
>NW_005054298.1:159087-168440 GCF_000277835.1 Geospiza fortis | reverse complement strand
TTATATATAGTATATAGATATACATATAATTTTTTTTCTATAATATCCCTACACTGAATTTCAACGGAAGTCCCAGCTGCTGATGGCTGAGCCAGAGGTTAAATCTGGAAAAGCTGCTGCCAAAAAGAGAGGGATTTCTCCAGGTCCATCCCTTGCTGATCAGGAATTCCCACCTGGCTGCTCCAGGGATGGCTTTGATTGGTTTGATGAGGGAGCTTTGCTGGGATGTGTCTGATCAGCTCCCCAGGCTGGGCTTGGCAAGGCCTCTGCTGGGGCTTTGCAAAGAGCAGCTCCAGCCTGGCAGGGAAAATCTCAGCATCCCATTTTTGGGAGGTTTAAAAGAGCTGGACCATCCCACAGGATTCAGGAGCATGGGATGGGTTTAGGAGCCTTTTCCAGGCAGGATTTTGTGTTTCCAGTTCTTTTCCATCCCAAAAATTCTAATTAAACACCTCCCTCTCTGGTTTAATTGCTGTTAAGCCTGACTTGAGATGCATTCAAACACAGCAAAGCCGGTGCAATTTGACCACAGCAGAGTTCAAGTTTATTTTCAATGATCATTATAAACATATTGATTATGGATTCAATTCCTAGTGGCATTCCTAATTCCAGTTCCTGCAGTTCTCCAGGTCCAGAACTCAGTTATCCTGGGAAAGCTGCAGAAGATCCTCGAACACTTTTAAATGGGAATTCTGGTGGTTTGGAGAAGAAAAAAAATCCCTGAATTTTCCCAAAGCAGAATGCCAAAATTCCCAGGTGTTTCCAGCCAGCACCGCTCCCAGTTTGGGATTAAATCCTTTGCTGTACCTGTTGGAGTTTTTCTAATTTAAGAGTTATTTTTAAATATTAACAGTTGTACATTGGAGCTGGGACATAGAGGAGAGCAGGAATATAATCCTAATAATCTGTTATCCAGCTGTGTGGCGTTTTGGTTTGGTTATAGGATGGCTCAAAGGATCCAAGCAGCAGGAGCATGAGGATGTGCATGGTGACGCCATCAAGCTGGAAAAGAAAAATGGATTTTCCTCGATTTAATCTCATTTTCCAATATCTGAACATTGAGGGTTAGGGGTTTTTCCTCACACAGAGGAAAATCTGTGGGTTTGGATAATTTCCAGAAGATTCCTGCAGGTTCAAGGCTGGGTTTGCTCCCGTGCTTCCAGCAGGGCACATCCTGGGATTGGGATGATTCAGCCCGGGCTGGGGTTGATTTTTCCCTGCAAAAAAGCCAAAGTTCAGGGCTGAGTCAGGCATCTCCTCCTTGGCCATGCAGGAGCAGGGTTTTGCCCTTTGCCCACGGACAACCAGACTGGGAACGTGCAAATCCCTTCAGCTTTCCCCAGCAATGACGAAATCTTGGATTTTATTGGCTTTTAATGCAAAATTCTCACTTTTGAGGAGAAAATGAGGCTTTTCCTGCGAGCAGTGAAACTCCAGCCCTGAAGGGTGGCCCAGAAGTGCCTTCCCCTGAGAAAGGGCAGGATTTTTGCCTGTGCTGTTCCCACGAAGGTTTTGCCTGCTCTGGTTTTCCCAGTGTCAAGTGGGGAGGATTTGCTGGAGCTCTGGCATGGCTCGCTCCCCGCTCTGGCTCCTGTCGAGCCAGCCCAGCTCTAATCCCCGGCTCTGGGAGGGATTATTCCATTTGGGCAGGAGGGAAATAAAGAGGGGAGACAAACAATCCCCACTGAAAGGAGCACAGCAGCTCACCAGGCTCTGCTGGCTCCGAGCGGAGCCATCCCGGTGGGATTTGGAGGCGCCGGGAATCTCAGGGGGGTGTGGGCAGAGGGGGAAGGTTTGGAACTAAAAGAGGAGAAATTTAGGTGGGAGATCAGGAAGGAATTCTTCCCTGGGAAGGTGGGGAGGGGCAGGGATGAGATTCCCAGAGAAGCTGTGGCTGCCACATCCCTGGAATGTCCAAGCCTTGGAGCAATTTGGGATAGTGGGAAGTGTCCCTTACAGTCTCTTCCAACCCCAACGGAAAGCAGAGCCCATGGAAAATCCAAAGTCTATAGATTCTTAGTGCCTATTTAATTCCCTTTCTACTTTTCCTGCTGGATTCCCTTTCTACTTTTCCACCATTCTGTTGGACAGAATGATGGATAGCTGTGAGAAAACAGGGAATGGGCTCCTGGCACCATCCTGGAGCCGCTCCAGGTGCTGGAATTCCTGGGGCTGGAACCAGAGGAACTCTCAGGAGAAACCCCACAGCGCATCCCCCAAACCAATCAATCCCTGCCCCCGCCCAGGCAATCACAATCTGCTTGTTTGTTTGTTTGTTTGCTTTAAAAATCCAATTAAAACATCCCAGGCAATTATTAATTATTCCCAGGCATTTCCTCCTGGAATGGCTTTGCCTGGTGGGAAAGTGCAAGGAGGGAAGAGTCTTTGACTCTGTCCTTGCTCGAAGATTCCCCTTTCATTAGGCCCGGCTTAATGAGGCTGGGTTTAAAGCAGGTGTTAAGTGCAATCAGAGCAGAATTGTCTGGGCCCCTGCTCAGTTAACCTTTGCCTGCGTGCATGACTTGGCTGATTAATTAATCAGCGATTGATAACGACCTTTGATAACGACCTTCAGCTGCCAAAGATGAAGGCAGAGCATCAGCACCTTCTCCTTTTAGGCACCCACACAATCAGCTCCGGCAAGGAGCTCATTTCCTGGTGCTAAACTGGGATTTGGGATGCAGACGGAGAGAGGGACGGGGATATTTGTGTTTAGCAGAGATGAATATTGATGATTCAATCCTTCAAAGGATGTGTGGTGAATTTATAGACGCTCTGTGTGTCTATAAAAATGAAAATGTGGAAGGAGAGAATGGCCTTGAGTTGCTCCAGGGGAGGTTTAGGTGGGATAATGGGAGGAATATCTTCTTGGAAAAGGTAGAGCTGCCCAGGCCAGTGGTGGAGTCCCCATCCTTGGAGGGATTTAAAATCTTAAAATCCATGTGGATGTGGCACAGTGGTGGCCTGGGAGTGCTGGGGAATGGTCAGACTTGATGATCCAAGAGAGTTTTTCCAGCCATAAGGATTCTGAGATTTTTGGGAGCCACAGAATGAGAGAGGGATGTGACTATTTGTGTTTGACAGGGATGAATATTGAGGATTCCATTTCAATCCTCTCCAGGAGCTCAGACAGGGTGGGAGTCACCAAGCAAAGGTCATTTCCAAAGAAATCCTTTCAAAACCATTTGGGTATTTCCTGACCCACTTGTACACATCAACATCCACGTGAACATCCACGTCAATATCCGTGTGTCAACATCCATGTGTCAACATCCGTGTGTCAACATCCATGTCAACATCCATGTCTTCCCTGCCCAGAGAGTATCCATGGAGTTTGGAAGGTACCTGGAGGACTCCTTGCACTCCAACAGCAGCAGGACATCAAAAGTGTTTTTTTCTTTTTAGAAAACTTCTTTTTTCCCCCGTTTTTCCCCCCTCCCAGGCCAGCTGCTGTCCATCCATCAGTGGCAGGGCTTCCATGGAATGAATGAGGATGATGGATGTGGCTCCCTGTTGTCATTCCAGCTTGGATGGGGCTTGGAGCAGCCTGGGCTGGTGGAAATGTCACTGCCCATGGCACTAAATGACCTTGAAAGGTCCCTTCCACCCCAAACCATCCTCTGATCCTCCATGAAGGGATTAAAGCTGGATCCCAGTGGGAAGGGAGATCCAAAATCACTGCTGGGCCCCTTCCCAGAGCCACAGGAAACCTTCTCATGAATTTCCCCCAAATCCAGGTTCTTGGCTTGATTTTAAGCTGCAGAGCCAGGCCAGGCTCCAACCCAGGCCCAGCTCATCCCCAACAGCCCAGCCTTGCTAATCCAGCCCTCAGCATTATCTTGGAATGAAGGATAACAGAAGGGAAAACCTGCATTCCCTCCTGGAGATGTGTCTGGCTGCAAGGCTGCCCCACAGGGCTGGTGGCACTGATTTTCTTGTCCTGTCACACCAGGAGATGGATTTATCCTGGTTTTCCACAGCAGCAGGGATGCTCCTGTGGGCTGTGCCAGGTGGGAGCAGGCAGGGAAAAGCCTCCTCCAGCATTGCAAATGGAGGAGCTGGGAGTAAATTAAGTCTGGAAGGATTTTTTTTTCCCCTCACTGCATCATCCCCTCCTGTCCCTGAAGGTCTGGAATGACTCTGGGAGGCTGCTGGAATCACAGCCCCAGCTCCTCTGCTGATTTACAAGCAGATTGTGCCTGGAAAGGGGATGTTTAAGGAAAAGCATGGATGGGGTAGGTCTGGTTTTCCCAAACGCACTCAGTGGCTGCAGGAACACGGCCACACACAGCAAAGCCAGGCCTGGGAGGGGGGCTGGAGGCGCCCAGGCTGCCCCAGAAATGTTGATTTTTGTATGAATTGTGAGTAAGCACAGAGATAAAAATGATCTACACATCCCTGGGAAATGCAGCCCACCAGGAAATCCAGCTGGAGCAGCTCCTTCCTACCTGTGCTGGGGAAAAGGAGCAGAAAAATGGGGAAGGAAAATCCACCCTGCCAGGCAGAGCAGCATCAATCAGCTTTTAATTTCAGCTGCTCATTAGTTCATTTATTAATCCATTGACTGAACCCAATGTTGTGGCACTCCTCACCCTCCCAGGAATACAAATTGGGACCCCTGTTAGGCCAGGGATGTGGACACCACCTCTTGCAGCAGGAACGTGGTTTTTCCATGCTCTGGAGCTAAAATAAATCAGGATTAATTCCTTTTGGAGCTTCCAGAGCCAGATGCATCCTGGCCATGCCCGTGCCTGACATCTGCCCATTAAAGTTGTGCAGAGATGCAGATCTGTAAATGTAATTACACAGCTCAGCTCTAATTTCCAGCTCTCATTTAACAACTGACTTAGCAGCATCCAAACAGTTCCAGTCCCATGGTTAATTCATGAGGATGCACAACTCCAAAATAAACTCAAAATCCTCAGAGATTCCCCTGATGAATTGGGGACAATTCCTAAGGGAATGGGGAGTGAGGGGGTGCTGGTCCAGGGGCTGAGCCTGGCTTGGGGTTGCTGTCCCAGGGAAAATTCCAGCCTGGGGTGGGCTGCTTTGGCCACTGTGTCCTTGTTTTAGGAGACCTGGGCAGTGAATTCCTGGAGATCCATTTCTCTGGCGATTTTAGGATTATGAACCCAGCGAGTTGTGTTTGTTTTACCATTGAACACAAATCCTGGCTGTGCTGGGGTTTATTCCTGATCCTGCCTGATGGGAAGCTGCCCTTTGATCCCTGGGATCCAGCTCAGACTGGGAACAGATCCAGCTCTGGAAAAGAAGCCAGGGTTTCACAACTCTGAGGCTGAAACACCTTTATAAATCCTCCTTATCTTCCGCATCACAGGAAAAAAAGAGTTTTTTGGTGCTGTTAGAATAGAATCCCAGGGATGGTTTGAGATGGAAGGGATTTAAAACCCATCCCACTGATGGGCAGGAACACCTTCCATAAACCAGCAGGACCCAAACCCCCTCAGGTGCAGAGCCATTCATTTATTTCCCATTCAACACACCGATGTATTTTCCATGTTAATGCATTTCCCTCAAGAACACATCCAACTATTTCCATTTTTCTCATTTAATGCATTCTCCCGCCTCAAATCCCTCTCCTATTTCAGTGCCCCCTCCTATTCCAATGAATTCCCTCCCAGAGAGGCTGCCCCTGGAGCTCCTGCTGCATCCAGGACAAGCGGCCACCCCGGTGCTGCTTTGTCCAGGATCCATCCCTGCCCTGCCCGGGGACTTCTCCCGCATCTGCCGCCGGTCCCACCCATCCCTGTTTAATCTCTGGGAGCTGACTCACGGGGAAACGCCGGCCTCATCGGCCGGGAATGTTAAACAGAGCCTTTTTAAACAAGGGATGGAAGAAAGCGACCATCTGGCCGCAGGGAAACGTGCTGCTTCCCTCTTGCTGCGGGGAAAGGGACACAGGCACCGAGGCCAAGCCCTGCCGGGCCGGCGCTCCCCCACGCAAGGCGCTGCCCCAGGTTTTGTCCCCGAAGCCACTCCAGCTCTGATGGAGGGGTTGTCATGGCAATAACCCCGGGCTCAAACAATCCCAGGGAATTTGATGGGGATTAAAGCCCCGGGAGTCTGGAGAAGCGAGCCAAGGGGTGCCCTGGGAGGCGCTGGCACCTGCGCTCCGGCTGCTGCTGCTGCCACATCCCTCCATCCCAGCCTGGGACTGAGCCTCCCCTGATGCCTCAGGTTTGGCTTTTCTATGTTTCAGACTCTGAGCTGCTTTAGTGTGCAGCTCTGAGCTTCACATTCAGTGTTGCTGAGCTCTGTGCGCAGAGCAGGGAGACAAAACAATTCCTGCTCCAGCTGGGCACCAAGGACAAATGACCCAAATCTCAGGTTTGTGATCCCAGGAGCACAAACAGCTGTGGAAGAGGTTTTACAGCGGCTTTTGTGAGCCACAGAGAAGTTTGACAAGAGGATCCATTTTCAGCCCTGAAAGAATTTTCTACCAAGGTCTTTGACATAGAAACCAAGAAAGGAAGAAGGATCAATAAGAGAAACCTGCAGCTGCCTATTCCAATGAGCACTTTGTTTGTTTCTCATGACCAATGAGTAAACTTAGGAGTTTTGTAAGAATGTATAAAAAGCATGCATGCTGGAATAAAAATAGTTTGAAGCCTTCTGAAAATGGAGTGTGTTGCTTTGTACTGTCTCTGTCTCAACTACAACAAACCCCGTGGGCTGGAGAGAGAAAAACAAGCAGGGTGGGACTGCAGGGGCTAAAGCTGGAATGGGACAATGAAGTGCAAGATGCAAATGGAGCAGAACTGATCCCAGGGAGAGACCCCGGGAGCGCTCGTGCATTTTGGGGCCATTTTGGTTCATCTTGGGTGCAGCCCTGGCTGGGCTCTGGTGCTGCCCAAGGTGCATCCATGGAGGCGATCCTTTGGATAAATCCCTGCTTTGTTCTGTGACTCTGCCCAGCCTCTGCTCCAGGGCAGCCTCCCAAGACATCACCCCCATTCCTGGGGCAATTCCTGGCTGGCCAGTGGGTCAGGAGGAGGATTTGCTCACTCACCCCAAGCTCTGTTTTGGGTTAAAGCCAGGCCTTACTTTTCCTTTTTGCTCCTTCAGCAGAAATATAAAAACAGGAAAGAGCTGCTGGAAAATCCCAAATGCTGGACTGGGGAGCAGCCATTGCACAGAATCAGCTTTTCTTTCTGATTATTCTGAAATTATCTTTCTGCTAGGATCAGGGACTGAGCAAAAACCCCATCTCAGCAGCTCCTGAAACCAGATTACAGAGGGAGTGGGGGAACTGGCTCTGATTTATCTCTGTGCTCACTCAGCCCATCCCAAATCCCAAACCACCGCTCCAGCTCTCCCACCTCTCCTAGCAGGGACCTGCCCAACCTGCCCTTCCCTTATTTATCCCACAGGCATTGCTGACTTCCCTGTGATGCTACAAATCCACAGGGAAAACACCCAGAGCTGTCAATAAATCCTGGAGAACTCAGAAGGACCTCTGCAAAATGCTGGGAAAAAGAAATCCTTGCTTTTCCTGGTGCTGCCAAGGTGCCACAAGGAGCTTGGGAGAGGGGAAGGAGCTGCTTTGCAGGGGCTGTTAGAATTCCCAGCACACGTGCAGGGTACACTGAAGGGCTGAATTTATTCCAAAGGTTCCCTCATTCCTTATATCCATTTAGAGCTGGCTCTGGAGATGCTCCCAAGGTAACAACAGCCAGAGAATTTGGGATAAAGGCAAATATTTTCATCTGTTTTTCCTCAGGGATGCCATTTCAGACAGGCCTGCTTCCCTTTTCATCCCTGAGCCTGGATTCCAGGCCTGGAATTGCAGCCCTCAGATCCACCCAGGCTGGGATTCCTCAGTGCTCCAGTGAAAAAATGAAA
Organism: Geospiza fortis; assembly: GCF_000277835.1. Lineage (NCBI taxonomy): Eukaryota > Metazoa > Chordata > Aves > Passeriformes > Thraupidae > Geospiza > Geospiza fortis. Next base: position 160,577 of record NW_005054298.1, on the reverse strand, counting down.
CTGGAAAAGGTGTTTTCCAGCCAATGGCACCAAAATCCCTTCAGGATCACAGACTGCTTGGGTTGGGAGGGATCTTAAATGGAATTCCAGCCCCTGCCCGGGGCAGGGACACCTCCCACAGGCCAGGTTGCTCCAAGGCCTGGGACAGGACTGGCAGGAGATGCCTCTGGAAAGGTGGGAGGCAGCAGTTCTCCTGGGCAAGGCAAAAATTCCCTCTGCAAGCTGCTGCTGGAAATTCAGAGCCTCTGCTTAGAGGAGAAAAGGTCTAGAAAACAAAAATCACGTTTAAGTTTCTAATGCTGATCTTTTGGAAGGCTTCATTCCTTCTTTTTGTTTTTTTTTTCTTTCTTTTTTTCTGTCTCAGTAGAAAACCAGGAATTTCTGTGGCCTAATTCCTTCCAGAACTTTGTGTCCAGTGTCAGTTCCTGCCCCTTCCCCTCAGGAATTCTGCTGGAGGCTCCTTGACCACTCTCCACTCCAGCCTGGGGGAGCACAATGAGTTGGAGAGGATTTAAATCCATGAAAAGCTTCCCAAGCATCCTGCAGCTCTTCCCATCAGTGCCCCAGCAGCCAGGGATGGCCTTTCATGTCCCCTCTCCTGAAATTTCAGGAGAATGAACCAATTCCCTGCCTTTGGAAACCCCTTCTCAAGTGCTCTGGAGCTGCTGGGGTGAGGAGAGGGATGGGCAGTGCTCCCTGCTCCGGGGTGGTCCCAGCATTCCACGGATTTCCCATCCCAGGAGCTGGAAAAAAATCAGGGAAACACTTGGACAGAGTTGAGCTCTATTCCAGTGAAATCCTGTGAGAGCTCAGCAGGGAAATAAGGTGGGAAACTGGGAATTGCTGGGATTTCTGTCCTGCTCCTTTGGTGGTGCACCAGAGTAGGGAGAATTGTACTTGCTGTCATCGGGGTGTAAATCCCAGGATTGTCACTTTTTTGGGATGCTGCAGCACCTTCCTAGGATGGATATATTGATTATGGAATGTAAATACACACACATATCACACATAGATAGAACATCCCTTTTGAAAACAAATACATAAATTATTTCCTCAGGCTTTCCTTTGCTCCAGACCTTTCCCAATGTCTGTTGTCCTCTGGACAAGCTCCAGCACCCAAACCAGCTGGGAATTCTCCTGCAGGGTGGATCCCACTGAACTCATGCTGTGAGAGATAAAACCAGAGTTATGGTTAATCTGCTGCAGGTATAAACAGCACAAATGATCCCTGCAAAGTTATTTTCCTCTTCCATTTCTGCCATTAAATTAAAAAAAAAAAAAGGAATTACTTTTAATATCCCTGAGTGCTGGAAATGTGAACATGTTGGAAATGCTTTGGAAAGGCTGGAAAGGATCCAGTCCCGGAGCACAGAAATCTCACGCTCAAACCTCCAGTGAGGGTTTCAAAAAGTGATGGCTTGGAGCTGTAGTCATGGTGAGAAAACAAAATAGATTGGGGAAAAACCAGGAAAATATGGGAAAAGGGGGGA
>NW_005054298.1:157990-158786 GCF_000277835.1 Geospiza fortis | reverse complement strand
AAAGGAAAGGAAAAAGGAAAGGAAAGGAAAAAGGAAAAGGAATTTGAAGTTTGGGTTGGAAGGGCCCTTAAAGCTCATCCAGTTCCGGGGCAGGGACACCTCCCACCATCCCAGGCCGCTCCAAGGACAGACTGCCCTGGTTGAGAGCTCTGGGAGCTGGAGGGATTTTGAGGATGGGCCAGATGAAGCATCCCGAGGGTTCTTGGCTGAGCATCACCCCCGGGCTGGCAGGGAGCAGATTCCTGGCGACTCCTGGGGGTGCCCTGTGCCAGCCCAGCCCGTGAGGAGAAGTTTGGCACCGCAGGGAGCCGCTGGTGTTTCCCCGACCCTGCCATATGCGGGCAAATGGAGGAGAGGAGGGAGAAACGCCCTTTTACCACGAAAATTAGAAAAGGAAAAAAAAAGCGGAAAAAAAGCGCGCCCCCATCCCAAGCCATTAGCACGGGCATTGTAGCATGAAACACAAACCCTTCCTCCCGAGCCACACAAAGGCCGGGCAGAGTAATTAATGCAATGAAAGGGCCGGGGCTTGCAGATGGAGATGCGGGAATAAAGGCGCTCCCCGGCGCTGGGCTGTCATGCATCGCATGCTGCATCTGTTATGGAAATCAGGGCTAGCGGGGCCTTTTGTTCGGGCTAAAGCCCTCCCAACAGGGATTTGGCCGCAGTAGATTTTCTTGTTATTAAACACGATTTCGGGCTAGTTGAGAGCAGATGCTGCCGCAGCGTTTGGAACTAATAACGGAGCTCGGAGCGTGCAGCATCCCCGAGAAGTCTGGGCTCGCCGGCGAGAGCG
>NW_005054298.1:156087-157880 GCF_000277835.1 Geospiza fortis | reverse complement strand
ACACACACACTCCAAACACATCTCCGCCCTCCTCGTCCCCGCGAGGCACCAAAAAAGGCACCGGGCGCGTCCCAAAATGTTAAAATATCCCTGTGATGTCCTCTGCGATGGATGTTTGGCCGTGTCAGGAAGGAGAAGAGCAGATCCAGAGCCAGCCACAGCTTCTCTGGGCAGGAGAAGAGGTTTTCATAGCCCTGAGGCTGAGGTGTGTGTCCGTCCGTCCATCCATCCATCCGTCCGTCCGTCCGTCCATCCATCCATCCATCCATCCATCCATCCATCCATCCATCCATCCATCCATCCATGTCCATCCATCCCCTGCTGTGGACCATGGAAAACGAGCAGGACAAAGAGCATCAAATTCATCCCGAAAAGAACAAAGAGCAACAAACACATCCTGAGAAGGGACAAAGAGCACCAAAATGTCTCCAAAACAGAACAAAGGGCACAAGAACACCTCCTGAGGAGGACAGAGAACACCAAACATCTCCTGAGCAGGACAGAGGGCACCAAACACCTCCTGAGAAGGATGAAGAGCACCAAACACCTCCTGAGAAGGATGAAGAGCACCAAACACCTCCTGAGAAGGATGAAGAGCACCAAACACCTCCTGAGAAGGATGAAGAGCACCAAACACCTCCTGAGAAGGATGAAGAGCACCAAACACCTCCTGAGAAGGATGAAGAGCACCAAACACCTCCTGAGAAGGATGAAGAGCACCAAACACCTCCTGAGAAGGATGAAGAGCACCAAACACCTCCTGAGAAGGATGAAGAGCACCAAACACCTCCTGAGAAGGATGAAGAGCACCAAACACCTCCTGAGAAGGATGAAGAGCACCAAACACCTCCTGAGAAGGATGAAGAGCACCAAACACCTCCTGAGAAGGATGAAGAGCACCAAACACCTCCTGAGAAGGATGAAGAGCACCAAACACCTCCTGAGAAGGATGAAGAGCACCAAACACCTCCTGAGAAGGATGAAGAGCACCAAACACCTCCTGAGAAGGATGAAGAGCACCAAACACCTCCTGAGAAGGATGAAGAGCACCAAACACCTCCTGAGAAGGATGAAGAGCACCAAACACCTCCTGAGAAGGATGAAGAGCACCAAACACCTCCTGAGAAGGATGAAGAGCACCAAACACCTCCTGAGAAGGATGAAGAGCACCAAACACCTCCTGAGAAGGATGAAGAGCACCAAACACCTCCTGAGAAGGATGAAGAGCACCAAACACCTCCTGAGAAGGATGAAGAGCACCAAACACCTCCTGAGAAGGATGAAGAGCACCAAACACCTCCTGAGAAGGATGAAGAGCACCAAACACCTCCTGAGAAGGATGAAGAGCACCAAACACCTCCTGAGAAGGATGAAGAGCACCAAACACCTCCTGAGAAGGATGAAGAGCACCAAACACCTCCTGAGAAGGATGAAGAGCACCAAACACCTCCTGAGAAGGATGAAGAGCACCAAACACCTCCTGAGAAGGATGAAGAGCACCAAACACCTCCTGAGAAGGATGAAGAGCACCAAACACCTCCTGAGAAGGATGAAGAGCACCAAACACCTCCTGAGAAGGATGAAGAGCACAAATCACCTCCCGAGCAGGACAGAGGGCACCAGAACACCTCCTTAAGAAGACAGAAAGCACCAAACATCTCCTGAGCAGGACAGAGAACACCAAACATCTCCTGAGCGGACAAAGCTCAGCAAACCTGCGCTGCTGTGCCAGGCAGGAGCGGGTGACAGGGCAAGGCAGGGCAGAGCCCGTTCCCACGTCAGGGATGTGCTGC
>NW_005054298.1:141366-156059 GCF_000277835.1 Geospiza fortis | reverse complement strand
CACGCCAGACAAGAAATGAGTCACGTCTGCTTCAAGGCAAGTCCTGAATCCAATCTGCAGCTATTCCAGCCAGGATGAGGTTAATGGCTCCGCTCGGAGTAACGTGAAACTCGGCACAGCCACCTCCAACCCCCTGACTTGGGAGGTCCCGACTCTGGGGGCAGAAAATGCCCTGCAGCCCCAGGATCTGCTTTTGTTCTCTGGAAAATGGTGCGGCCCTCGATGCCATCAGCATTCCCGAGGAGGGGGAACACATTCCCGAGGAAAGGGACCATATTCTCGAGGCAGGAACACATGTCCGAGGAAAAGGGACACATTCCCAAGGAAGGGACACATTTCTGAGGAAAAGGGACACATTCCTGAGGGAGAGACACATTCCCAAGGCAGGGACACATTCCCGAGGAAAAGGGACACATTCCCAAGGAAAAGAGCCATATTCCAAAGCAGGGACATATTCCTGAGGCAGGAACACATTTCTGAGGAAAAGGGACATATTCCCAAGGAAAGGGGACACATTCCCAAGGCAGGGATACATTTCCAAGGAAAGGGGACACATTTCCGAGGGAGGGACACATTTCTGAGGAAAAGGGACACATTTCTGAGGAAAAGAGACACATTACCAAGGAAAAGGGACACATTCCCAAGGAAAAGAGCCATATTCCAAAGCAGGGATACATTCCTGAGGCAGGGACATATTTCCGAGGAAAAGGGACACATTCCCAAGGAAAGGGACCATATTCTTGAGACAGGAACACATTCCCAAGGAAAGGGGGCATATTCCTGAGGCAGGGATACATTCCCGAGGAAAAGGGACACATTCCCATCGCTGTGGATCAGGCCACGAGGTGCAGAGTTGTAGGAAATAGAGTGAGGTTCTCATGTGGTACCATTCCCTTTCCCCAGTCCCTCAGTGGTTGCTGTCACCTTGTCCTCAGCTCCGAGGTCACACCCGAACTTAACCCTCCTTCCTACACCCTCTGATCCAATTCCCCCATCTGGTTTAATGAGCCAAGATGGCGCCAGCCCCGTGAGGGGACCCGCCATCTTAGGCCCGATGACGCCCAATTTCACCTTGCCATCGCAAAATGGCGCCCGGGACCTCCTTTCTCCTCTCTCCCTTCCCACTCCAGGGACTGTCATATCTGTCTGGAGCTGTCCCAGGGTGTCACTGCTGATTTTTCATTTTCATGGCAGAGCATTTGACTCAGCATCCTCTGCCCCCCACCCCAGGGCACTCCCAAGACCTCCAGTCCCAGTTGCTGCCATGGATTCCAGCCCTGGAATTCCAGCCCTTGTGTTTATTTATCCTTCTGCTCCTTCCCTTCGGGTGTTTGCTCAAGTCGAGCCTCCTGGTGCTGGGGGTGAAGCTTTTCTTTGGGTTTTTCCCTCAAAAATCCAGGTGGCCCTGGCTGAGGCCACACGCCCAGGCCCACAGGGCATAACTTCACCCCATATCTGTAAATATTTCGTAATATTCAATATTATCACCATTATTTCACTGCAAACACACTGAAATTCCCCTTTATTTCAGAAATGCACACTGCAGGGGGATACTGCTAGCTCCCCATCCATATTTTATATTTTGCTGTAAAGTGAGTAAAATGGTAACTTTTATCCCAAAATGGCACCTGGACTGGCTCCAAGGGGGGTGTTCCCAGGAGAAGGAGCCCAGGAAGGTAGTTTAACCAGGGAATGTCTCTGTTTGCTGTGGGATTAAAGTTTTGTTTAGAGGCTTTGCTCATCCCTTCCTCATTCCCATGGGAATGATCCCAGAGCTGGTGCCACCTCCAGAGCAGGACAGGTGACCACGGCAGAGCAGGAACCATCCTGAAAGGATCCATCCCCTTTCCATGAGTGAAAAACTGGGAATTCCTTGCCAACAAGGAATTGCACAGCAAATTGCAAAGGCAGATTTAGGAGCACATCCCAGAATTTGTGCCATGAGGTGGGTGGAGGGCTAAAAACCCATTTCCCCACTTGGAATTCTTTCTTCACAGATCCTTTGGAAAACTGAGTGAGATCTTTTCTCTCCTGCTCAGATGATTTCTCATCCCTCATCCTCCAAGATCATTTAGGAAGGATAAATAAAAAACACTTGGCAGAACATCCCTTGTGCCAGATCCCGAGGATCAGGATCCAAGGTCATTTTGGACACTTTAGGACCTGCTAGGAAGATGGAGGAGCTGCAGGGGAAAAAAAATTTAAAAAAATTAAAAATATTCTGTTTGAGCTTTTAAATTGGCAGCAGCCACTGTTCCAACTCCAGCCTCTCCAAAGCTTTTTCAGGAAGGCTGGTACAAGAGTGGGATGAGATGGAGAATCCCTGGAAAAACTGGTTCATAAATCTTTTAAGAAAGGAGTTTGGAAGGAAGAAACGAAATGAGCTGAGAATTAATAATTACTTGATTTTCAGCAAGTAATCCCTCTCTTAGGAGAGGCTGGCTATGTGAAGATGAGAAATGCCAGCACCTGACCCCAAATCCAAAATCCCCTTGGAGCTTTAAACCACCACCAATCTGGGTGGAAAAACCCCCTAAATATCCATCAAACAGCCCAACTTCAGCATGTTAAATTTAGTTTTATTTCCTTTCTGGAGATGGTTTAAGAGTCCTTCAGCAGCACCTTCCTAACCCACCCCGTTTGGGTTGTGACCATGCCACACTGGGGAGTGACCCAGGAGCACCGTGAAACATCCAAAATTCCTACAAAATTTGGGGAAGCTCCAAACTGGAGGTTCCAGAGAGAGACATTTCTGTTCTTCCACCAGGAGGCAGGGAAGAGCAGCTCAGAGGGAGCAGAGGAGCCACAAAGCCCAGCTTGCAGCTCACACAGAAATCCCAGGAAAAGCAGCAGGAGCCTGGTGTGGGACCACAGGGGTTGGGATGAAGCCAAAAAGAGTGGCCCAACTGCTCCTCTGGGTTTGCAGCTCTGATAAAGACACCACAAACCCTCCAAGAGGAACCATTAACTGGGAAAAAATCCTTTATGGAAAGAGGCTCCAAGGAAGGAGGAGTGGAGCTTTTCCTGCTGGCTCAATTTCGGATCAGTGACCCACGAGCTGTGTTGGGCTCCTCGACCTGGCACAGATGGGAACACCAAAGACACCTTCAGATGGCAAGGACAGGGAGAGTGTGGGTAATTAATTAACCCCTCACTCATTAATTACTCATTAATTACAGCACCTACAGAGCTGTTGGGTCATTGGGAAACGCCAAGGCAGCTCCAAGGGACAGGAGCTGAACAACTGCTGGGAATTCTCAGAACACCACAGGGAGATAATTCCAACTGTTCCTGCCTGGACTGACACCAGGAGGAGCCCTTGGGAGGGGAGGATGAGCTGCAGGTTCTGCGTCCCAACAGGACACAGGAATTCCAGGACAACTCAGAATTCCAAGGATTTCTCAGTAGCACCAGCAACAACAACAGATGGAAACACCCAAGACACCTTCAGATGGCAAGGACGGGGGTAGTCTGGGTAATTAATTAACCCCTCACTCATTAATTACAGCACCTACAGAGCTGCTGGGTCATCAGGAACACCAGGGCAGCCCCAAGGAACAGGGAGATGAACTGCTGGGAATTCTGAGATGGAATTTTGAGATGGAATTCTGAGATGAGAGCACCACAGGGAGACAATTCCAATCTTGACACCAGGAAGGCCCTTGGGAGGGGAGGATGAGCTGCAGGTTCTGTGTCCCAAGAGGACACAGGAATTCCAGGACAACTCAGAATTCCAAGGATCTCCCAGTGGCACCAGCATCAGGAACAACCCTCAGCTGGGAATGAGTTTTTCTGGCAAAGAACAACCTGCAAGCTGAATTTAAAAATGTGAAAATTCAGCTTGAGAGGCAAAGCAAAGCAACCCCCACGTGTTTGCTTTGCTCCTCTGCCTCTGGCATTTTTGGGAAACAACTCTGGGAAGAACCCACAGCAAAGTGGAAAATTTAATGCCCAAAAGGCTGTTGCAAGAGAAAGATTCCTATTCAAACCCCAGCACAATTATGCACCAAAACACACAAATATTAATGAACTACCACAAAAGGCCATTTCCACTACAAGAAAATTCCTTTTTTTGTTTTTTAATTCAAAGAAAAAAAATGGTATTTTAATAAATACTGCAGAAACATTAACCAAACATACAAAGTGACTTCAACAATTAAAAAAAAAAAGTAATGAATGTCCTGCTTTATAACAGTTATAACTTATTTTTCCACAATATTTAAATACAGAAAGAAGCACTTACCAGCTATTTTGTAATACTGCCCTAAGAGCACTGTTGCATCAGTTAAAAGCTTATTATGGTGGTCAAAAATGTCTTTTTTTCTTTTTTTTTTTTTGTGGGAAATAACCAGAATGGGAGTGAGATTTGTCTTCTTTTCTCAGATGAAACAAAGTGCTGGGAACACACAGAACTGAGATTTAATTATGAGTTCATCTTTACCTTTGCACGAGTGAACAGAGCTTTTAAACACTTCAAAAATGAAGCATCACCATTGGGAATGAAATGCTTGTCCTCCACAAGCAAAAACCAGCCTGCTCAGAGCTTTGTCTCCTTCCTTTGGGAGAAGTTTGGTGAGTCAGGAAGAGTTGCAAACCATTGGAAAAGGCTGATTTAATTCAGTGTAACAACAGCAAAAAGGGATTGGACTGAACCAGTTCACCCCATTTCAGGATTGGGGGGCTGGATACTTTTGGGTTAATCCTAAAACTAAGGGAAATATCCAGTTCCCACTGGGGACCCCTTAAGGCCTCACAGTTCTTCATCAGACCCCTTTTCCTCCCCAGAATGAGGAGCACCACAAAAGGCTCTGCTGGCTCATTTGCAGGTTTTTGAGGGGTATTATTGTTTTTTTGCAGTGAGCCACATCCCAGAAGAGCATCTGTCTGCAGCTTTCTGCAGGATCCATGGGCTCTCCAGCTCCTGGGAGAAGCCCAGGGGGGTTTTTGGGGCTTCCCCAGGTGGGCAGTAAGGCTTAAGGATCGATCAGGGCTGGAAAACCACGAACCATTTGCCATCACAGCTCTCAGCACCTCCCACTTGAACCTACAGCAACGAGGCCACACAGAACACCAGCACTGGGCACCAACTCCACTCCACATCACAACCACAAAGAGGAACAGCCGAGTCAGAGCCCTGCAGGGCTGCTTTGCCCCCACTCCCCTCCCCCCAAAACCGCATCCATCTCATTTCCACGGGAATTCTGGGAATCCTCAAACAGCTGTCTTCATCCCCACCGTGGATCAGCAAGGCAAAACTCCAAAATTCTCCTCTCGGTGACACACACGGCCTCGGTATCCTCTCCATTTTCACAATCAGCTACTTAAAAAAAAAATGAGATCAAATCCTTTGGAAAACCAACTCTAAGGTCACGGGGATAGTTCCTTAATGAGAAGGGCGTATTAATAACGTCTTCATTAAAAAAAAATATCCCATTAAAGTATTATTTGAATGAAATCAAAGTGGTAGCATCCAGGAGCAGAGCGTTACTAAAAGAAACAAGCACTGTCCATCACATCTCTCCTTTGCAGGGTTATTTTCCCAATCATTCTCTCTTCTCTCAGCACATTCAAACGTTTTCCCTTTTATTATTATTATTTTTTTGGCATTGTCTTCAACAGAAATTCCTGATGCCATCTCTCTCAGAGCCTTTTCTTCCTGCTGCTCAGTCCTTAAGTACAGTCTCACACAGCAGGAGAAGTCTCCACGAAAGCACTGGCAAAGCCCTCATTAAACACCCTGTGGCTGTGACTTCATTGAGCTCCAACCCCTCCTGGATCTTCCTCCTCCTCCTCCTCCTCCTCCAGGAAATCCCAGCTCCTTCACATCACCGTGCAACTCTTGGCTTTGTCCTTTCTCAAGTCCGTGGCCACTGTGGACAGTTCTGGCCTGCCAGGCATGTGTGAAATTCGCTTTGTGGCCCTCTGAGATTTGTTTCGTTTCACATTTTTGTTTGTTTTGTTCACACACGCCAGGGTGGCGACGTGAAAAATGTCTCTGACACTGTTTTCTGACTGTAAGGCTGAGCATTCGATGTATGTGGCTGCTCCAATCTGTTTGGCCATATTTGCACCCTGAGGGGAAAAAGGAACATGTGATCAATACCAAGTTGTGCAAAATCCTCACAATTCCAGCTCAGCGCCGTTTGCTGGAAAATCCAAAGCTGACTTGGGAAAATAAACAGAGATTTGCTTGCAGGAGGAGTTAAGCAAGTGTCCAAGCATTATCTGCTGTGCTGATAAACACAAACTGGGAGAGAAAAGGAAACAACTGCAAAAAGCCTGAAGGGTCTGCGTGAGGTCTTTTCAGCAGTTTCACCTTAACCTGAATCTGGGAAATTCCTGGAAAATCTGGCAGCTTCCAGGCTGAAGCCTGAAATCTCCAAAGAGAAATTCTGTGCCTCAAGGAATAAGCAGCTGCCCTGAGCTGGAGCAGAGCCCCTGTTCCAGCTCCAGGAAGAGGGCAAAGTTCTTAGGGAAATGTGTTCTGGGAGAGTTCTATCAACTTCCTGATAGGGAAAAAGGGAAAAAGAACATGAGGGGTTACAGGAGCCCATTTTTAATTTTTATTTGGCCATATTTGCATCCTGAGGGGAAAAAGGAACATGTGAGTTGCGCAAAATTCTGAGCAATCCTCGCAATTCCAGCTCAGCAATGTTTGCATGGAAAAGCCAAAGCTGACTCGGGAAAATAAACAGAGATTTGCTTGCAGGAGGAGTGAAACAAGTGTCCAAGCATTATCTGCTGTGCTGATAAACACAAACTGGGAGAGAAAAAGGAAACAACTACAAAAAGCCTGAAGGGTCTGCGTGAGGCCTTTTCAGCAGTTTCACCTTAATATGAGTCTGGGGATTTCCTGAGCTGAAATTTCCAAAGAGAAATTCTGTGCCTTAAGGAATAAGCAGCTGCCCTGAGCTGGAGCAGAGCCCCTGTTCCAGCTCCAGGAAGAGGGCAAAGTTCTTAGGGAAATGTGTTCTGGGAGAGTTCTATCAACTTCCTGATAGGGAACAGGGGAAAAAAGGGGAAAAGAACATGAGGGGTTACAGGAGCCCTTCTTTAGTGATTTTTAAGAAGTCAAAGCAGGGATATTTGTTCCAGCAGCACAAGGCAAACAACCCAACATGTGACAGATGACAATACCCCAGGATCCCATGGTGGATTTTGCTACTGAATACAATACAGCATTATGTGAAAAAGCAGGAGTTGTTCCAAAGGAATTTGATTTCTGAGGGGGTGAATCTTTACTAAGTTACAGAAAACCAACCACATCCTTGATTTTGTTACTGGAACACAATACAGCATTAAGCAAAAAAAAAAGGGGAGTTGTTCCAAGGGAAATTTGATTTCTGAGGGATGAATCTTTACTGAGTTACGAAATCCAACCACATCCTTGAGGTGCCACCCCTGTTCCTGCCTCCAGCCCCTCAGTGCCAGCCTGATGACACCAATCCCTGGGCATCCAGCCTCCTGTCTGCCCTGCAGTGATGCAGCCCCTTATCAGTGGCAGAGGGGAGAGGCCTGATAAGGCAGCAGGAGCTGGTGGGAGCAGCCCTCCCCACAGTCAAACATCTCAGCTCCTGCTCAGCTGAGCCTCAGAAATGTTTGCTCAGGTGGAGCAGCCTGAACTGGGAGGCTGGAGCAGGGTGTCACCAGCCTGTCCTTACCCTCCCAGTGCTTCCTGCTGGAGTTCAGAGGAATGGGAAAGCTCTGACTGCATTCCAGGCAAGGGAATTTAGAAAAAGCTGTGTCCTCTGTGTTCAGCTGTGTTCAGCTCCTCAGGGATACAAGCTGAGCTGTGAATCCAGGGGAAAAAATCCACCTGCCAGCAGAGTTTTGATCACTCTCATGGAAAGACTTGATTTTACTGAAGTCCTGCCATTTTCCAGTGTAAACATGCGGGAGAAACCATCCCAAACTGGTTGCTAAAGACACTGAGGTGACTGGTGGAGGTGCCACTGTGCCTCCCACAGGGTGATTCAGCTGCCATGAATGATCACACACATGTGAGTAACAAAGGGAAGCTCACTCAGAGCAGTTTCCCTGCTCCCTACATCCTGCTCTCTCCCATGACCTGATTCCTTTCCCTTTCCTCTCCTCTAATGCCTGCCTCCAAACTTCTCCCTTCCCCAAGAGCAAAGAACTCATCAAGAATTAAGATGCCTTCTGGTGTTGCTGCACCTTCAGAAGGAAGCAAAAGGGGTTTTTTAAGGAATTGGGGACAGGCTATATTCCAACATAATGTCGTGATTCTAAAGTCAAACAACATTCAAATCTGAAGTCTGCAGACAGCAATTTTACCAATTTGTCAGTGAATAAACAGGATGTGTCACCTCTCAGCTACATTTTTGGTGTGTGCACGCACAGAAAAGCAGGAAGTTTTTAACAACTCACCTAAAAAGCAATTTGCAACCAAAAAGCCAACAATTTATGATGTTTAAAGGGACGATTTTATGATGTGTTGTTGGGCTGCAAGCTTTCCTTTAGTCCTGAACAGTTTTCAAACCAAGGCAAATCTGCCTTTTCGGCTGCACTGGCGTCATCGTGAGGGAGAAGCTGCTCACAGTGAGGGCTCCAGGGACAGCAAAGGGGTTTTTCTTGCCTCCTGGGGGACAGAAAAGGAGGTGGCCCGTACCTGGTCGTAGGACACGGGGGTCTGCCTGTGGTTGGAGAGCTCCACCAGCGTGCTGACATCGGTGCGCAGGTCCGACTTGCAGCCCACCAGCAGCATCTTGGTGTTGGGGCAGAACTCCTGGATCTCCCCTTTCCACTGCAAAATTGCAAGTTTTGTTAATTGTTGGGATGCTGAGAATTTGGGACTTTTCTTTCTTTTAGACTAAACCCCAAGAGAACACTGCAATTGACTTGTGGCCGCGGAGAAAGCTTCCAAAATTGGAATTCTGAATTCTAAAATTATAGGTGTGTAGTTTGAATAGAAACATGTAATATCACATAGTAGAAAACTTAAGAGCTTAAGGTTTTAGACTATAGTAATATATAAAAAACAAGATAAAAGTTTTAAGACAAAAAACTAGTCTTTCTTCATGGGTTTGGGTGGTATTGTGTAATTAGATTAAAAAATCCACATTACAAGCCACGAGTAGTTAGTTATCAAGTCAAAAATAAAAAGAATTTAAGTGCCTATTTAAACTATTTATTTTTAATAGTTTAAATTAAATTTAATAATTATTTAAATATAATATTCACTTAATTAAATAGTTTATCCTTAAAAAAACTTGTAAAAAAAGAAATAGAACCCCATTTTTAGTTTGTTAAAGAAAAATACTGTAGAGCTCACAGTTTGTAAAAGTGTGATATAAATAAAAACTAATAAACATTCAAGTCCAAACAAAAACTACCATCTCACACATTTAATCCTGACCCTAACAAAATAAAAAGATAAAACTCAACAGTTAAAGTTTAAATCCAAAGAAGCAATGAGTAAGAACTTTAATCAGTCCTGACGTCCCAGGCTGAAATATTTTTATGTAATGTCTGGATTTGCCTTCAAGGTAATTTGTTGAAGGCATCAGCTCCAGCAGAACTTGGTCAAGGATGAAATCTTCCTATCTCACACACTCATGAATTCCACTGCCTTACTAATCAGGAGGGAATGAGTTGAGATTATGGACCCACATGAGCAAAGGTCTGCAGAGCTGCAGGGCTAAATGTGAGTTTATTGCTGCATTCTCACCCCAAAAACCACACAAATCTGTGCCAGGTGAACCAGCGAGGAGCCCCTCAGACAGAACTTGGGATAAATTCATTTGGTTTCATCTTCCTGCAAGGTTATCTTGAGAACTCAAAGCCAAAACCTTCACATCATAATCCAAACAGATCATAGTCCCTAAAATTTAAGGCTGTAATTTGGGTTTAAAAGCATTTTAAGAACAATCCCTTGCAGAATAAAGTAACCAGCGTTAGCAGGGACAGGAAAACCACAGCTCTGGATGCTTTTTGATACAGACAGAGCAGTTTTGAAGCATTTTTTGTGGGCTATTCAGAGCATTGTAAGGCACTTGATCCCAGTGAGACAAGAATCACTGGCCCCAGCCTCAGAAAAAAGGGAATTTCAGGTCACTGAGCCCCAAATCCACCACTGTGAAGCTGAGTATGCTCAGCAGCCAAGGAGAGGACCAGGACCACCCTGCAAACACAGAGCTTGATTATGGAAATTCCGTGTTCGAGCTGGGGGGAAGTGTGCCACAAGCTGGGAGCAGTGATCTCATGAAGGGCTTGGGGCAGGGCTGCATTTCTGTGCCACTGCAAGCTCTGCTGGTGCCTTCCAGAGGCATTTGTCACTGCTCCGTCACACGTCAGCCTCACAAATTATGTAAGGCCCTGGCAGAAGTCCAAACCCTTGGCAGATAATTTTTACCCAGCAAAGTTTCCCAATCCAGTTACACGAACATGTGAGATACAATTTCTTACAGCACCTCACACCACCCTCAACAATTCCTTGCTGTCTCAGGGCTGAGGAATGAGAATTTCCTGCAGCCTCCAAGTGTCCATTAGCAAGTTTTTGTTTTCAATTAACACCCACCCCTTTCAAACAAATGACCTCAAATTAAAGCACCCTCCTGTCATCGCTCCATTTAAAGCAACAAAGTGGAAGTTTCCAGAGTAGGAACAGCACCACTGCAGGGATTTGAAGATGAGCTTGTCCAGCAGAGCTCTGTGCTCAGGGCTTGCTCAAACACTTGCCTTTTTTAGGACACTGTCCAGGGTTTCTGGCCGACTGATGTCAAAGCAGATCAGGACAGCGTCGGAGTCGGGGTAGGAGAGCGGGCGGACGTTGTCGTAGTAAGGAGAGCCTGCAGGGAAAACAAACAACATCTCCTTTAATTGCTGCTTTCCTCTTCCTGCAGCCATCCAGACAGCCTGGAGAGGCTTTCAGAGACAGCCCCGCAGTGATCCATCACCCACCAAAGGCTCGGGATGCTCCCAAGGAGAGCGAAACACTCAGCTCAAGTTTAAGGCCCAGCATTAACCTGCAAGGGAACAAACTCTCCAACCCCAAAAAGGCTTTTTCTAAAGCAGATTTGAAATTCCTCAGTTTTGATTTGTCTCACAGCTAATTTAAAACAAATAGCTCCAAGTGCAAAAAGCATCTTTAGCTGTCACATTGGCAATGTTCAGAAGAAACTCTTGCTTCAAACTGAAGAACTTGTTGCAGGAAACAGATTTCCAGCAGGGAAAAATCCCAATCCTGTAGGCAGGCACTCAAGTTATTTGTCACAAAAAAACCAATAAAGCTTGCAATAAATGTTTATGTTTAGCCCATAAACCAGATTTTTATCAACAAGATCAAAGCTAATTTAGTAATCTGGGGGAACAGATGTAGGTACAGTGCTGCTCTTTGTGCTTGTTTTACTTGCAGGCCTGCGGAGGGAGTCTCTGTTTTCCTTAACAACAATCACGATGTGAAAACTTAAAATCTGTCCAGTGTTAAAAATTGTATTTTAATAATCTGGTGAATCTGGCAACAGGTTTGGGGGGGAAAGAAAAGGAAAAAAAACCAAAATCTTTGTTTTTTCTAAGAAGTTGCTCAACCACCATTAGGTTTGGCCTTAAATGTGCTGAGCTTCACTTCCTGAGGAAAATACATTTCTTTATGCATTTAAAAGAAAACTTAAACCAGTTCAGTGGTCCAAAAAAGGAAGGGCATGGGCAGCTTAACATTCATTTTCTCACCCACCATACATCCTTATTTCTGTAAATCCTAAAACACAGCAGCCCCTAAAACACAGCATGGAACACCCCCCACAAGAACCCAGCTTCCAGGAGTTTGGGGGTTATCAGCTCATTATCCCACGGATTTCCCAGCTCTCCAGAACTAATTGGCTGCCAAGGTCTCTGATTATTAACTGGATTAGAGGAATTGCTCAGGTTTTGCCCTGACAGACAGCTCAGGCTGCTGCACAAGGAATGGTGTGAAGGGCTCGCAGATGACTTCACTTGGAAGGCTTCTCCTGCACGGGAAAGGAGGCAAGAATCCCAGGAATGTTGTTTTTGAAATGAGGAATAACACATGGGGAGTGAAGCATTACCAAAGTAGGTAGCAGAAGGTAATTTGGTGAACGAGAAGGATTTAATTCGAATGCTCATCTCTGTAAATGATGCCAATCTGACAGAGCTGTCAGAAAAGGCTCTTCACACCCCACTTCAGCTGAATTCAGCACAAATGACACGTTGGGAACAAATCTCAGCGAGGTGACCCGGAGTTAACTCCTCTCTGCAGCTATCAATGAACATTTTCCAGCGCTAATTACAGCCCAGTATCTCCAGCACTGCTATTACAGCCCCGTCCTGCAGCCCCAGGGCTGGGTTATTCACCCCGCAGCCCCAGGCTGGGTTATTTGTCCTGGACAGGAGGAGCTGCAGCACCAAGTGGCACTGAGAGCCACCTGGGTGACATTAAAGCACGGCCACGTCTCCCCGAGCTCCAGCAGGCAGGGGCAGGATTGAGGGAATCCTTAATGGGCGCTGCCTAGAAAGGAGTCTCAGCAAAGCCTCACCCAGAAACTCATTCCTCACACAAATACCTCTGGGCTCACTCAGCAGCTCCAGGGATCCCATTTATGTCCAGGACACGGATTTGTGCTCACAGTCCCCACCTCCAGCCCCGAGACTCCTTCCCACCCCTGCTTTGCTTGGAAGGTTTTCTTTTCTCCCCTACTTTGAATTTCTCCCATTTCAGACGCTGAGCTGGAATAAAAGCACTTTTAGCAAGCTTAGGAGGGATATTCCCCAGCTTTTCTCCAAGCTGGTGTGTGGCAGAACAAACAGAGCCCATTTCAACTCCTCGAGCTGCAGGATCCACAAAGGAAATTTCCTGCTCTCATTTATAACCAAAGCTTTATTCCTGTGCAAATAAAGAGGGGCTGCAGCCCTCACTGTGCAGGCCTATTCAAGCTGGCATTTTCATGCCTTTGCCCAGAGAAACCCTCAGAAGGCAGGAATGTGAGGAATGAGGCTCGCTCAAGTCTGAACAGACAACTCCAGCACAGCCCAGCCAGGCTGCTCCCTCTTTTTCATGTTCCTCTGCAGATTTGAAGCCGTGCCAACCCTCGAAAACAGAAGGAGAATGTGGAACTGGAGCCATGGTATTTGTGGGGAGAGAAAAAAAAAAAGCCTATTTGTGTTTGGGATTCTATTCCTGCAAAATAAAACATTTTTGGCAAGGACAACATGGGTGGTTTTTCAGCCTTATCAAGGAGTTGCTGATAAGGCTATAGTTCATTTTCCTTTGTGCCGGACATTTATTCCAGCTGCAATCCTCCTATTTTTTAATTTGTTTGGCAGCTTCAGTAATTTCAGCCAAAAATACTTGCAACATTAAGGATGGTCTGCTTTTGAAACCTTATGTTTCATGCAGAGTCCAACAAAAATTCAGCTTTTAGTCTGAAATAAAACCCCATCCCCAGCAATATGGTTGGGTTTGGCCTAGAGGGGATGCCAAGCTTAGCTTTAAATACTCCTATCTTAATAAAGAACAGAATTACATCATTAAAAGCTGAAGAGTGTTTAATTTTGGGGTGCTTTAGCACCACTTGGAGGTGCTGGATCAGGGAGAGGTGTTTGGCTGGAAGATGCAAAGGCACCAGGAGGGTTCAGCTGCACATCCTGAGGCCAGGAGGGCTCAGTAACAGGCAGGACTTTCCTATTTCCACACCAGCAAGCAGCCACCAGGAATTAGGCTTTGGAGCCTGATGGAGGCCAGTCAAGTGAAAGAACAACAGATGAACAGCAGCATTCTCACTCCCAAACCCTTGGGCTCACTAATTATCCCAGAAAACACAGCAAACACTGCCTGCTCCAAGGAGCTGATTCAGGGCTGATGGTTTTCCTCCTTCAAAAAAAAACCCAAAACCCCAAAAAAACTGGGATGGCTGAGGTGGATTTTCAGTGCAGGTTATCTCTAAGCAAAGAGATATCAAAACATTCACAGTTTTTTGTAGGATCACACCTCCAAGGGAAAACTTTGGGAGGGCACTTGGCATTCCCAGGTATCAATTCTTATTAATTCACTTGTAAAAGTAACAAGAAAACCCTGCTAAAAAGGGCAATTAAAACCAGAAAAATCACAGAATTCCACAAGAGAACTGAGAGGCAAAGACAGCAATTGGACCTTTCCTTTGCAGCCCTTACTGCCAGGGAATTTGGGGAATTAGCAACTTTAATTCCTCCAAGTTTCAGCTTTCTCCTGAAAGGTTTCAGCACGAAACTTTCCAATTAATTTCAGTCGGTATATGGACACTGAGCACATTGTATACAGTCAAAAATCACAGCAAAACCAACTTGACTCTCAGCTCCAGGGCCCTTCTGGATTTAATTACTTGCTAATCCCCAGCAGTTGTAAGTATTTCTGGCCCTGTTGAGAATGATTTTATTGGAGTAGCCACGGTTCAAGCAATAAAGAAACCCCCTAAAACACATTTTAGGGAGACACAGGTATGTACACCTAATTAATGGCATTTCTAAGCCACAGCTGCTGCTGTCCTAGAAGAAACATAAATATCAAAGGAGCCAAAAAACTTGATAAATACAGATTAGATGGTAGATAAAGGCAGCTAATACAGATTCTTTTTTTCTTCACAGTGGCCCAGATGAAGCTTTAACCCGGAGAAACTTTTAATATTCCACCTCACACAAGAAGCAGAGCTCCCAAACAGCTCAAGACTGCCACATGTTACCAC
>NW_005054298.1:138723-141313 GCF_000277835.1 Geospiza fortis | reverse complement strand
GCTGGTAGTCCCAAACCCCATTGAAATTCTACTTGGCAAGTGCTTCCCTTAATGCTGTGGCTAATTTAAATCCTTCTAATGACTTGCAGAACTAGACAGCACCAGCAAACATTTGAATAATGAACCTCCCCGTTCCATTCCACTCTTACTTGTCCCATATTACTATGGGCAAATCCAAGATGCAACAACAACTCCCCAATGAATTTTAAATTTTCTATCAGTTGCATGACACCTAGAAGTTCTCTGGTAAAAACACATTACTGTCGTTGGTATATAAAGAATTACAAACCAAAACTGGCAGCAGGGCCTGTTCTCACCCTCACACAATTATTTTAACCAATGGCCACAGCTTTTCTGATTTTCCCAGGGAGCAAAAATGGAGTTGGAGGTGGCAGCACATCCTTCCAAAGGATTCACTGCAAAACCTAATTATCAACTTTAATTCAAAGCACCAATTGGCAAGGCTGTTAAATGCTCCCAGTTAAAAAAAAAAGAGTTAAAGATGAATACAAACTACTGATTGAGTCATCTTGGAAGTATCTGCAGCATATTCCAAAAAAAATCTCAATTAACAGCATCTTCTCCCCCCTCCCAGGAGATATCCAAGCACCACAAAACCTGCAGCCATCACCTCCCCCGTGTTGCAATGATCAGCCATCTTTTGAAGTTAATTAGATTTAGCCCTGCTTTAAAAATGCCATTCAGACATCTCTTCCAACTCAGTAGAGGAGCAGGACAAAGACTTGTAAAAATTAAATTACCAAGACTTTCAGATAAGGCTAAAACACTCCCTTATCTTCCGCTGTCTGCTATCTGCTGATGAGATTCTGCTCTGGGTTAATGGGCTTGGGCAGAGTTGGGTTTTTGCACGGGCTGAGAAGGGATGTTGTTCACGGAGCCAGAATTCCTCATCCAGAGTCCCACAGCCAGAGGATGCACTCAGCACCACTCAGTAAAACCAAGCACTGGGTCTTTCAAGCATTTCCTCTTCACTCTGGGGTGTCAGACAAATCACCCACTTGGTCCCAAGCTTCTGACTCAAGCACATTTGCTCTGAGTTCCAGGACACGGGACAAAGGCTGGCAGGTGTTTTTTCTTCCACTGCTTTTGTCTTTTGAAGTGCTAGGGAGTATTTCATTCCATGGGTGTCTCCAGCCTTTGACAAGCAGATTCCAAACCTTCCCACGTCCAGCCCGTGTGTGTGTTGTATGTTAATAAAGATAACATTTTCCAAAATAACTACTAATTTTTAATAAGCCCTTGCTCCATAGTTCCAGGCAGCTTAGTAATCAGCATGAAAGCTCCAACCAGACATACTCCACAAATCTGCAAGTCTCACTTGGCATAAGATGAAGAAAAACAAAAAAAAAATAAAAATCAGCTCAGAGCAAAGCTGATACTGGTTGTGGGCAGAGGCTGCCTTTTCCCAGTAATCGTGTTGCAAGAATTTGGAATCGTTTCCTCAACAGCAAGAGGGAAGCCAACCCGCCGCCTAAACTCCTCTTTTAAACAGGGATTAACATTTTCATTCCTGGTAAAAGAACTGCTGTCGCACTGGGGAGGAACTGCCGGGTCCAAATTCAGCATTAACGAGCCATCTACACAGAGAAAGAGAGGCACTGCGTGTTCTGCCAAGTTCCCGCAGGTTTTTTTGCCCATCAGCTCTGCGGATGATGTTGATGCACACCTCTGGTGATAATGGTTCCTGGTGTCATTCCCCCCTGGACATCCTCAGCTCTCCACAGGCAGAGCCACACCGGCTCCCCACGCTCCTCTCCGGCACTGAGGCAGCAATTTTGGGGTGCACCCTCACCCCTCTGGCTGTGTGTGCAGCCCAATTATCCAAATTATCAACGACAGGCGGATCTAGAGGAGCTCCTGTCTCAACATGCGAGCAGAGCCAGCCAAACACCAAACCCCTCAACCTTGGAGCCGTCTGAGCCGGTTTCTTCCAGGTAAAACTGGAAGAATGAAGAGCCTGATGGGGGAAAGGATGGTTCCCTCTGCATCCCAGAGAATCAGACATAAATTCTAAAGGTTTTTCCTAAAAGCCGTTCCTGGCCTTAGAGACTCTCTAGGACACCGAAAAGTGCTATATTTTGTAAAAAACCAAGGAGGCATTAATGAGGCCACCGGGAGCTCCAAAGCGAGCTGAAATAATTCACCACTAGCACACAAACACCTTTTCCCTCTCCTAGGAGGCCAAGCGGGGTTTGCAGGCAGCAGAGCAGCCCAGGCACCCCCGGAGCTCCCCAGAAAGCTCCTTCCAGCCAGGCAGGTGAGAACACATTCCCCTGCAATGCTGACAAACCGCTTCCCGGAGCCTTGCCCACACCCTCAGCCAAGCACACCCCGCAAGGATAGCTGAGATTTTTGTCCAAAAGCCGTCGGAAGCAGCCGCATGCGGAGCCCGGCAGCCCCGCCGCTGCTCCCGATCCCCCCCGAATTGCCGGGATGCGAACGGGAGCGCTCACCCGAGGTGTCCCAGAGGCTGAGCTCGATGCGCTGCGTGTCGATCTCGAAGCTGGCCGTGTAGTTCTCGAACACGGT
This sequence comes from Geospiza fortis, assembly GCF_000277835.1. Classification (NCBI taxonomy): domain Eukaryota; kingdom Metazoa; phylum Chordata; class Aves; order Passeriformes; family Thraupidae; genus Geospiza; species Geospiza fortis. Next base: position 138,763 of record NW_005054298.1, on the reverse strand, counting down.
GGGGACGTAGCTCTGCCGGGAGACAGCGCACGGTCAGCCC
>NW_005054298.1:130208-138336 GCF_000277835.1 Geospiza fortis | reverse complement strand
CCGAGAGGGCCACGCCCCTCCGCCGCACGCCGCCGGGGCAGTGCGCCCCCTAGGGCAGCCGGGGGGCAGTGAGGGGAGCCCGGCGCCCTCAGAGCGATCGGGGCCATAAAGGAGACGGCTGTGGTGTTTATCGAGGGATTTTATCTGTAAATGTCGGCGGTGGGAAAGAGAACGGCGGCTTCTGGGGCTGTGCGGCCTCCAGAGGTGGTCCTGGGTCTCTCAGGGGGTGCCCAGTGCCTCGGGCTGGGATGAGGGATGGCGGGGAGAGCTGAGGAGAGCAGGGGGATGAGGGGAATGAGGAGGGATGAGAAGGAAGGGCTGAGAAAGGATGAGAACTGAGAAGGGGTGAGGAGAACTGAGGAAAGATGAGGAGAGCTGAGAAGGGATGAGGAGAGATGAGAAGGAAGGGCTGAAAAAGGATGAGGAGAACTGAGTAAGGATGAGGAGAGCTGAGAAAGGATGAGGAGAGCTCAGAAGGGATGAGGAGAAATGAGAAGGGATGGTGCTTGTGATGGTGGGCAAAGGGGCTTTCCCCTCAAAACATGGTCACAAGGAGTGTGTCGGGATATAACAAAACCACAGAATCATGGAATACTCTGAGTGGGAAGGTACCACAGGGATCATGGATCCAACCCCTGTCCCTGCACAGACACCCCAAAATCCCACCCTGGGCACCCCTGGCAGCGCTGTCCCAACGCTCCTGGAGCCCTTGGGAATGTGCCCATTCCCTGGGGAGCCTGGGCAGTGCCAGCACCCTCTGGGGGAAGAGCCTTGCCCTGATATCCCACCCTAAACATGCCCGGACACAGCTCCAGCCATTCCCTCAGTGCTGTCCCTGTCACCGAGAGCGGAGATCAGTGCCTCCCAACCATCAACATCCTTCTGTTTCTTCCTGGACACAACCCCAAGCAAAGCTGGCTGGGGTTCAGCAAAGGATTGAGCATCATGTCTGAAAGGAGAGCCCTGAACAAGGGACGGTTTGTGAGCGGCTTGTAGCACTCATCTCCCTCAAGAGCTCCTCTCTTTTCCCCATATGGCTCCGTGTGGCAGCGGGATCCCTGGAAAAGGAGCTGCAGCAGGGCCTGCCTCCCCTCCTGCCTCCTTTCTGGCTTTGCCTGGCTCAGCCAGACACAAGGGTGGCCACCCTGAAGGTGCAGCCTTGGCCTTTTCTCTTGAGTCACCCAGGTCATGAACCCGGCCCGTGTCAGTTCTGGGCTGAAACGTGAGCAATTCATCAAGTTTTAAAACAACATCCTGATAAAAGGATGTTGGCTCGTGCCTGTTTGGCCACGGGGAGATGCTGCCCTGACTCACATGAGAGAATCCCAAACATGACATTTCAAAATTCAGTGCTGATATTTTTGGGGTTTGTGACTTGTCATATCTTTCGTAGGTCAAATTACTCATTTCCAAAGAATCGGTTTCTGTTTGGAAACAATATGCAAAACACTGAAATTTGCTCAGTGTGCCGTTTTTGTAAGGTCCTGGAGCAGACAGATTTCCATCTCTTTTTTATGTTTTTAAATTAAAAGCTGCTCCTTTGCAGTCTCCATCCATCCCTGCTGTCCACCAGCTCTTTAGAGAAATGGTGCAATGGGAGGAATAAGCAGCAAAGAAAATTAATGCCCATAGGAAGCTGAATTTTGTTCAATATTGGAACAGGAGATAAATCTGGAAAAATAAAGTTGTGTAAATGCTCTCAGGTGTTCTCCAAAGGGCAGAAAATCCTGATTTTTCTGCCTTTCCCTCTGCTCCACACTGGAACATGGGACAGCCTCACGGGCAGAGGAAGGTGGGATTGAGCTCTGGAATTTCAACTCCAGTTCTTTGGGAATCCAACACACCAACCAAGGAATATCTTGGATCTAAGGAGAGAAGAAGACGGGGTTGAAAGAGCTCCTTGTTCGTCCTGAGTGGGAGCTGGGTGTGCACATCTGCTCCTGATCAATCCACCGGGCACCTCCGCACAGATGGACACAAGATGGACCAAAGCTGGCGCTGATGCTGCCCTCTCCTTGGTGCCTTGTCTTCCTGCGAGGAGGAACCGGTCTCCTCCGGGGTCCTGGAGGAAACATCTCCCTCACACAGCTCCTGTGGAAAATCTGCCTGCATCCAGCTATGCCTGGAATGTGGAAACTTTAACGCACAGGAACTCTTACTCACAGTGAGCAGAGAGCTTCCATCAGCAGCTCCTGGTGATATCATCTTCACTTGACTGGTTTGCTGCCAGCATGGCCCAGCCCGTCCCCAGGGATTTCGGGTGCTTTGGGCACTGGGGACAATCCTTGCAAGCCGCCAGCTTGTTGGAATTCCTTGGGGAAGCTGCTCCAGATCCGCTAATCCCCATAAACCCATTATTCATGTCATACCCTTAAGTTTAATGCCTTTTCCCATATCCTGATAACTACGGGGATAAGGCAGTGGGGGCTGATGTTTCCACCAGGATTTTTCACACGCAGTCTGGATTTTTGATTTGTAGGGCCCAGTTTTGTGCTTTGCTTCCTTCAAATTCCCCATTTTTCTCCAGATCTGATCGGAGCCTTTCACAGTTTCTCCTCTTTCCATCCCAGAAATCATGATGTGTATATTAATAACACACACACAATTTGGGACTGGCGTGGTAATGACTCCTGATCCCATCTAAGATTTCATGGGAATATCAAAATACATTTTTCTCCCCTCACAAATAATCTGCCTGAGCACTTTCTATGACTGCAATAAACCAGCTGAGAACAAGTGCTTTTAGTTTCAGAATAACTGCTCGATGATTTAAACCTAAAATTGCTCTCCAGATCTCTCTCCCCGCAATTCCAACCACTAAAGCATCCACGGAAAATACTGAATAAAATACATAAAACATGGATTTTACACATCCCACCCCTTCTCGGAGCTGCTGGTGTGCAGCTAAACGCACATTAAAAGAACATTATCGAGGTTTAAGGTCGGACATTTGCGGATTAGGAAATGCGTGTTTCCTGCGTGGGGGAAGCGTGGGCTCCCTCGGGAGTGCATGAGGATGGGCATTCAGTCCATGATCGCGTCTGATTTTTTTTTGTTTGTTTGTTTTTGGGTTTTGATGGGTTTTTTTTCTTTGTTCCAGAACCCAGGAGTTATTTTGTCACCTCAACGAGCAGCCATTGAGGGACATCTGCCCCTCGTGGAATCCCCACCTCGTTTAGGGATGCTATTCTCCTGAACCAGACCCATTTGTTATCTCTTTGGTGGGCTTATCAATGTCCTACTCGACTTCTTAACAGATGAAAAGAGATTCTTTCTGGCTGCTGCCTTGCGAGATGATGCCACGATCTGAACCGGCCTGTTTGGGAGGTCGCAAGTACCCGCTAATTCCCGCTAAGGGATCATTCCCAGCCCTTTTAACGTTCTGCAGATGTTGGAAAAGGAGCTCCTGCTACTTGCCCGTTAGGACTTCAAATGGCAAACCACACTGGCTGCCCAGGGAATTCTCACTTCGGGAAAAATCAGCTTCAAGGAGCTCGACTGCCACGCGTGGCTCAGACCCTGCCAAGGGACAGAGCTCTGGCTGCCAAACCCCAGCCCCGAAGTCCTTCTGTTCCGAGGAGGGTTTAAAATTGGTGGTGGCAGGGTGAGAACGAGCCTCTCCCGTTTCGTGATGTCGGTGTAATACTATGCAGGAGCAACGGCATGAAAATCAATGCTAATTAGCTGTGAAGTGAAAACAAAATGAAGCTTGACACTCTTATAATCTCTATTTTGGCATTTAGAAATCCGGCTGTGACTCCAGCGCTGGGAGAGAACTGCATAAATCCATAAAATCAGCTCGAGACACCCGTGAGTCTCCCTCACCTGACTGACAGGTCCTTGGGTGCTAAGCCTTGGATGAGAATGAAAGCTCAGCTATTCCAAGTTTCAGAAGCTGAGGGCAAAGCTTTACCAAAGCCAAAATGTTTTTAAAAGCCCTTAATGAAGGCAGAACATTAAGACAGAGGCTGAGGTGGTTTAAAATCCAACCTGGCTGTGGTGTCATTATTCACAGGCAGGATGGAATCCCATCTCTGCTGCCAGCCCTGGGATCTGTCCTGCAGGGCCTGCAGCTCCCTGGCTGTGTCCAGAGGCTGTCCCAAGGCATTTGTCCCCACGGGGGATGGCAGGTGTGAGGTTCTCTCCCCTTTACAGAGAGATAATTTGGTGGAGAAATGATTTTTCCAGGAGTCCACAGCAGTCACCAGTGAAGTGAGGACATGTGGGAGTTGATCACTCCCTTCCTATCACACCACCCAGCCAAGGAGGCTCTGTAAAAGCCACCAAAATCATGTGGATTATTCAGATATATCTGAATTCTGCCTCTGGAAAAGCTTCATGTTTTGGGAATAGAAAACATCTTTTAGGAGCCAGAGAAATGCTCTGGGGCCACTTAGAGAATTCCAGAATGGTTTGGGTTGGAAAGGACCTTACACCTCATCCCATTCCCCCCCTGCCATGGACATGGACCCCTTCCACTATCCAAGGTTGCTCCAAGCTCCTTCCAGCTTGGCCTTGGACATTCCAGGGATAAGACAAGGGGATTCTTGTGAGGAGTCAAGTTCAGACACACTGTCTGACCTTATCCCACCAGCTGATCTGAGGGGCACCACCTCAGATCAAACCTCCCCTGGAGCAGAATGATTCCTTTTGGAGAAATGCATCTGGAGCAGGAAAACAGCGCAGTGATCCCGTGCAGGTCCGGCTCTGCTGTTCCATATTTATGATTTGTTAGTGCTGGCAGGAAGAACAAATTGCACGTCGGGGGTGCTCTGCCATCCATGAAATCACATGGAGCCCAAGGACATTCCCTGCCTTGGGATGGTGGGGCAGGAGCAGCCTGCAGTGAGCAGAGACACCAAAACTCTGCATTCCCAGCCCACAGCTGGAACTCCAGGATTTTGTCTGAATTCCTGCTGCTGTTGTGCATTCCTGGCTGTAAAAAATCAGCACAAACATCTTGGGAAGGACAGGGATCAAAGCCTACGAGTCCTCATCTGGATGATAACGCAAGATTGGATTTCAACAACAAAGAAGAGTTGTTTTGAGTTTTTTTTTTTTTTCCAAAGCCCCGATGGCATTTGAAGGAACACCAGAGCTGCATTACATTGATCTGGCTCTGAACTCTGATGTGAACTAGGCCTGAAGATCCATAGAAATGTGTGGAGAAATCCCATTGAATTTCTTGTGCTTTGGCTCAGGGTGAAATGGTTCCTAGATGTTGTTGAAGAATATCCTGCAGACAAAAAGATTTCCTTCTCCATTCCTGCAGGTTAATTATGGAAATTCCTCACACAGGATCAGCAGTGCCAGTTGCTGGGGAGACAGGAAAAGTGTTTGTTAGGGAATTCTAGCCTGGAGCAGCATAAAAATTTTCTGACAGGATGGTTTTCCATCAGAAATATTGACATGCTGAAGGCAGCTTGTTTTGCTGAACTTCTTGGATTTCAGTGGAATTTGGTATTAGGAACTTGCTGAGTTGATCTCTGCTAAGGTTGCAACTTTCAGGTTTAACCTCTTTTTATAACGAAATATTAAATTCCAAGATTTCTTTATAATGTAGTTTCTGCGATGGATAGGAAATGAGTAAACTTGGAACATTTTTAGTCAAAGGACGGAGTTCATTTCACAAGGAATTTTGAAATCCTTTTGCTTGCATCCCGCTTTGGGGCTGGAAAAAACGAGTGAAATTGTGTAACCCCCAATCCTCACCCAGCTCTGGCTGATCCCAGAGGGTGCTGGGGGCCAAAGGCAGGCTCTGGGAGCAGCTTCCAGGGGAAAGTGCACCGGATTAGGTCAGTACTGCATGTCCTTACCCATTCCTCCGGATTCCTCCCCCTTCCCTGAAGGCAAAGCAGCTCAGAATAATTGCTGAAGAGCACAAAACTCAGCGAAGGGGAAATGTCATTTTTTGGCTGTGGCACCACCGAGGCAGATTTGTTATCCTGAAGAAGTTTGGAGCGTTTCTCCTCCCCCAACCCCCTTCATTCCACCCCAAGCCTCAAATATTCTGTGATCCAAAGCTTTCCTGGCTGCACACACATATTTGTAATTCCTGCCCGTGTGAATGAGTAACAGCAGCACAGACCCTTGGAAACATTGCAGGAATTTTTTTGGGAGCCATTTGAAACTCTTCACGCACTCGGGTGTTGATTTTTATTGTTTTCTGTCCCTCAGGCACAACATTTCCCACCATAAAGTTGTGGGGACAACTTCAGAGCTGCATTTCAAAATCTGTTGGGCTGGGAGTTGTAGCTTGGAGGGTGCCAGGCTGGGATTAATCCGGCTCTGAGCTGCAGAAAAACCTCAGGAATTTCAGGGGGGAAAAGCAGGATGGCCATGGGCATCTATCAGGGGAAAGCACCAAGCAGAGACCAGAGAAGTGAGGATTGGAAGGAGCCTGGAGCTCCTGTAAAGCAAGTACAGAGAGGAGAAATCCTCTGGGAGAATAATTTTTGTGGGATTTGGGAGATGCAAGATCCATGGGAATGGGGCAGCTAAAAAACAAGAACAGCAAATGTTCCACTTTAGGAAACTCCCGACCACTGCAGCAGCAAAAGCTGCTCCGGCAAGTCCTCGCTCCCAGATTCCCAGATTTCTAATTAACTCCAATTGTGGAGGCAGCTCCTGCACACAGCCCTGGTGAGGGATTGGCTTTGGGAGGAGCCGCTCTCCAGAGCTCTCGGAGGGAGGCAGCACAAAAATGAGATTTCAACCAAGCCCCGGGTCAAACAGGACATTTCTGGGTCACCGGGGCCCTGGCCTGGATTTTCAGCAGCTCTGCCTGCAGCCAGCGAGATGAACTGCAGAGCTTTGCTCCCTTTCTCTGCTTCCTTTGAGCTGCTGCTGTGCAGTGTGGAAAAACGAGACATTTCCAGGGGCTGGAGCCCAGACAGCACCAGCATGGATGGATGGATGGATGGTGGTGGTGGCAATCTGGGACTTCCACACCGCGGTGAGAGCATCTCCCACTTCAGCAGCTCCTAAAGCAGATTTCCCTGGAAAAGTGTGAACATCCCTGGGTCACACACAACCTTGGACTCCCTGCTGAGCCAGGCTAATGAGGCAAGTGTTGGCTGCAGCAGGTTTCACACCCTTTCCACCCCGAGATTTCCACGGGCAGGGAAAGTTCCTCGCTCTAATTAAATGACTCAGAAGAGCCCAACTGGTCTTCTAACACATTCTAGCTCTGCTTTTGTTGTCAGGTGTTTCCACAGGAATGATTCAAGGTTGGAAATATCTTCTTCCTACATCTGAATTAAGGAATTATTGGAAGGCTGCAGAAAACGAGGTCTTCACTTTATTCCCAGCTTGGTGGGATGTGCATTGTCAAAGAAGGGTTGAAGGGAACGTGCACGAAGTTGCTGCTCCATCTCTTCACCTCCAAACCCCACAGGGCACCCAGATCCAGGATTTCTGGGCTCTCAGGAACAGCCTGGCAGCAGGAGTGAGAATAAATCCCTCCAAAACTCTCATTGGATGCATTAAAAATTAATTCCTTTGCTCAGGTATTTCATTGGGAAGACAAGACAGAGCCATGAGAAGCTGTCCTCAGATAAAACCATGACATCAGCTCACACGGGGCTGTCTGGGAGCCTCCAGGAGCCTGGAGCTGAGCTTCCCAAATTTTTGCATATCCCGTGCTCAGCACATCCCAGTGAGCGGCTGCCGGCCGGGAGCTCACGCACAACTTGGATTTCAGCTGGAACATGTATTTGCAAAGTCCAAGGAGAGCCTCATTTTTTCACCATAAAAGGTTGGGAGCGAAATTCCAGAGCTGAATTAACACGTCCTGCTGCTCCTCCACGTGGGAAAAGAATGCTGCGTCCTCCCACGTCGCTGCTTCCCATCCCAGGGCTTCTCCCCTCTTTCTGACTTGTCCCTGCAAGTCAGACCTTGACTGCCATGAGCCAACAATTAATTAGAAGGATATAATTACCTCTCATCAAGAGAGATACCTGCAGAAGCCAGGTCTGCCTCTCTCCGTGCTTACATGGCTTTTATCCCGCTGCATTTTCCAAATTAATTGGAGTAGTCCAGAGTTTTCACAGTTCTGGGGGGAAATCTGGCACAGGAATCTCTTCTGACCTCCTGCTAATAAATAATGATGGGAAGAGAGGATTATCCA
>NW_005054298.1:111320-130139 GCF_000277835.1 Geospiza fortis | reverse complement strand
CCACCATCCCTGCACGGTGCCCAGGTCACAGCGCTGCTCCACATTTCCATCCTTGTGAAAATCAGCAGGGGATGGACGAGAAATCTTTTCCAATAAAAGGAATTGGGAATTCAGCTTTGGAATTATGTCACTTGGGCAGTGAGAAGGGTGGTCCTGCCACAGCTTTCCCCCGTGGAAATGAGGATGAGAGAGAGGGCTGACAATAACTAAAAGCTAATTTTAGACACTAAAATAGTTCAATTTTCAGCTTTCTGGAATTTTCTGGTGCAAGAAGAAGAGAACCTTGCCCTGCTCCTGGTTCTCCTGCCAGTTTTCCAGCGGGATGTGGGACAAGCCCGTTCATGTCTCCATGCCTTTCCTTATCTGAGGTTCTCAGTAACTCCCAGGCTCAAAAGGGCACTGGGAGGGCGAATTCGTCACCACCACCTCCCAAGGATCTCAGGTTCCTCCTGGGAGCCTGGGATTCAGCTGGAAAATGTCTCTCCTGATGGATCCTTGGGTGCTGTTGGCAGGAGATGGTGCTGTCCCATCCCATCCCCTCCGCCTGGCACATTCCATGGGTGTTCCCAGCACCAGGAGACTCCAAACCCAAGTGAGCTGATCCCAGCACCAGATGGAACATCCAGGAAGCAAATCCCAGGCCAGAGGGTCGTGCTGCCAACCTACAGAGCTCCAGGAACACCTGGGGCATTCTCCAGAGCTTTTCCAGCTGGGAAAGGCCGAGATCCTGCTGGAGGGTGGGAGGGATGAGCACAGGCAGCCCCTGGGCTTGGGTGATGCCATTCACACGCTGCCATCCCTGCTCCAGTGCCAGCTTAGCCACACCTGGAGCTCGTGGTTGCCCCAGACAAGCCAGCTCACATCCCTGATTTTCCCAAAGCTGCTGTGAGTCCGGCCCAGAGAATTCCCCGTTTCCTCAATGGAGGATTTACCAGCTGTGGGGATTTTGGGGATTTAATAGCTGCTCACCATGGAGAATGAGGAGCTGCATCTTATTGGGGTGGCAGCTCCCTGACTGACACCCAGATGTCCCCCCAGGGGTGGCAGTGCCACATCCAGAGCCTTTGAGCAGCACAGCACCAGCTCCTGATGGACAAAACCACTTCAATAATTGGAAAACCAGGAGGATTTTGCTGGAGTTAAACCCTCCCTGTCCCTGGAGCAGACGCGAGGGGGCTGCATGAGCTGATAAAGGCCCTCAGGAGATGGTGGAGCTCCCCCACAATGCAGCCAAGGCCACTTGAGCATAGCAGGGCCAGAGGTGGAGAAACCAGCTTGGAAATTGTTCCAGGTGTTCCCAAAGGCACCAGGCTGCTCCATCTCTGGGGTGAAAGCCTCTGTGTTCCAGTGATGTGGGGCTGGCTGCATCCATGGGATCCATCCCTTGGATCCATCCCTTGGATCCATCCCTTCCCAAGGCACAGAATTCCCTCCAGGAGCTGCTGGTGGAGCCAGGTTAGTGTTGGCTGCTCAATCCCTTCATAGCAGAAGTTCAGATCCTCGTTTTAGTGCAATGCCCAAAACTGGAGGAGCATCTCCTTTGGAGACCTTTCCACATGAAGGGATTTTTACTCCTTCATTTTACTCAGCCTTGCAAACCAACTGTGAATTTTCCACAGGGGATGAGGGGGGTGATTATCAGGGATGTGGAACCAAAGCTGAACAGCTCCCATCCTCTCAGCCGGGTGGGTATAACACAATCCAGCCATTTCATCCTCAGAAATCCTTGGGATCCCCATATACCACATCCGTGCAGCTTCATTTCTGGGGGCACAATACCCCAGGCTTTCAACCTGGGGGAAGATTTCAATCCACGCTGCTCCCAGGGGGTATAAACCCAAAGGCTTGGGGATGAGCCATGGATGAAAGGAGGTTTTTGCCCAGGAAAAGCCCATCTTTCAGTCAGCTGTGACAAGCCTGGGCAGAGGGACATCCCCTGTCCCTGTGCTAGCAGGACACCAGACCTTGTGTACAAAACTATTTATTAATGAGCCTCTCCCCCAGGTACAGCCAGGAAAGTGGCCTGGGCTGAGAGCCAGGGTGCTGGTGGGGGGATGCCAATCCCTCCTCTTCTTCCTCTCCAGCAGGTGGGAATCCCCCTCCCAGCCCTGGAGCCCCTGGCACGGGCACATTCCCTTGGCATGGGCACATTCCCTTGGCTCCCCTGGGCACCTCGGGAGCTTTGTACTGAGTCACCCTGAGCAAAGCAGAGATAAGGAAATGACTGGCAGCCCTCCAGCCTGCACAGATGCTGGCTTATTTTGAACTCCACAAATGATTTATGTGCTCAAGGAAGGATCCCAACACCTCCTCCTCCTCCTCTCAAAGTCCTTTTTTAAAGTCCTCCATTTCTTCCTGTCTCCACATTCTCCCTGTGGTGTCAATACCTTCACTCTGGGCACCCCAAAAGAAACACAAGGGAAGGCCAAACCAAATATTTTGTTGAGAATTAAATGGAGCTAAAGCTCCAGAGGGGGCAAGAAAAGGTTTTGTTTTATCAGCAAACCAAACACCCTATTCGGGAGCAAAATGCTGTTTTCCCTCTTGGAACAGCCTCCTGAAAATGAGGCCAATGCAGTTTTCATTTGCAACACTAATTTGATGAACTCCAGCGGGTTAATGATATTGCTGGATTTAATTAAAGCAGTTGTTAGTCAGGCTGAGTCCCTCCTCCTTAGGAAGGGCTGGGTGTTTTGGAAGCACTGCTGACATCCAGCAGCAGAGCCCAGCCTCTGGCCAGAATCATGGAATCATGACCGTGGGCAGGACATGGGGGTACAGCCCTAAATCCCTGTTTCATTCCCAAATCCCTGTTTCATTCCCAAATCCCTGTTTCATCCCCAAATTCCTGTTACAGCCCCAAATCCCTGTTGCAGCCCAAAATTCCTGTTATAGCCCCAAATCCCTGTTGCAGCCCAAAATTCCTGTTACAGCCCCAAATCCCTGTTTCACCCCCAGATCCCTGTTTCACCCCCAAATCCCTATTTCAACCCCAAATCCCTGTTTCATCCCCAAATTCCTGTTTCATTCCCAATGCTTGTTACAGCCCCAAATCTTTGTTTCATCCCCAAATACCCCTTTCAACCCCAAATCCCTGTTTCACCCCCAGATCCCTGTTTCACCCCCAAATCCCTATTTCAACCCCAAATCCCCATTGCAGCCCCAAATCCCCATTACATCCCCAAATTCCTATTTCAGCCCCAAATTCTCATTCCAGCCCTATGTCTGATTGCCCACAGGGTTTGCTCAGCCACTCGGTGCCACCAAGTTTGATTTGGGACACCAGAGCTTCCACATTCACGTGACACCCAAGAGGGACACAGCCCCACTCCTGCAATTTCCCCTCAACTTTTCCCAAAATTTCCTGACACCACAGAGTGTCCTGAGAGCTTTGAAGTGCCTAAAAACCCTGAAGAGCTGTCTCAGCTCCCTGACTTCTCTCCAGCCTTAAAACAACCCAAACCCAGCGGTGGCCGCTGCTTTCCATGGAAAACTTTCCCTGCAGGAAGATCCTGAGCAGCTCCAGTGAGTCACTGTGGGGTTACCTGGCACCACTTTGGGCTCTGTGGTGACACTGCTCACCTCGTTTCTGGGCTGGTGACACTGCTCACCTCGTTTCTGGGCCAGCTGTCACTTCCTCATGACTTGGAGCTAAATGATTTCCGGCCTGGAGCTGTCTGTGCCAGGGAAGCTGTGCTGGGAATGCTGAGTGATGGAAAGTCACAGCACGCCAGCAAATATCCCTCTGTCAAACATGGGCATGAAGGGTCTGGCTTTATTCTGCACTCTAAAAACCCTCAGACTGCTGCTCAGGCTCACCCTGGCCTCTCCATGGATGTTGGACTTGATCTTGGAGGTCTTTTCCCACCTTCATTCTGTTTTGCCACAGGATGCTCTGGCTCCTGGAGGTCAATATTCCAGTCCAGTCCTGCATCCCTGCTTGTGGATCAAAGCCTTTTGCCAAACTGTTGTTTATTTGCTTGGAAAATGCACAGAATGTGTTTGATGTCTCTATGTTAATTAAAGGAATAATAATCTCCCATAAACCAGCGATATCTCTGCAAGTTCCCCATCTCATATCCCAATTAGCTGCAATGCTAATTCCCAGTGGGATGCCTGCCAGGAAACCTTGGGGAATGAGTGCCCTTCCTTACCCAGGACATGTAGATCCTTCCAGGGCTTTAATTCCCATCCCTAAATTTCCTGTCATTAACTTAATAACCCCATTGTTTTAAGGGCATCTTCATTTTTGGAGGCACAATACCCCAGGCTTTCAACTTGGGGGAAGATTTAAATTTGTTTTAGTCAGGGATGAACCCTTGTCCCTTATGGGACAAACACCACAGGAGACAGAGAAAAGAGGTGACTTGTTCAGTACATGGAAGTTTTTCAGGAATAAATGCATTTTTGAAGGGGCTCAACACAAATTCTTCAATAATTTTGATTTACAGCAGTATGGGGTGACAGGACAAGGGGGAATGGCTTAGGGCTGGAAGAGAGTGGATTATGATTAGGAAAAAATTGTTCCCTGTGAGGATGGTGAGGCCTTGGAATAGGCTGTGGCTGTCCCTGGATCCCTGGCAGTGTCCCAGGCCAGGCTGGACAGGGCCTGGAGCACCCTGGGACAGTGGGAGGTATCCCTGCCAAGTCAGGGGGTAAAACAGGATGGGCTCTAAAATCCCAACCCAAACCAGTCTGGGATTCCATCATTCACACCCACCCCATTCCCTGTTTGGCTCAGCAGCCCCTGGCACGGGGCAGAGCCAATGTCACCACCCCTGGTGACATCCTGGCTGCTCCACACATCCCAAATCCTCTGTCCTGTCAGGATTTTCCCTTCCAGCCTTTTGCCTGCATACGAAGAAGAAGGTTTCCCTTGTCACAGCCCAAGCCTGCCTTTCACATTCATGCATTTAAAGCACAGACAGGCTTGTAATTAAAGCCTGGAATATTTTAAGCACTCGTAGTGATTGGAAGGTCTCGGAACTGAGCTCAGCATATGCTGCTCTCATAGTAAGCTCCAGTTCTGCCAGCTGCCTGCGTGGGCTCTGCCTGCAATTCCCACTCTCCCATCAATGAGCTGCACCCAGGAGCAGGAATCATTCACTGATGTCTATTCTTTTGCTTTTTTTTGGTCAAGGTCAGGATTAAATGGCATTTTTTTTGTTCACACTCAGATGTTTATTAGTTTTTATCTATATTATAGTCTTACAAGCTGTGAGTTCTGTAGTGTTTCACTAACAAGGTAAAAATGGAGCTATATTTCTTTTACTATAAGGCTTTTAAGGATAAACTGTTTAATTAAGAAATGACACCTAAATTATTATTATTTTTAACTTAATAACTAACTGCCTGTGCTCCTAAATGCGGACTTTTTTATCCAATTACACAAAACCACCCAAACCCATGGGGAAGAAGGTGAGGAAGAAGGACCAGCCTCCACCTTAAAACCTCCATCTTGCTTTATATACATTACTATATTCCAAACCCTTAAACTCGAAGTTTTCCACCCTGTGATGTTACACAGTTCTATTCAAACCACACACCTGTAATCTCAGTGTTATCAATCAATTTTGGAAGCCTTCTACACGGCCTCAGGTCAATGCAGTGTTCTCCTGGGGGTCAGAGCCTGGCAGCACAGAAAATCTGAAATTCTCAGCAGCCAGGGTTCCAAGACCCAACCAGAGCAAAGCGTTGCCCCTTCTCTGCCCAGGAGCAAAATCCTGATGTTTCCCCAGCAAAAAGCTCCAAATCTGGAGTGGTTCAATGGGAGCATGGCAGGAATTCTCCATCTCCCAGCGAGGATCCTTTGCTATGGTTACACGAGCCAGGAAGAGAAAACGAAAGGTGGGCGATACTCAAGTGTTATTTTTTTTTCTTCTTTCTTTTTCAAGCCCAGCCAGTTCCCAGCGGTAGCTCCCTAAGCCGTGGCAGGAATGTCACCAGGCAGGAAATGCTCGTGACTGAGTACCTGACCCAAACACGTGCCTCACCTTCCTCCTGCTTGTTTTTGTTTTTTTTTTTCCCTGGAAAGAATCCCATCCTCGCCTACCAGCTGGTAAATATTGCTGCTTCCTCCTGCGTGCAAAGCTCGGCTTCATCTTGGCTCCCTCTCAGGGATTACCCATGGATGGGGACAGGGATGCTCCAGGGGGATAAGGAATCCTTGGGGTGGGTCACTCACATCCTCGCTGATCCATCCAGGGGCTGAGATGTTCCTCAGCACAGCTCCCAGCCTCTCTGTCCTGCAGAGATGAGGGAATAATCCTGCTCAATAATATAACCAATCATCAATAACTCTAATCATCATAATGTTTTATTATAATGATTATATATAATATAATAGAATAGAATAGAATAGAATAGAATAGAATAGAATAGAATAGAATAGAATATAAAATATGTAATATAATTTACAATATATAACATAATATGCATTACATATCATATATCATATATCATATGCATTATGTATTATATACTATACAATACATATTAGATATTGTATATTATATATTATATACTATACAATACATATTATATATTGTATATTATATATTATATATTATATATTATATATTATATATTATATATTATATACATAATATAGTATATATAATATATATTATAAATAATTATATATAAAATATAATATATGTTATACAATATATCTAATATTTTATAATGGTTATAATAATTTCTAGAAAGAAACTGTTGTTCCTAATTAACCAGTAGTGCGAAGGGTGTTGTTAAGAACCAGTCAGGCTCTGAGTGAACAATCCTACCTATAAAATAGATGAAGTTCCTAATAAAACTCACTTTATTAGGAACTATAAAGTGTAGTGTAAAGCCGATGTAAATTGTTGTGAAAGTGCTTTCAACACATCACCAAAATCAGGGACATTCCCCAAAAAAACCCAGCGAGCTGGGAATGCCCCTGGAGCCACCCAGAGCATTCCCACCCTGCCAGCCCAGCATCCCTCAGGCTTCAGGGCTTTTGGGACATCCTGAACCTTTTATTTCTCCTAGCTGGGCAAAATTCCCGCTTTGTTCCTCCTGGGTGGCAGCCGAGGGTTTGGGGACACCGGGATGTCCCGGGATGGACAGCGCAGCCCCGGCTGTTCCCGGCCGGGAAATTTTCCTCGGAGTTTCCACCGGGAAGATTTCCTCGGTGTGAAATGTTCCCGGAGTTTGTCAGGAAACTCTTTCTCAGCCGCTTCTTTTTTTCCTTGGAACAGCTCATTAACACCCCAGCGGAAATCTGCAGGCTCCGGGCCAGGTTTCGTAATGCTCCCAGAGCAACGCGAGGACAGGAGGGTTTGCATGGAAAAACCACAAAATTCCAGCAAAAAAAAATGAGAAACTTGGAGCTCGCTGCGAGTGCAAGCATCGCCTTCCCTCTGCTCTGCACGCAGCTGAAGTGCTCTGGAGAAACCACACGGCCACAGCTTGTCCCAAAATAACTTTTTCAGAGGAATATCCAGCGCGTGGGATTGTTGGCTGGGTGGAAATCGCTGCTCTGAAGGGCTGGAGAAGGCTCTGGAAACACAAAATGTTGGATTTGTTCAGCCCTGGCCACGCCAGCCAGAGCTCCGGGCTCCCACACATCTCATCTTTCCCCAGGAGCATGTCTGGGTGCTAACAAGAGGAAAAAAGGGAAAATCCAGCCAGAATCTCAGCACATTTCAGGGAATAAAGCGAAAAAAAAAGCCTCTTTTATGTGTCAGAGTCAGATCCCACTCATGCTCTGGTGTAAATCCACGGGGGAGAACGTGGGAGGAGGAAAACCTGGAGCTCCTGGGGCTGCCCGTGCCCAGGGCATGAAGGAAGAGCTGCCAAAATCCCCAGAACAAGGGGAACCCCGCATATCCACACCCACCCACAGCTCCCAAAAGCTGCTCTTTTTGTTCCCCTCACCTTTCTATTCAAATTCAGCGGCGCTAAACCAATATTTATTCAGTTTTTCCTGGTCAGGAGCCACTCCCTGCACGCTGATGTTTCAAAAATGTGTCTGGTTGCCCTGAGGAGCGGTGGCTGTGTGTGTCTGAGGAGGAGGAGGAGGAGGAAAGCTGCGCTGGGGTATTTTTAGCCCCGTGTTTGTCTGCAGAGCCACGTCCAAGAAGAATTTTTGGTTTCATCCCCGCCTGGGGACTCAATCAGTTTGGGTGAGATGCACAGCACGGGGAGCTCAGTGTTACCAGCCCATGCAACGGGTTAGAAACAGAATTATCCAAGCATTAAAATATTCCAGTCTGGCGTGAAAATCCTTGAAAGCAGAGCTGAGACTGGGCGGAGGCAGCGGGGAAGGTGGGAGGGCGTTGGAACCCTGGATACTGAGAATTTTAGTGTTATTTAAGTATTATTGATTATTAAGAATTTTAGCAACTAAGAATTTTCTGTGTTGAAAGACACAGCCTCTCAAGAGAGCACAGCACTTAACCCGAAGCCATAGAGAAAGCTTCCAAAATTGATTTATAACACCAAGATTGTGAGTGTGTAGTTTGAATAGAAGTGTGTAATGTCACAGAGTAGAAAACTTAGAGTTTAAAGTTTTGGAATATAATAATAAATATAAAACTAAAATTGAAGTTTTAAGGCAGTAACTAGTCCTTCTTCTTCACCTTCTTCTTCATGAGTTTAAGTAGTATTTTGTAATTAGACCAAAAAGTCCACATTACAAGACATAAGTAATTAGTTATTAAATTAATAGTAAAAATAATTCAAGTGCCATTTCTTAATTAGATAATTTTTCCTTAAAAGACCTTGTAGAGATGGATGGAGAGCCATTTTGGCTGGGGACAGCTGTGGGTGGGTGACTGCCCCTGCTGTCACCCAGGACAAGGTTTTCAGGGATAAAGCAGCTGTGAGGAATGCTGCCCATCCATATTTCTGTGGGTGCTTCCAACCCGGAGCAGCCAGAGCATTCCCCTCTTATCACCTTCTCTTATCTCTGAGCAGAGGAGCCTGAGCACTGCCTGGCTGGAGATGCCTGGCAAGGGCCACAATCTCTTCTCCTGCCTGTTGGGAGGACACAATTGGGGTGATTTGGCTCCTGAATCCCCAAATCCACATTTCCAGCACCCCTCTGTCCCCAGCACTCCTCCCCAGGCAGCAGGGATGTGCTGCTTCCTCACTGTCCCGTTTTTGGGGGTAGAAAATGATTTCACGGATTTATTTTCTACCTTGCAGGACTGTGGGAGTCTGCCCTGTGCTGCTCCATGAGCCACCAGCTGATTTCAGACATTCTTTGAGCTGAAGTTCATTTTAAACTGAATTTCCTGAGCACAGAAGATGTGAGTGCTCTGCCCTGAGCCCCCTCTTTAAATAACCAGAGGTGGAGAAGGAAAATGCCTTTCCGAGCCTCTGCCCTTCCCTTTCCCTGCAGCCCGGGGTGGTTTTTGCAGCCACCCTGGATTATTCATGCCTTCGGTATCTTCACCACCTCAACTTCAGGATGAACTCATAAAACATAAACATTTTGTGCTCCAGAGGGACTTCTTTTAATGGTTTCAGGGTATTGAGCAAGCACTTCATGCGGCCCAAGCTGTGGATTTCCCCCCAGGAAAGGGATGTGCATGGAATGGGGCCAGGGATGGGGTCCCTGCACTGCAGCATCACCACTGCATCAACAGTCAGTGGGTTTGCCTTTTTATTAATGTGCTAAATAACTCTTTTTTTAAGTGTAAACAGTTCTTAATAGCCATTAAAATGTAATTACAGGACATTCAGGTGACATCTCTGTCAGGGACAGGAGTTGCCAGGTCCCTTGGCCAGGACAGCCCCACAAGAGGGGAAGGAAAACAGTTGGGAGGGGAAAATGGGCAGAAGATGAGAATGGGTGACTTAAGCAGGGTGTGCTCGTGAGATGGGAGGGAGGAAGTGCTGACAGAGCTTCTTTGCATTGGAAACTCGGTGAAAGATGAGCTAAGTGCTGCACAAAATGTACATTTCTGTCCATATATCTGTTGTGGGATGAGAAATATTCCCAGGATTGCCAGGAAAGGTTGGGCACTCCTGGGGGGGCTCCAGCTCCTTTGGGATGGGGAGGGAGTTTTGGTGAGGGAATCCCACT
This sequence comes from Geospiza fortis, assembly GCF_000277835.1. Lineage (NCBI taxonomy): Eukaryota > Metazoa > Chordata > Aves > Passeriformes > Thraupidae > Geospiza > Geospiza fortis. Next base: position 120,067 of record NW_005054298.1, on the reverse strand, counting down.
CAGGGCTCATTCAGGCTGCAGCAAGCAGGGATGCAAACGTGGAAAACCTGCACTTGGAGCCTCCTGTTCCCAGCAAAGGCCTCTGCCGGTGACAGAAGTGCAAAAACATTCCAACAATGTGCTCCAAACCACTTCCAAATGTTTTCCAGGCTGGAGCAGAGCTGCCACGAGTGCCACTGAGCCGGGGAGCTGCCCTCGCTCTGGGCACACTGCCCGGCAAACCTGCTTCCTCTGCTGGCCCAGCAAACTCCTGCTGGGAGCAGGATGCTCCAGGAAGGAGGAGAGGCATCACCCTGCTCCCCTGCAGCTGAGGGAACGCAGCATTTTATTCTCTTTGATTTTTTTGAGGCATTTCCGTGGCTGCTGAGCCTCCCTGAGGCCGGCCACCCGCTGTGGATGCCGTCACCTTTGGTCGTTTATTCCAGGTTTCCTCAGGAATTTGGGAATGCCTGTGGCTCCTGGCAGCCCCTGCTGAAGGGTTTCTGGTGCCAGGGACGCCTGGATGCCCGTTCTGGAGCTATGGAGCAGCATTCCCAATCCTGCCTCCCCCCAGCAGCCCCCGTGACCAAAGGTGAGTTTGGGATTGCTCCAAATTCCAGCTGCTCCATCCTGGATCTCCCTTGCAGCTGCAGCAGCAGCACATTCCCTGGTTTTGCAGCTCCATGAGCCCCAGATGGCCCCCAGGATGGGATGTGGGGTCTCTCAGTGCTGCCACTGCAGGGGTGCTGGTTTGGGTCCTGCTCCCTCTGCTAGCCCATTTGGCTTTTCCCAAGTTATCCCAAATTGTAGCCGTGATACTTTCTGAAAAATCCTTTCGTTAGGATTTTTCCTCCTGAGAAGCTGAGAGGCCTCAGGAACAAAATGTAACCAATGGTTATCTGCTGCTGTGGGATGCAACAGGTGCATCTGTGATTGGTCTCATGTGGATGTTTCTAATTAATGGCCAATCACAGTCTGGCTGTCCGGACTGTCTGGTCAGGCACAAGATTTGTTATCATTCCTTTTCTATTCTTAGCCAGCCTTCTGATGAAATCCTTTCTTCTATTCTTTTAGTATAGTTTTAGTATAATAAATATCATAAAATAACCAATCAGCCTTCTGAACTATGGAGTCAGATCCTCGTCTCTTCCCTAAGACCCCTGTGAACAGCACCCCACCAAATTCCTTCCCACACAAACCCCAGCAGATGTGGAGCCCAAGAAAATGGTGGAGTGGCACTGATGAGGGTGAAAGTGCCAGCGCTGTTCACTTCACTGAGGGGTTTTTTTGGGTGTAAGGATGAAATATCCAGCTCCTTTCCATCTTCTGTACATCTCCACTTCCCCGACCCGGAATTCCACTTTTTAAAATAACTCCGTTCTGCAGGAACGGTGTCCTAAAATACACACCTGACCTATTTATCCAGCTCTCTTCCCAAAATGCCATCCTGCAGCTTGAGCAGAGGGGCCTGTGGAGCAGGACACAGCCAGGGTCAGTCTGCTCCTGCTGGGAAGCTGAGGCAATGATTCCCTTTTCCCTAAGGATCGACGTGGGAACTGGAGCTGGCAGGAAATCCAGCGCTGGGTTCGGTTTGGGGGCACCATGGAGGATTCAGGACTTGTCCAGAGCACACAGGAATGCAAACTCTGCCTCTCAATCCCTTGGGAATGGCCTGCTGTGGAATTCCTGGGATTTCTGCCTCCCAGCCAGCAGCCATCACCCAGAACTGGGAATTCCATGTGGGAAGAGCTCTGGAAAGGGGAGCAGCAGCCCCCAAGCTGAGGTTTCAGTGCCAGGCCTGGGACATCTGACTGGTGTCACCTCCCAAGGCCGCAGGAATCCAGTACTGCTCATGATCCAGCAGAAATCCAGAGCTCCTTCCCCATGGTCCAACCAGAGCTGTGGACATCAGGACAGTGTTTAGATCCCACCAGGATCAGGACCATGTTTCCATCCCACCAGGATCAGGACAATATTGATATCTCACCAGGATCAGGACAATGTTTACATCCCATCAGTGTTTAGATCCCACCAGGATCAGGAAAATGCTTAGATCCCATTTTTCTTTCCATTTGACCCCCATTCCAGAGGTGAACCCCCTCATTCCTGAGGGTTTTCAGGACAATCTGTTGGTGTCACCTCCCTGGACACCTCTCAATGCCACAGGAATCTGGTCCTGCTCGTGATCCATCAGAAATCCAGAGCTCCTTCCCCATGGTCCAACAAGAGCCACGGACATCAGGGCAATGTTTGCATCCCACCAGGATCACGACAATGCTCACATCCCATTTTTCCTTCCCTTTTACCCATTCCAGAGGTGAATCCCCTCATTCCTGAGGGTTTTCAGGACAATCTGGTGGTGTCACCTCCCTGGACACCTCCCAAGGCCACAGGAATCCAGTGCTGCTCATGATCCATCAGAAATCCAGAGCTGTGGACATCAGGACAATGTTCCAACTCACCAGGATCAGGACAATGTTTAGATCCCATCAGGATCAGGACAATGCTGACATCCCACCAGGATCAGGACAATGTTTGTTTGATCCCACCAATGCTCACATCTCATTTTCCCTTCCCTTTCACTCCCATTCCAGAGGTGAACTGCCTCATTCCTGAGGGTTTTGGGGCCCTGCTGAGGTTTTTGGAGCGTTTCCCCCCAAGGAAAGGGGGAAATGCAGCTCTGTGAGGAGGAGAAAAGACACCCAACCTCCAAGGATTGATGGGTACATCCAGGAAAATGATGGCTTTATCCAGGTCACCTTTTTCATCTGCACCCAGGGAGGAAATTAATGAAGCTCCCAGAGTTGTTCCCACTAATTGATGACTTCTTAATGGCAATAAAGCTTTAAGAAAGCAGAAATGGATTATGTGGAAGGGCAGAAGTGAGTGGCTCTGGGTGGTTTATCTTGGTGATTTGGGAGGGGGGAATTGCAGGGAATTTGATCCCTGCTCCAAGTTCTGCTCTGCATTTTAGTGGGGAATAGCATTAAAATTAATCCTGGCACTTACAAATGGTGATTGGGCAATTAAAGGCTGATTAATCCAATTTTATTTCGGGAAAATGGATGAGGGAAGGAGCTGGTAAATGGGAAATGATGGAAAAGTGGAGCAAAGGTGAAAGAAAGGATAATTGGGATTCTTAGGCAAAGGGAATACAGGAGATTGGATCTGTCTGGACAGCAGGAAATGGAAGGGACAGGGACAGGGAGGGGATGGCAAATGCAGGTGAGAAATTCAGCAAAGGCAGGTGACAACCAGAGGAACCAATTCCTTCCAGATCCACATGGAAAACAATGTTTGATATTTTTATTAATGACCATAAAAAGAGAAAAACAGTGTGTGGAGGGGTTTTGCTGGTGAAATTTCCTGATAAATCTGCTGATGTCACCAACTGAAGGGGAAGCATGGAAAATATGGAATATTTAGGATTGAAATAAAGCACTCAGGATCCCACAGTGAGGATTTGAGCTGTGTGGGAAGAGTGAATCGGTTCAAAGTGATGGAGAGGGAGAGGTCCCAGGAGATGCACGAGGATCTCACTAACCTGAGGTGTTGGACACAGCTCTGATGCAGAAAAAGTGAGCTGTCCCAGTGCAGGACAGACCCCAGGAACTTGGTGCATTTTATCCCCCAAAATCTCAGCAAAGCAACACCTGAGAAAACCTCTGCAGATATTTAAGGGCTGATATGAGGCAGAGGTGAACTTCTCACGGTGGGAGCTGGAGGAACCCTCCAAGATCTGCAGCCAAACCACCCCAGAGGTTCCAGAGGCCACAGGGCTGTTTTGGTGGCCAGCTGGGCACCCAAGGAGCCAGCTCTGCTCGGGGTGACTCCATCCCCAGTGGAGGAGGGGAGCGTTTGATGTGGTGCCTGCAGAAGAGCCCTGATAAACCTGGGATCCTTCCCGTCGGACCAGAAGAACCTGAGGTGCTGCCACCCACCCTGATGTGCAGCTGATGTGATCCCTGTGTGATAGCTGAGGGACAGGAGGCCGGGAAGGCGTCCAGGAATTCTGTGTTTCCCACGGGCGGCTGGCAGCTGATCAGATCAGCGCCAAGAACCTGGAATGAGAATTGCCTTGGAGCCTCCTGAGACAATTCCCTCCTTTTCCTGCAGCAGCATCCCAAGAGTTGAGGTTTGGGTGCTGTGGATCTCAATAACCTGATGATTTTTGGGGCTGGGAAAAAACTGGGGGATGTGTTGGTGATAAATCATTTGTTTTTCCCATGGTTTTTTCCCACAGCAGCAGATTGGATCAGAGGAAAGCAGGGAGGATTCTCACCTTCTCCTAAGAGCCCACCTGCAGAGCTCTGGAAAACCCTAAACAAGGATGTGGAGCTGCTGGAGCGAGTCCAGAGGAGGGAATAAAACTGATCCAAACCTGGAATCCAGAGCCCAGCAGGTTTGGGAGACACAGCAGCGACACCGAGGGCTGGAATTGCTCCACGGGATGCTTGTGCTCCACATCCTCCCCAAAGCAGTGGGAATGTGAAATTTGGCTGGGATTTGCAGCCTCCTATTCCTGGTAGACCCCTAAACCAGGATGAGAGGGAGGATGGAGAGGAGGAAAAGCCATCCCAGAAACTCAGATACAATAAACACAGTGGGGCAGCAGCTCCTGGACTGAGATCCCGATTTTCCTGGCTCAGCTCTCCTTCCCTCTGGAGATGGGTGGGGTGAGGGATCTGAGCAAAGAATCCCCTTTGGGTGGGAATGACAACTTCAGGATGGAGGTATTCCAGTGCTCTGCAGCCAGGCTGGGAGAGCTGGGAATGTTCCCTGGAGAAGGGAAGGCTCCAGGCAGAGCTCAGAGCCCCTGGCAGGGCCTGAAGGGCTCCAGGAGAGCTGCAGAGGGACTGGGGACAAGGGATGGAGGGACAGGAGCCAGGGAATGGCTCCCACTGCCAGAGGGCAGCGATGGATGGGACATTGGGAATTGGGAATTCCTGGCTGGGCTGGGATTCCCAGAGCAGCTGGGGCTGCCCCTGGATCCCTGGCAGTGCCCAAGGCCAGGCTGGAGCATCCTGGGATAGTGAGAGGTGTCCCTGCCCAGGGAACTGGATGGGCTTTCAGGTCTCTTCCAACCCAAACCATTCCAAGATTCCCTGAATTTGGCACCAAAACCTCCTCAGTGAGTCCCAGAAAACCTCTCCGTGTTTTCTCTGCCCCAGACATCAAAGTTCTCCGTGGTTGAGGGGGCGTTTTCCCACATCCCTCTGTCTCCCCACAAGGCTGGGCTGGAAAACCAACCCCGGTGGCTGCATTGGAATGCAAAGCCCAATGAAATCCTCTGCTCCTCCCAGCTTCATTAGCTGGGGTAATTAAGAGGAGCCAATCAAAATTCCCTTTGCAAAACACGCATTAACAAATGGGGAAGTGTAAAAGCAGCCCTAAAAACCAACAGTGAGTGGTTCCAAACCCAGAGCAGGGAATGCAGATCCCACGGAGCTCAGCTGAGTTTAGGAATTTCTGCAGATTTATGTCTCGACAGCTGAGTTGGAGCTTCCAGTTTTGAAGCCTGTGGCTTTCAAACCACAACAATCCCAGCTCTGAAAACCCTTTGATTCCACCCAAAACAACAGTGGGGAAAGCACTGGGAGAGGAGGAATCCCATAAATTGAAATGCCTGTGGGGATGGAGGAGATTGAAGGGCTCAGGGGTCAGGCAGCAGCTCCAGGGGTGGTGATGCCTTCTTCAGGCTGCCCTGGAGCAGAGTCTGGGCAGAGTCACAGAATAAAACAGGGATTCATTCCAAGGATCTCCTCCATGGATCCACCTTGGGCAGCACCGGAGCCCAGCCAGGGCTGCACCCAAGATGAACCAAAATGGCCCCAAAATGCACGAGCGCTCCCGGGGTCTCTCCCTGGGATCAGTTCTGCTCCATTTGCACCTTGCACTTCATTGTCCCATTCCAGCTTTAGCCCAGGCAGTCCCACCCTGCTTGTTTTTCTCTCTCCAGCCCACGGGGTTTGTGCTCCTGGGCTGAGATTTGGATCATTTGTCCTTGGTGCCCAGCTGGAGCAGGAATTGTTTTGTCTCCCTGCTCTGTGCACAGAGCTCAGCAACACTGAATGTGAAGCTCAGAGCTGCACACTAAAGCAGTAAAGTCTGAAAAATAGAAAAGCCAAACCTGAAGCGTCAGGATTTTCCTTAAATTCTTTCCCATTTCCCATTTGCAAAGCCAGGGCTCTCAGTGTGCCTGTTTTCCGAGCAATTGCACAGGGAACAACATCTGGTTATCTAAAAAATGGGTGAGTTTTCGTGGAAAACGGCAAGAAAGAAATATTATTGTTTGCTTTGTGGGCCCTGGCCAGGGGAATATTTGAGGAATTCGTAAAAACGTGGACAAAACAAAGAGTCTGTGCTGGAAATGTGCAGAAAAACCTGTGCTACACTTCACTCTTCCCAATCCTCCTTCCCAAAAAGGGTTTTCCGTGTATTAAGGGATCCTAATGGATTCTGGGATGAATCTGCCCAGGCAGACGCCGTGTTTGACACCTCCCTCTCACGAGTCTGGCAGCAGGAGGAGGCCACAGAATGCAGAATTCCCAATATTTTGACTTGGCTCCTCAGCAGGCTCTCCCAAATCTGCTCGGCAGGATGGATGGGAGGGGGGAATTTTCTCACTTGGGAAGCTTTAATGTGATGTTGGAAAACTCAGTTCTCATCCAGGGCTGGCATTGGGATGGCATCCCGAGGATGTTTCTTGTAAGGATGAGCAAAAAGACGAGACCTGGAAGGAGGATTTTCCCCTGGGGTGGGGGTATTCTGAAAATTCATCCCTAGGGAGAGTGGGGAAGGCTTCCAGGCTCTTTCCTGCTTAAATCTGCCCTGTGGAATGGTTTGGTTTGGCCAAATTGTTCTCTCTGGATGGGGAACATCCATCCATCCGTGAGCTGGGATCGCTTCCCTGGATGTGCTGCCTGTGGAGCATTCCCAATGGAGCCCATCCCTGGGAATGTCAGGATTTTCTGGCTCATTTTGAGTCCCAATCCAGCAGTTTAAGGAGCTGTGGATGCAGCAGCCAGGAATTACCAGGGAGCAGATTCCACAGGGGTCCTCTGCATCCCAGGAACGCCAGTGCAGGCAAACTGGTGGTGGGAGAGGTTTTCTCCAAGGGAAAAAACATCAGGAACCACACAAAGGTTCAAAAGAACAGATCCTAAATCATGAAAACAGATTATTCCTATGGATTTCTATGGATTTCCCATGGGGTTGAATATGGATCCAACTTGCCCAGTGGGATAACAGCTCCAAGGCTGTTCCCAACAGGTTTTCTCCCAGGAAAAGCCATCAGGAGCCACACAAAGATTGTGCCATTCAAAAGAACAGATCCTAAATCATGAAAACAGATTATTCCTATGGATTTCCATGGGGTTGGATATGGATCCAACCTGCCCAGTGGGATAACAGCTCCAAGGCTGTTCCCAACAGGTTTCCTCCACGGAAAAAAACATCAGGAGCCACACAAAGGTTCAAGAGAACAGATCCTAAAGCATTAAAACAGAATATTCCTATGGATTTCCATGGGGCTGGATATGGATCCAACCTGCCCAGTGGGATAACAGCTCCAAGGCTGTCCCCAACAGATTTTCTCCAAGGAAAAAACATCAGGAGCCACACAAAGGCTTTGCCATTCAGAAGAACAGATCCTAAATCATTAAAACAGGCTATTCCTATGGATTTCCATGGGGCTGGATATGGATCCAACCTGCCCAGTGGGATAACAGCTCCAAGGTTATCCCAAAGAGGTTTTTCTCCAAGGACAAAACATCAGGAGCCACACAAAGGCTTTGTCATTCAAAAGAACAGATCCTATATCATTAAAACAGATTATTAAATCCCATAGATTTCCATGGATTTCCATGGGTCTGGATATGGATCCAACCTGCTCCAAGGCTGTTCCCACCAGATCTGACTCTGATTTTTGGGATCCAAATCAATCCATATCCAGCTGCTCCACATCCTAATGGATTTAATTCCTGGAGCTGCCTGGCTTTGAGATCAGTCTGTGTTTGCTTGAAGCCTGAGTTCCACCTTTCATCTCCCACGCCAGGAATGCTGTAATATTCCAAGAATAATTGGATATCCCATCCCATAATCCAATAGCCTGCATCCCCAAATCTCGTTTTGCGCTGTTGGGATGACATCAGGCAGGGAGCAGGGGAACAAACAGCCCATCAAGGATTGGATCCTTTCCCAAAATAAACCTGGAACATCCACAGCGATGGATGGAGCTCCAGGCAGGAGCTGCCTGATGAATCCATGGATTTTGCAGCTCTGGGATGGCGGAAAATTCCTTCTCATGGTGGATGGTGCAGCCAGGAATTCACCTGCTGGGACTGCAGCGATCCTGTCTGGGATATTTGGGATTATCTTTCTTATTAGAGGAATGTCCCATTTTCACCTGCTCAAATCCACAGTTATTTTATGGGTGTAAATTCCCCGAGCCTGGATTTGATTCTGATCCCAAAAATGGCCATTTTCCAAAAATCCAGGTGTGGGAAAAAAAACCTTTTGGTGAATCTAGATGGGCCACTGGAGTTTTGTGGGAAGAAATGGTTTTAACACAGTGAAAAATCAGTGAAAAATCAGGAATTTTGGCCTTTAATGGGCCTTAAAGACACATTTATTGGGAAGGAAAGAAAATGGGAATGTTTATTAATCCCTAAGGATTGTTAAATTGTCCTTTCCATGTAAAAAATCGTGTGTTTCGGATGCCTTTGCTCCTATCCAAGATATTTTTTATATTCTACATTATATATATA
>NW_005054298.1:106826-111104 GCF_000277835.1 Geospiza fortis | reverse complement strand
TGGGCCTGGTCTGACCAAATTCCTCCCAATTCCCAAAATTCTCTTGGAAACAGCACACTCAGGAACGTTCATGGTGTAAAATAAAAAGGATTAAATCAGTATTTTCATAGGGAATGGGATTTGAGGATTTGGATGGGGAGTTGTTATTCCCACCCAAAGGGGATCCTTTGCTCAGACCCCTCATCCCACCCATCTCCAGAGGGAAGGAGAGCTGAGCCAGGAAAATCGGGATCAGCCCTGGAGCTGCTGCCCCGAGTGTTTGTTGTCTCTGGGATGGCTTTTCCTCCTCTCCATCCTCCCTCTCATCCTGGTTTAGGAGTCTACGGGAACAGGAGGCTCCAAATCCCAACCAAATTTCACATTCCCACTGCTTTGGGGAGGATGTGGAGCACGAGCATCCCATGGAACAGATTCCAGCTCTCAGCATCACTACTTAGGATTTGGATCAGGAGTTTTTATTCCCACTGAAGAGAATCCTTTGCAGCTCTGTCCCTCCTTGTCACCCTGACCACAGCCAGACCCCTCATCCCACCCTGCTCCAAAGGGAAGGAGATCTGAGCCAGGAAAATTGGGATGTCCCACTGAATCCTCAGGGTTTATCTTTTGTATTTTTCATACTCTGTGCTGCTTTAGTGCGCAGCTCTGAGCTTCACATTCAGCGTTGCTGAGCTCTGTGCACAGAGCAGGGAGACAAAACAATTCCTGCTCCAGCTGGGCACCAAGGACAAATGATCCAAATCTCAGCCCAGGAGCACAAACCCCGTGGGCTGGAGAGAGAAAAACAAGCAGGGTGGGACTGCCTGGGCTAAAGCTGGAATGGGACAATGAAGTGCAAGGTGCAAATGGAGCAGAACTGATCCCAGGGAGAGACCCCGGGAGCGCTCGTGCATTTTGGGGCCATTTTGGTTCATCTTGGGTGCAGCCCTGGCTGGGCTCTGGTGCTGCCCAAGGTGGATCCATGGAGGAGATCCTTGGAATGAATCCCTGCTTTGTTCTGTGACTCTGTCCAGCCTTCTCAAGGCATCAATCCCCTCTGGAGATCCTTTCCCACAGATAAAACAACTTGTGGAGATGGGGAATATTTGAGGATTCAGCAAGTCAGGGAAAATCCTTAATTACTCCTCCCAAGGCCCTGCCCAGTTAATTCCTGAGGCTCCAGGTTCTCCCAGCAGGATTTGAAGCCCAAATGATGCTCCAAATTTCCCTTCCCCGGAGCAAGGACAGCCCTGTGGAGCAGGCAGGGATCGCTGCCCTTGGGAAATGCATTCCTGAAAGTGCTCCTGGCATCAATCATCCCTCTGCAGCACGGCCTGACCTCCTCCTCATCCCAAATCCCTCCCCAAATCCCTCCTGCGGGTCAAACATGGGCTGGGCTAGGGATTCATGGCAATTAAAATGTCTCTTTAATAATTTATATCATTCCCATCACGGACAGAGCAGGAATTTGTGGGGATTGGAGCCCCTCGGTGCCCAGGGCTGAGCTCTGTTGGAACATCAGGGAGAAACCTTCCGGGTATGGGCTTGGCTGGCTCTGAAAATAGAAAAAAAAAAGGTAATAAACGTCAAGGTTAGCCCCAAAAAGTGGCTTATAAAATTTAAAAGAAAATATCCAGGTCTGGGGTAGTAAAGAAGGAAAAGTTTTGCTTTTTTCCCCGTTTCTTTCCAGGGTGTGAGGCACAATTTAGAGGGGATCTGCTCGGATACAAATGAAGGATGAAGGAATAATCACCTATTAATAATCACCTGTTATTTACTAATCACCGAGCCCTGAGATTAACTCAGTCCCTGGGTGAGCTGCCCCTCCCTGTTATCCAGCAGAGAATTCCAAAAGCATCATCTCCCACCTCAGCAAACTCCTTTATCCAGCTGAAACCGCAGGATGGGACGGGAGGGAGCGATCCCAGGAGGGAAAATTCCCGTGTTTTGATGGAATTCCACCTCGAATCACTTCATGCTCTGCTGTTAAACCCGGGGTGCTGCAAAACTTGTGGGGAAAGGCTGTGGAAAAGGAGCTTTTCCAACCCAAATCGTGATCCCAGAGTGCTCAGCTCTCCTCCAAGAGTTTTTTGGGCTCCGGTTTAGTTGTGGACAGAAATAAAATGAGGAAAATGTCCCTGGTGTGTCCTGGCATCCCAAACCCCCAGCAAATCCCACTCCTGCCTTTTCCAGCCCCCTGACCTGCAGCTGCACTTGGCTCCCTCAGGAAAAATGGGAAAAACCTTTCCAAACTCAGCCTATTATCCTGATAACATCAGAAAAATTGCACCCGAGCCCATTAATATCCATTTTTTTCTGGGCAAGGATCCAAAAGCTGCCTCCAGGAAGAGTGGAGGGAGCAATTACCCCATTCCCAACGATCCCTGGTCCCGGGGGGCTCCCCTTCCCCACTTTTATGGCTGGGATCAGAGAACAATCCCCCCCATCCCTGGGCCAGGAGAAATCCCTGAGCTCGGCTCTAAATCTCTGCAAAGGGAATTTTCCAAGCTGTCACCATCCCTCCCCGTGGCTTTGAGTTGGTTTTCCTTGGTATTTTAACGAGTTCTCCGAGAGTGGGGGGAGAAAATAAAGGAGGAAAAATGGGAAAAAGTGAGGGTGATGTCATCAGCTCCCACGTCTGGCTCAATTATCTCAAATATCAGCCGCTTGTTCAGCTGGGGCAGTTTTATTTTGTGTATAAATAGAGAGGTGGAGGCAACACAAATATAAACACAGAAATACAAATACACTTATAAAAGCACAGAGGCGCAGGCAGCACTGCCCCTTGGCCGCAGTGGTAAATATTTCTCCAAGAGAAATGGGAATGAAAGGAGTGAAAAATCATATTTTGGTGTAAAACCTGGGAAAATGGGACAATAGGCATGTAAAACCATATTTTGTTGTAAAGCCTGGAAGAAATGGGAATTAAAGGAGTGTAAAACCATATCTTGGTGTAAAACCTGGGAAAAATGGAACAAAAGCAGTGTAAAACCAAATTTTGGTGTCAAACCTGGGAGAAATGGGAATAAGAGGAGAGTAAACGCATATTTTGGTGGTAGAACCTGGGAGAAATGGGAATGGAGTGCAAAATCATATTTTGGTGGTAAAACCTGGGAAAATGGGAATAAAGGGAGTGAAAAATCATATTTTGATGTTAAACCTGGGAGAAATGGGAATAAGAGGAGAGTAAAGCCGTATTTTGGTGGTAAACCTGGGAGAAATTGGAATAAAAGGAGTGTAAAACCATATTTTGGTGGTAAACCTGGGAGAAGTGGGATAATAGGCATGTAAACCCATATTCTGGTGTAAAACTTGTGAGAAATGGGAACAAAAGGAGTGTAAAACCATATTTTGGTGGTAAAACCTGGGAGAAATGGGATAGGAGGAGTATAAAACAATATTTTGGGTTAAAACTTGGGAGAAATTGAACAAAAGGAGTTCAAAACCATATTTTGGTAATAAAACCTGGGAGAAATGGGAATAAAAGGAGTGCAAAATCATGTTTTGGTGTAAAACCTGGGACAAATTGAATAATAGGCATGTAAAACCATATTTTGTTGTAAAGCCTGGAAGAAATGGGAATAAAAGGAGTGTAAAACCATATTTTGGTGTTAAACCTGGGAGAAATTGAACAAAAGTAGTTCACAACCACATTTTGGTGACAAAACCTGGTAAAAATGGGATAAAAGGAGTGTAAAACCATATCTTGCTGAAAAACTTGTGAGAAATGGGAAAAAAAGGAGTATAAAAGCATATTTTTGTGGTAAAACCTGGAGAAATTGAATAAAATTAGTGAAAAACCATGTTTTGGTGTAAAACCTGGGAGAAATGGGAATAAAAGGAGTGGAAAGCCATATTTTGGTGGTAAAACCTGGGGGAAATGGCAACAAAAGAGTATAAACCCATATTTTGGTGGTAAAACAGTCTCAGTCAGAGAGTTGGGGTTATTTTTGGGAATTAATATTATTTTCCCAGCACAAGTTCAGGTGTGGGGGAAGAGAGGGATGTGGGTGATCAAAGCTTTGGCTGTGGGGTTTGGCTGCTGAGGATCCCTGCCCTGCTCGTGGAATTTGGGTCAGAAATGGGGAAAAAAGAGCCATAAATTCATTTATTCCTGGGGGTGGAGCCAAATCTCACTTGGGTGGTGCAAGGGGAGGTTTTTAGGAGCTTCTTTTGGGATTCTGTGCTAATAAAGCCAAATGAAAACCTCCCAAATTAATTTCCTTTTATCATCTCAGAGCTGGGGGTGTTTGTGCAGCAGGCAGGGAAACCCCAAATCCTATTGAAGGGGACATGGGGGCA
>NW_005054298.1:83124-106407 GCF_000277835.1 Geospiza fortis | reverse complement strand
ATATTATATTATATTATATTATATTATACTTTACTCTCTTCAATAATGTTTTTGTCCAAACCAGTGTTTCCTGGGAATTTCAGCCAGGAGAATTCCCCCTGTAAAAGGAGGAGAATTTTGAGGTTTTCCCTCAATTTCCCTGATAGGACTGAGAAGGTGTTCAGAGCTTTATCTACAAAACTAGTATCACATAGCATTATAAAATAACAGGGAATTTATCAAATTCCAGCCTTCAAATGTTCATATTTCAATGTTTAAAGATCTGTAAAATTCAGAGTGGTGCCTGGGGATGGAAGGATGGGGATGGGGATGAGGATGAGGATGAGGATGAGGAATGTGCCATGGGATGGAAGGACAGTGTCTCCTGTGTCCGGCTCTTCCAGTGTGGATGCAGTGAGGAGGACAAGAGGAAGGAAAAGGCAGGGAAAGGAAATCAAGGAAATGAGGAAAAGAAAATAAAGGCAATAAATAGGCTAAAAAAAAATTAAAAAGGAGCTGAGGGAAAAGCAAAATACAGAGAGACCTGCAGGGAGTGTTGCCAAAAAGCTGAATTTTCCATTGATTTGTGCTGGATTTACATCCTGGGCAGATCTGGGAGGGAGGAATGTGCCTTTCCCAGCTCTTCCAAGCACAGGGAACATCCTTGGAGAGCAAAGCCGTGGAGATGAGGTGAGGCAGGGCAGCAGAGTGCTCCGGGAGGTGCTGATGAGCTCTTGCAGCTGTTCCTTTGGGAAAAAGGAGGAAATTGGGGTTAAAAACTCAACTCCTCATGGCCAAGCTCAGGCTGGAGTGTCCCTGCTCAAATCCAAGAGCTCATTCAGATCTCCTGGCGTTCTCCACACTTTTGGGAGCAGCTTGGGGAGGGCTGGAAGCTGGGGAAGGGCTGTCCCAGAGCATCTCTGTCCTGCTCTGATGCCAGTTGATGCCCAGAACCCTCTGGGTCAGGGCAAGGAGCTGCTAAAATCCGGCTCCAAGCTGCCCCTTGCCTTGGATCCCACCCAGGGAGAGGCAAACGAGATCCTCCATCCCATCCCAAAGTTCAGCTTCTTGGACAGTGACCTCCTCAGCCCTGATTACGTAAAAAACTCCATGGAAAAACAACCGGAACTCTTCCAGGGAGAGCTGCTTCATTAATGTGGCAAGAACCAAGCTGAGGGAACGAGCCCTTTAATGAAGGAATCCTTTAACCTTGGGATAAATCTTTGGGAGTGTTGGTGCACTGATAAACCCTAAAATCCCTATAAAATAAACCCCAAAGGCAGCCCAAGGCTGATGATAAGACTGAGCTTAGTGGTGCTGAGGGGAGAAGGGAAAAAAACCTGCATTAATTCCAGTCACTCTTTAATTATCCACAACAAATCCTAAATCCCAGGTTCTTTCCTCAGCTTCTGTCCCCTCCTGGATTGAGGGATGAACAGGACAAATGGTTTAATCCAGGATATTTTTAGGGGTTCTGTAGCTGTTTGAGGTCTTTTAGGATAAATTCTCCTGGCCAATGTCAGAATGGGGGCGTTGAGGTTTTCCCAGTTTGAGGGTTAATATCCCATTCCAGCCATGCTGTAGGGTGGTAATGCACAGGTTTCTGCCAGATCCTGAATTTTTTGGGATCAGGCTTGCATGGAGAAGACCATTAGAGTGTTTGGGAAGCACTTTGGGTCACCAAGGACTGCGGGATCTGTGAGAGATCCAAATTTGGGATACCCTGGGGAGGTTTTGTATCTACATCAAGGCACCAAATCCATCAAAAGAAAAGGAATAAACTTTTGGAAAAAGAACCAAAAAACCAGGTGAAATTTGGTGTCTGTGGGGCATTTTGTGGTGGTGGAGGGCAGTGGGAGCCTGGTGAGGGAATTTTGGGCTCAGTGAACAGCCAGGAATGGTTGGTAGGAAGTGATCCTGGGTGGGAATTCCAGGAGTTGGTGCTGCCACCAGAGAGATTTGACTTTTCTGTGCCCATCCTGCCTGTCCAACACCAGAGATGTGAAGCCGGATGCTCCTGGAAGGGCGGAGCATGGAGCAGCCTGGGATGAAAGCTGGGCAATCCCAAGGCAGCAGATGTGGGATCTGATCCCTGCAGGGATTTTGGATCCAGCCACTTCACAGGGCTGAGTTCCCTCTCCACCCCCAGGTGACCCTCAGGGATCTGTTTGAGTTTCCAGCCCAACTTTCCCAAGCCAAATCCAGCGGGATTCCCACAGCTCCAGGCTGCTCCAGGACATCACCCAGCACTGACTCAATCCTGAGCCTTGGGATTATGGATTTGCCCCCAAATTCTCCCACAAGCCCAACCCCAAAGCCATTTCCAAGGTCCACAGAGGCCACTGGGATATTTTCTGGCATGCTGCATTTCTCTGCACCACATTTCACCTCCATGCTCCACGGAATTCCTTAATTTTCCACATTTTTCCAGAACCAACCCTCTGTTCGTTTACTTTTGGCTCTTCCTCTAATCACTCCCGTTGCTAATTAGCATCCAGTCCCATCCATGGATATTTTCCCACTCATCCCTGAAGCCCACAGGCCATTTCACACATTCCACGGAAGGACATCCCAGGAAGCAGATGCAGGGTGTGTGGTGCGAGATGCCAGCCTGAATTCCATGTGGGAACGGGTCAGGAATGATTTATATCCCCCTCCATTCCTAAACGACCTTGCCGATGGCATCCATCCATTTTCCAGCGCTAAACTGCGGGAGACAAAACATTCCAGGCGGATGTGCTTCACGTGCTGTGCCAAACACGTGTTAAAAACCCAGCTACAAGACAATTTTCCAATTAATAAATTCCCTGGATGGCTGGGAATGCGGCAGGAAAACGCTGCACAGAGCAGAGGTTGGATGCTCAGGAAGAATTCCTGCAATTCCCACTCCACTCCGTAGATGAATTTCCACAAGGATTTTGTGGGTCCAGCCCGCACGCCCTCGGGGTGGAATCAGAGCTGCTCTTCCCAGAGTTTGCCTTGGTTGCAGGAATGTTTTGGAGCGAGGTGGGGTTGGATTTACGGGGTGCAGCTGCCCCTCCCTCCCACAGAACCTTCACCAGTCTCCCACCTTCGGATTTCCTTCTGGTGTTCCAAGGTCAGCTCAGAGCCCAAAGGCAGGAAAGGATTTTTGAGGGTGGTTTGGGGGTTTTGTTGTGAAAACATTAAAATTTAACCTTTGCTTTCTGCAGGACTTTTCCTCTCAGGGGGGATTGGGCCAGTAATCATCATGGAATCATGGAATGGAGTTGGAAGTGACCAAAAGGATCATCCAGTCCTGCACAGGACAACCCCAAAATCCCACCATGTGCCTAAGGGCTTTGTCCAGCCACTCCAAGGATATTCCTGCACCTTAGGAATGTGGGGGGAGACCCAGAGCTGCTGCAGATGGCACCAACCTCTCATCCCACTCTAATTCCTTCCCCTTGTCACTCATCCCACCCAACATCCACATTTCTCCCTGTGATCCGCATCCAAAGCTCTTCCTGATATTTAAAGCAGCTTTTTCTCCACCTCCTCCTTGCTAATTCCCCATCTAATTTTAAACCTCATCCATAATGGGAGCTTTTCCCTGCTTCTTCCATGTGTCACCACATTTTTCCATTTGCCACCGGCTCCTATTTACATCTGTGTTTGGAAGAGAATTGCAGCAAAACTTATGGCCAAATCCAAACTATTCTATAGAATCCGGAGATGCTTCCCAGTGTGGAGAGTTGCCCGGAAAAGGAGCTTTAAATAAAATCCCAAAAAAAAGCAGAAGATGCATCCAACTGCTGCTCGAATCCATGAGCTGGGTGTTTTGGCAGGGCTGAAAGAGCTGACAAGTCAGCAAGTCAGGAAAGGATTTAATTCTATTTCATTAGAAAAATATTAAAAATACGAGTGTATGAAAAGATTAAATTCAATATTCAAATATTTTTTCACGCTCTCCCAAACAGAGGAGCCCCAGATCATGAACGCTGGGATGAAATAACATTTCTGAAGTTTAGGAAAATGAAGGGAGATGTTGCACAACAGAATCTTCCGATGTCGCAACGGGATCCCCACCCGAGGCTGGGGGAAGTGGGCACCCAGCCAGCCCCCTGGGCTGCATTCCCTGCCCAGCCAGCCCCTTTCTTCCAGCAAATAAACGGAGTTCACTCAGCTTTGACCTTAACTCACTCTTTAATTTATTTTTTTTTTTAATAGGAAGTCATCAGAATGGTCCAACTGGCGGGTCAGGGAAACATCGCACAGCTGGAGGCTGCCCTGACAGAATTATGGATTGCAGATGTTGCCTGGGAGCTGTTGGGATTCTGAGCAGGGCCAGGAGTCCCTGGGGTGGCTGTGGAGCTGCTTCCCCAGCCTTGTTTTCCACTCCAATTGAACTTTTTAACCATTTGGGGTTTGCTCTGTGTTTTACCTGTGGGATTTGCTCTGAAGACAAGTGACAGAAAGCAGGAAAGGTGAAGAAGGAGAAGATCCAGATCCTGCTCCCTCTCTCCTCAGGAGGAATTTCCCCATGGAAGGGGTGGTCAGGGATTGGCACTGCCCAGGGAGGTTTGGAGTGCCCATCCCTGGAGGTGCCCAAGGAATGGCTGGACATGGCACTGGGGACAAGGGGGGGATTGGGACCAGCTGGGACTCGATGACCTTGGAGGGCTTTTCCAACCTCAGTGATCCCAGGATTCTCCATGCACACGTGGGGAATCCCACAGAAACGTGGCTTCAGCCGTGGTGGCACCTCAGAACTTGGTGTCAACAGATGGCCTTGGCCATCAGGGACTGCAGAAAGCCAAAGGCTGGAAATTATTTAATTTATTTGGATTATTGTAATGAACAACATTCCAGGTGTAAGGATAAAATGGGGTGAAATAATCCTGAGATCAGGCAACTGGGAGTACAGAGATCCTTAAATCAGCTCCAGGAAACTGCTGGAGGTCCAGCCTTTGAGCCAAGCCTAGTTAAGCTGAGCTCTGTAGGTTTTCCACTCCACGTTTATTCTCCAGAGAGCAGAGGTTCTCTTATGTCCATAGCCTTGTCCATGATTCCATAGGGAAAATGTTCTATTTGAAGTCATGCTTCCTCTTCTTTTTATTGTTGTTGTTGTTGTTGTTCTTCTGCTTCTCCTTCTGCTTCTCCTTCTTCTTCTTCTTCTTCTTCTTCTTCTTCTTCTTCTTCTTCTTCTTCTTCTCCTTCTTCTTCTTCTTCTCCTTCTTCTTCTTCTTCTCCTTCTTCTTCTCCTTCTCCTTCTTCTTCTTCTTCTCCTTCTCCTTCTCCTTCTTCTTCTTCTTCTCCTTCTCCTTCTTCTCCTTCTTCTTCCTCTTCTTCTTCTTCTTCTTCTTATTATTATTTTGTTATTTTTATGTACAAACGCCCTTTATTACTCTGCCCATTTTATCCCCAGAAGCCAGATTTGACCCCTGGAGATGAATTTATTGTGGAGAAAGCCTCTAAACACCTCCATGCACAAATTCCCCAGGATGCATTATCCTCTCTTACGCCTTCTGACCACGCTCCTTAATTTTTATTGTGGCTTTTTAACCTGATTTAATTTGTAAAACGTGAGGATTCATTAATAATTTTGAGATCTTTAGAGCTGGTGGACACGACGAACACGGGACGGTCAAGAGGGGATGAAGATCCTCCTGCAGGGCCATGGTGGAGCTGAGTTCCTTGGATCTGCTCAGCCTGGCGGGAGGCCAGGAGTGGTGGGAATGACTCTGGATATTTTTCCAGGCTGTTCTCCATGCACAGCTGTCAGTCTGTGAGGATTTGGGACCATCCTGTGTCTCGTGTGCCCCTGGGATGGGTGCGTGGCCTGGGGGACTGAGTCTCCCAGGAATCCTTTTTTTCCAGGTTGTCCAAGAGCTCCACGGCACAAAATTCCTTTTATTTCCTTCCAACTTCCCTCCCCAGACCTCACATCACTTCCCCCCTGCCAAGCAGCCAAGAGAAGACCTAAAGTTTACATTTTTCAAGAGAGCACTAAAATCAACAATTTCCAGCGCTCTCCTTACCCAGAGACCCAGCCAGGGAGTCGGGAAGATTGAGGGATAGGAGCTCCTGCCATTCCCGCCTGCGTGGGCTGGAATCTGGGATAATGAGGTGTTCACACTTCAGCAAAGCTGGGGGAAGGTGTCAGATCCCTGTTCCACAGCTGGGCTGGAGTGAGGGTGTGAGGGAACATTAAAGGCTCGGAAAGGAAAGCAATAACAAACAGAGAAGGGGAGAAAAACCACGTGGTTCAAAAAAAAAAAAAAAAAGAAAAAAAGGGAATAAAAAAGAAAAGGGGTGGGTGGGTGTGAAGGCTCAGAGTTGTGTTTAGGGGATGCTGGTGATTGTGCCAAATAATCCCTCTTCCATGGGGGTTCTTAGAGGCTGGGTGCTCCAGGGAGGGATTTCCCTCAATTTGTTTTGGAACGCAAACCGCCCAAACCAGGTGTGTGAATGAAGAACACAGCAAACTGGGGTTAATTTTTTCTAGAGATGTGGAAATGCTGCTCTGGGCACCCTGTGCCAGGGCCCCACCACCCTTCCAGCCAGGAATTCCCAATTCCCAATGTCCCATCCATGCCTGCCCTCTGGCAGTGGGAGCCATTCCCTGGCTCCTGTCCCTCCATCCCTTGTCCCCAGTCCCTCTGCAGCTCTCCTGGAGCCCCTTCAGGCCCTGCCAGGGGCTCTGAGCTCTGCCTGGAGCCGTCCCTTCTCCAGGGGTACATTCCCAGCTCTCCCAGCCTGGCTCCAGAGGGGCTCCAGCCCTGGAACAGCTCCATGGCTCCTCTGGATTCTCTCCAGCAGCTCCAGGGCCCTCCTGCGCTGGGATCTCTGAGCTGGGGCAACTCTGCAGGTGGGGTCTCACCTGAGGGGGCAGAGGGGCAGATCCCCCCCTTTTCCTGCTGCCCACACTGGGATCAGCCCAGCATATGGGGCATTCTGGGTGCCAGGGGACACAGCTGGGACATGTCCTGGGACTGATGGAGGGAATGAGCAGGAATTGCCCCACCTGGAGCTGCTGGTGCTGGCAGAGCCGGGACAGTCCTGCCTGGAGTGACAGAGCTCAGGAGGAGGGGGGAAGGTGCAGCAGCACTGGGGAGCACAGCCTGGAGCAAAGAAAAACATTTGTTAAGAAATATTATAACTGTAAATGACCCAGACACAAAGAAGGGATTTTTTTTTTTACTTTCTTTTTTTCGCTTGTTTTCCTTTAAGTTCTCTCCAGTTGGCCCGGAGACCCCTGGCAGCAGCTGGAAAGCGAAGCGGTTTGGAGCCTGAGAGGCACATGAGCCCCAGACTGTTTGATTGCTCAAACATTTCTCAAAGATTAGCTCTGTCAAAGCAAGCACCAGGGAGGATGAATCACGTGGCTGGAGCTCAGCCCTGTCCAGGCTGCTCCAGAGGGGTGAGGAGATGGACACGAGCTGGAGCTGCAGTATCACACCAGAGAGCTCCCCACGCAGATGAGGAATAAAATCCAGGCAGGCACTTGGCCCATCCAAAAAAAACCTGGCTCAAGGCGTCACAGAGATGAGCCAGATGTTCCTCTGGTTCAAAAGGACATTTAACCACTATTTTTACCCTAAAAATAAAAGAGAGCAGCTTAGAGGAGCCATCCATTTTGTCAGGGCTGTTTGCAGAACCCAGGGGTTAAAGTTAAGAAGAGAAAAATAAAAACCAACCCAGTTTGATGATGATCTTGAGTCCATCTGACTGCACTGCTTGCTGCTCTCATTTATTTTTAAATCCTGAGCTTGGAGCAGGGGAAGGCCCCTGGAGCTGCTGCTTGTGCCCAGAGCCTGCTGGAGGTTCAGTCCCTGTGTGCTCTGCAGGTCCTGCTCCAGAGGGCCAGGCCCGGATTTGGCACATCCTGAGGGATCCATCAGGGATCCCCTGCTCCATTCTGGGCTGGTTGAGCATTACAAACAATCACTGAATATCCTGAGCTGGAAAAGAACCACAGGGATCATGGATCCAGCTGCTGTCCCTGCACAGACATCCCAAAATCCCACCCTGGGCATCCCTGGCAGCGCTGTCCAAACGCTCCTGGAGCTGTTGGGAATGTGCCCATTCCCTGGGGAGCCTGGGCAGTGCCAGCACCCTCTGGGGGAAGGGCCTTGCCCTAAACTCCAGCCTAAACCTCCCCTGGCACAGCTGGCAAACTTCTCCTTAAGGGAAAAGCCATCCAAACTGGTTTGGATGAGTAGGAAACCCCACCAAGGGGGTTCAGGATCCCCCCCAAGCACCCATCCACCGTTCCCAGCACATTCCAAGCCTCTGCTGTTGTTCCTGATGCGCTTCGGTCTAATTAAGCCCAGTTTAAATATAGCACAGCTCTTCCTTTGCTCCTGCAGCCCCAGCCTGGGAGGTTTTTTCCAGGGCCACATGTAAGAGCGATCTGCTTTGCCTGGCTTTTATTTATAGCTGCTCTTTGCTACTGGCTGCTTCTCAGTCCCCAGCAGAACCAGGAATTACCCTTAGGAAAGGGAAGAAAACACAGGCAGGGTGGGTTTAACCCAGATGTTTCCCCAGCCAGCAGGGTCAGAGGCAGAGGATGGATCCTGGCGTGGGCACAGAGCATAATCTTGGACACCATGCACTTACTTTCCAGCTCATTTTCTGCCCACACCTCATCAGAGGTGGAAATTCTTCTCATTTCTCTAATTTTCCCAATTTTTTAATAATTTTTTCCTGTTTTTTTCTGATTTTCCCAAATCAGGAGCACTGATACACAGAAACAGGTCCACGAGGTTTGACCAGGGGTAAAACAACCCCGGATTTTCTCCAAATGACTTTGAAAAGATCTTTGCACACCTTTATTTAAAACCAGCTTCTCTCTAAATCTGAGCTGCTACCTTTGGAGGAAAGATCAGTGATCCCAGGTGCAGAGAGGAGATAAAACAAGATTATTTTTTACACTGAAATGATCATTATTTTGGGGTTGACATGAAAGGAGAGAAGTGATTTGCCCAAATTCTGGATTTTTGGGAATCTTGTGGTGAGGGCGTTCACAGGAGGGGTTCAAGATAAGAATTATTTGGTGTTTTATTGATCTGCTCAATTAAAAACACACAAATTATTTGTTTTCATCCTACAGCTGTGGCCAGATGTTATGCAGAGAGGAAGAGGAAGAAGCTCTTCCTCCCCCGGCCAGAAGTTTCATTCCATGTCCCATGGGATATCCAGGGATTCTTTCCCTCACTGTCACCCAAAATCATCCCCTGATCAGCCCCATGTCTTTGATCCTATGGAGTGACCCCAAAAAACCCCCAAATTCCTACTGGGACTTAACCTTCTGGGTGATTATATAAATAACTGGGTTACATCACCTCATGCCCCAGCTTAGCTAGAGAGAAATCCAGCAGAAAGTGAAATTAAATAGGTTAAGGGTGCAGCTTTTCCTGGGATGGGGTGTTGGGAAAAGCTGCCTAATGGGAGGCAGGGCATGCAGGAAAGGGTAGGACAGGATTTGGGTGGGAAAATAGAAATTAAACATGGAAGGATTGTTGGTGCTGTCCCATGCAGGTGGAAGAGTTGGACTTGATCCTTGTGGGATCCAATTCCAATTCAGGATATTCCAGGACTCTGTGATTCAAAGAGTATGTGAACAGCACAATACAGAAGACACAGCCCTGAGGGATGGGATTAATTTTAATAATTTAAAAAATTTAATAATAATAAAAATATTATTGTGCTCTGAAGACTTTGCACTTAGAAAGTGAGTGATTATCCCACTTCTGGAAGTAAAGATACAAGTAAATATCCAACTATTAGTAATAATTCAACTACCCACAATTTCTCTAAGGACAGAACATTTACAGAACGTTACAAAATTTCTGTAAAGACAGAACATGGGGCAGCCTTTCCTTGGGAAACATGGGATCATCCATGTCCCAGCACTCAGAGGCAACTCAGCCAAAAAATCCTTTCTGGTGTTTAGGATGCTGCAAAAATCCACATTTACCCTCGTGTTCAGACAAAAGCCTGCCAGAAGGAACTCAGACGCAACATCTGTCATTTTAAACAGAGAATGATTTAGGCCCCAGAACTGACCTGAATAGGCAGAGCCCAGATCTGTATTTGGGACAGGAGTTTTTTCGAGGCCAGGCTGGGATTTGGGGCTGGCCCCCGGGAGAAGCTCCAGTTAATTCCGAGGGCTCCTCCTGGCCCTGCTCACACGTCATTCCCACGTTGGCTCTGCACAGATCTTTTCATCCAGGATGAAAGGAGAGCAAAGAGCTCTATATTTACAGAGCTGTTAGAAATGAGTGGTCTCACAGCTGCTGCAGAGACCTACATTCCTGCAGGCTGGGCATGGAGAGGAGCAGAGCCTGCATCCATGGGCAGGAATGATGGAATATCCATCCTCACATCATCCCTGAAATCCACCTGAGGAATTTCATGGGAAAAATGGCACCAAACCCCAGCAAAGCCACCCTGAGCTGCCCTGGGCCAGCCTGAGGCCGTTCCCTCTGCTCCTGTCCCTGTTCCCTGGGATCACATCCTAAATCCCCCCTCCTGTTTGGGAATTCCAGAGAGTCCTGTCCTGCTGGCAAAGCCTGGCCAAACTGGGATGTGATCCCAGATTTGCTGATTTTTAGGATGAGGGCTGCCCACTTGAGGGGGTTTGGATGGCTGGGAAATCCTGGGAATGCCCCAGGAGCAGAAGTGCAGGAGGACAAGGAGGGCTCTGAGCCCCAAATGCTCAGCCCAGGCCCAGGGCACTGCAGAAATGCAGGAAATATTCTCACTGCAAACCTGGCATCTACAGCTCAAAATATCTGGGACTTCCCCACTGGCCTGGCTGCTGTGCCAGGGTTGGAAATGGCTTTCCATGAGGGAATTGCCCCAAAATCCACCCTGAGCTGCCCTGGGCCAGCCTGAGGCCGTTCCCTCTGCTCCTGTCCCTGTTCCCTGGGATGATCCCAAATCCCCCCGGCTGTGCCCTCCTGGCAGGAGCTGTGCAGAGCCACAAGGCCCTCAGGGATTCTCCATTCCCTGCCCGGCTCCCTCAGGGATTTCCCAGCCCTTTCCCAGCTCTGTTCCCTTCAGGGTCTCTCCTGCCATGAGGGAAAAATCAAAAAGTGGGAGAAATCGTGAGGGGAAAAAGAAGTGAGGGGACTCTGAGGAAGGCTTTAATGCAGAGTTTTCCCTTCTGGATCCTCCTTTTCTCCAGGCTGAGCCCCTCCCCAGCTCCCTCAGCTGATCCTGGTGCTCCAGCCCCTTTCCAAGCTCTGCTGTTCCTCTCTGGACATGGATCCTGCCGTGGATATTGATGATAAAATTCCTTTACTCGGTGGTGAAGGCATCAGAGTCGTGGTGCTGAGGAAGGTGACGGTGTCTGGGCAGCAGGGTTTGGTCACAAGGAGTTGGAATTGGTGTGAAATCTTCCCTGGAGAAACATCCCGAGGGGCTGCAGGGATGTCAAAATCCCAACTCCCAACCTCCAGCTTGTACAGCTTTTTTTTGGTGTGAAATATAACAACAATTCCCTAATAAAATCACTTTAAGTGGAAGACATTCTGCTGGGAAAAAAACCAAGCCAAGACAAAAAAGGTCCCCCAAAAACAAACAAAAAACCCTCAAAAACAAAACAAAACACAAAACCCCACAAACCATACCAACTCATTCCAGGGGAACAGTCAAAACAATTATTAGCACAAATTCTTCAGCCCCTTCCCCAGCTCTGTTCCCTTCCCTGGACATGCTCCAGCCCCTCAATGTCTCTGTAGTCTTGTCTTGTTTCCATATGGGAAAATCCTGTGAAGCACTGCTCTTTACAAGGTACTTCACTGCTTCTGGGAATTAAATCCCAATTATTTCAGTTGCTCTTATCTGTCCTGCTTAGAGCTTGGCAAATCCCAGCCCAGTCCTGTGGCACTGGCTGGGGGAAAAACAAAAGATGCTTTAATGATGATCCAGCCCAGTGTGAGGCAGGGAGCAACAGAGAGCTGCAGAATTTGTAATTATTTGTGTAATGAAGGTTGGAAAATAGCTGGAAGTATCCAAATATGAGGAATTTATGACTGGGTTTTGTTTCTTTGGCTTGCAGAAGCTCTCCCAAATATCCCAGCCTTGCTGTGTGCAGGCTGTGATTCACCCTGGAGGAAATGATGGATTTCAGGTCACCCTGCGCATTTCCCTTGATCCTTTTTGCATCATTTGGACAAACCATTATTCCCTATTCTTTGTTTTGGCCGGGATGAGGCAAAAAAACCCAAAAAAAACCAAAAAAAACAGGTGACTGAATCATTTCCCCTTATCTCCAAGTTATCCCAGCAGAAACTCGCCCAAAACTGTCTTGGGAATGACTTAGTGCATCCAGTTATTGTGCTCAGGGAGCCTGTGGGTGGCTATTTCAGTACATCCAGGGCTTTTTTTTCCCTGTAATTCTCCTTTTCAAAGATTTTACAAGCGCTCCAGAGCGGGGAGGTTCCCAGCCTCCCACTGGTTTTGCAAGAGCCCAGCCAGAGCCAGAGGGTTTCTATTTGCAGGGGCTCCAATAATGCCTGATTTGAAGGAGCACGAGGCTGCCTTGTTTTCCAGAAGAGAAAAACTGGCAGGGAAAAGGAGAATAATAGGAAAGGTGGGAAGAGCTGGCTGGTGCTGTACAGGCAGGCAGAGATGTTTCAGAGCTGTCAGAAAATCACTGCCTGTGCCTTATCTTCAACCCCAGGGAGGGAGGAAAATGTCACCTGGGGCATCAGGAGAAGGAAATCTCTTCTTTGATGATTCCTGCTTCCTTCCCCATGTGTTTCTGAAGGGTTGGAGCATTTTCCCTGCAGAGCAGCTCATGGCATCTCCTGGTGAACCCCAGTGACACCCATGATGGGCATTGTGCCTGTGATGGGGAGAAAACTGGGAAAATGAGAGACTGGGGTTTCCTCCTGGAGCAGCTGCATGTTCCCTTTTTATTTCCATTTAAAATCTCCTTTAGGGGCTGCCATCCCCTTCATTTTTCCTTCCTTTCTCCATAATTTGCTCTGTGCTCCTCCCAGCTGATTTGTGCCACCCCACGTTCCAAACCCTTTTGCCAAGGCACTTCCCAAGCTTTGCAATTGAATATCTCAACTTTTGGAATCCTTCCCGTGTCCCTTTTCTCACAGTTCCTCTGTGCATCCCTTTCCTGTCACCTGAAGCTTTCCCACCCCACAGAAAAATCCCATTGGAATCCCTGCCTTCCTTGCTGGGCTTTAAGCTCTGAGTTTAAATTATTTTTCCACAATAACGACCTAATCCTTTCTCTTATCAGCACGGCAGATTAATTTTCCCAAGCGTGGTTGGTACCTTGTCTTCTCCCTAATTAGACAGAGACAAATTTTGCTCCTGGATGAGGCACAGGCTTGGAATTAGCAGCAGGAAAAGCCCCAAAGTAAAACCCTGCCTTGGAGAGCATCTTCCTCCCATCCCAGCTGGCTCAGCCAAGGCAAACACAGAGCATATTGTGTGTCAACTCTAAATATACTCATCCCTCCAGCTGGGATTTAGGGACACTTCCCAAACATTCTCAAATAGAACCGGGATGTGTCAGCTGGAGCCCGGGGCTGTCAAAGCCTCCCTTCCCCCGAGGGCCAACCTGCTGGCCCAGGGATGTTTCCAGGGCAGGAGGAGCAGAAATCACCTCCCAAATAATTCGAGGAGCTGCTGTATTTCAGTTGCACAGTTGGATTTGGAGCTTGCAGAGTCCTCACAGTTTGGTTGTGACCTGAAGGTGTTGTTTGTTCCAGTTGTCCTCACACTTTTTCCATGAATCTGCCTTAATTGCTCTTATTAACATTAACAGCTTCATGATCATTATCATCATCCAGTCCCAGCCCCAAGGGATGGCACCAGCAGGGATAAACTTTGTGCCAACGCAGCCCCAGGAGCTTGAAACACTTGGAAAAAGCAAACCCTTTGTGTTTCCCTAGGATAATATCCCAGCACATAAAAGCATAAACACAGAACTCTCACTCCAGGAATTAATTCCTTTAAAGCCTCGTTCACCTGAAAACCCAGACCAGCCATATCAGACTCACTGTTTTACCCAGCCTTGACAGGAATTTAATTTAATTTTTAAATCCTGCCTTTGGATGAGACCAGGAACAATTCCAAAGCCTCTGGTAAATGTTTCCAAGTGTCTTCCTGGGGGAAGACTGAGTGACCCCGAGGCCAAATTCCCTCCTGCTTTATCCCTGTGTGCAGTGGTCTCAGCTCAGGCAGCTGCCTCAGAAAGTCTTCCGTTTAAATCTGTGCTCCCACAGGACCTGCTTTGGATCACAGGGATGATTCCATGTCCTGGAAGAGTAAATTCACCTGTTGGGAGAAGGTTTAAATTCCCTCAGTGATCAGTGACCACCCTGTGCTCAGCCAATCAGGCGCATCCTACAAATAACCCCATTAATTAACATCCCAATTAACACCCTCCTTATTCTTAATGAGCACTCAATCCCTTTATCTCCTCTTCTTTTTTCCGACTTAAAATGACTCTGTGGATGTGGATCATGCCCCAGTACACACAGAGCATCACAAACCCACGACCAGCAGTGTGGAGGAATTAATATCTTAATCTCATAAAGATTTTTAAATATTAACTTAAGCTGCTGAGGATGGATTATGGCCTCAGAAACCAATCACCCTTTCCCCCTAAATAACTGTTAAATTGGAGAAATGTGTCTGGTGTGGGAGAATCAATGTTCCATTGCTAAAAGGCCTGACTGCCATGGGAATATTTCTGGGCTCCTGACACCTCATTAAGTTATTTAACAACGTCCCAATTTATTGTCCTGTCCAGCAACCACAGAAATTCTTAAAACTAAGCAGAGAAAGAGAAAAATAAAAATAGGCATTTATCAGCCTCCCTACAGGAAAGGACACAGCAAGGAAATGCAAAATATGGGCTAACAGAGAGTTGCAACACAGAGCAAATTGCAAATCTGTCGGTGAATTCCACAGGGAATAAATATGCAATTATCCTAGTCCTAGTGGGCACAGAATGTCTGCTATGGCCTGGTCTGGCTGCTTCAGATTTTGTCTCCAGAGAGAGAATCTCCAGTTCTTGGAGCATCTCCGTGGCCTCCTCAGGACTCACTCCAGAGCTTCTCTGTGCCAGGGCCCTACCACCCTCCCAGCCAGGAATTCCCAATTCCCAGTGTCCCATCCATCCCTGCCCTCTGGCAGGGGGAGCCATTCCCTGGCTCCTGTCCCTCCATGCCTTGTCCCCAGTCCCTCTGCAGCTCTCCTGGAGCCCCTTCAGGCCCTGCCAGGGGCTCTGACCTCTGCCTGGAGCCTTCCCTTCTCCAGGGGAACATTCCCAGCTCTGCCAGCCTGGCTCTAGAGGGGCTCCAGCCCTGGAACAGCTCCCGGCTCCTCTGGGCTCTCTCCAGCAGCTCCAGGTCCCTCTGGACTCCCCAGAGCTGGAAGCTCATGATTACACCTGGGATCACACCTGGTCCCTCCTGTGCTGGGATCTCTGTGCTGGGGCAGCTCTGCAGGTGGGGTGTCACCTGAAGGGGCAGAGGGGCACAGTCCCAATCCCTTTCCTCTGCCCAAGCCATGGGATCATCCCAGGCCACAGAGGGTTCTGGGTCCCACATTGTTGGGCCATATCCAGATTTTCCTCGATTGACACCCCCAGGTCCTTCTCCTCAGGGCTGCTCTCCATCCCTTCCCACCCAGCTGGGCGGGAAAATGCCAAAATGCCAAATGCCAGCTAGATTTGTGCTGGCATTCCCTGACCCCTCTGCAGGACTTGGCCTTGTTGAACCTCAGGAGCTTCCCGTGGATCCACCTCCCTCTGGATTTCAGGAGCAGCACCTCCACTCCCCTCCGTGAGATTACAACCAGCTCTATCCACCCACCAAATTTCTATTTATTATTCTCTTTTATCACCCAGAAATG
This sequence comes from Geospiza fortis, assembly GCF_000277835.1. Classification (NCBI taxonomy): domain Eukaryota; kingdom Metazoa; phylum Chordata; class Aves; order Passeriformes; family Thraupidae; genus Geospiza; species Geospiza fortis. The sequence goes on along the minus strand of NW_005054298.1, from coordinate 90,573 downwards.
GGTTTAAAGCTGAATAAAACATTCCAAATTAAATATTTTCTCTGCCAGCAGCAGAAGTGGCGACGTGACTCGGTCCCCACAGCAGAGCAGGACAAAACCCATTAGTCCTTGATTGCTGTGCAGGTAATAAAGGAGTTTTACAAGGAAAGGTCTGTGCAGGGCAAAGCCAAATTATTGCTGAACAGCCTCAGAGCCCTGTGAGGCTCTCTCTTAAAACAAACCATTAACATATGCACAATTAGGCTGCCTCAATTGTTATGCCACAAGCAAAAAATAAAATCCCATCTTGGAATATCTAAACAGCCTTTTAATTCCAGCGAGCTGGCAGGGGGAAAAATGTGTTAGCATTAAAGGAATGTGTTTTTTTAATCACATCTAAAAATAACATTTATATAACCACCTACCCTGACATTTCACATCAGCAAGTGTCCAGAACCGCCTCGCTCAGCTGTATTAAAATATGCAAACACCACGGGGTTTTAGCAGATTTTGGTTTCCTGAAAAAGAATTGCAGAACTCCCAGCTTTGGAGGCAAGAGGGAAGTCAGAGTGGTTTCCACTCTGGTTAAAATAAATCAGGTACAATGTGTTCTTCAGCAGGTCGGTGACAGCCAGTGCCTGGATAATTCAGTCACGGAATTGCGGAGCGGTTTGGGTTGGAAGGGACCTTTGCCAGAAGGTGTTTCTTGTTAGGATCTAAAGATTGCCCAGAGCAGCTGGGGCTGCCCCTGGATCCCTGGAAGTGTCCCAGGCCAGGCTGGATGGGGCTTGGAGCAGCCTGGGACAGTGGAAGTGTCCCTGTCCATGGAAGGAGGTGGAATGGGATGATCTCTCTGGGTGTGCGCAGGTGAACAAAACCCTGGATATGTGGATCCATGAGGAAGACTTTGGAGCAGGTGGTGAATGAAGAGCAGATTCCATTCCTCCTCTGTAGGACAATGCAGCTGCTTTTTTTTGACTTCTCATTCCAGCCCCAGTTCTTCTGCTCCAGCTAAGAAAGTGCAGGATGTTCTCTGGGAACATCTCTGAGATGCAGGAAAGCTGAAACGGGAATTCAGAGGTGTTTGACAAGTACCCAGAAACCCAAGTCCTATAAAAAAATTTGTAAAACCTTGTCTTTGTAAAATGAGGGCTTGAAGAGTAAGAGGAGGTTTGATTTGAATATTAGGAAGGAATTCCTGGTTGTGAGGGTGGGGAGGCCCTGGCACCCCAGCTGGGGCTTCCCTGGATCCCTGGAAGTGTCCAAGGCCAGGCTGGAGCACCCTGGGACAGTGGGAGATGTTCCTGCCCATGGCTGGGGCGGATTGGGGTGAAATTTAAGGCCCCTTCCAACCCAACCCATTCCATGATTTTGAGATTTATCCAAGGATAAGGAGTAGCACATGGGAGTGCTTTGCTTGAAGCCCCTCCTGGTGCAGTGCTGCTGCCTCCAAGGAGCATTTCCGAGCTCTCCCCATTCTCTGCTCACTTCCTACAAATCATTTGTTACTGAGATTGATATTGCAGTTATGTAAACATCCATTATTTATCTGCTCTGGCCCTTTGAACCGGATGAGTGCTCCTGGATTTCCATTATTCCGTGTCTAAATTAATCATGGAGCATAAAATCAGTCACCATTTATGCAATATGAAAAGGAAAAAAAGATGTAAAAATAGCTCTCGTGGTGTTTGAGATTTCATGCCGTGTTCCCTGGGTAGGAACTATTCAGGCATCTTGCTTTTTCCTGCAGGCCTGTGAAATATTGATGGCTTTTTTTTAAAGGGGAAAAAAAAAAACCTCTGTGAAAATTATCTTGTCTCCTCCAGAGAAAGTTGTTCCCTGATCCAGTCATTGACTCCCTCACCATGGGGAGCACTGCAGAATCCCATTCATGGGCAGCTTCCCATGCTCTGGCAAATCCATGTCCTGCATCCCACAGCAGGTTGGGACTGGGATCTCCTCCTGGGCACAGCCAGGAGCCCCTGACACCTTTCTGGCAATGTTTGCACAGACCTGACAACAGAATCCCACAGGGCAGCAGGGAAGTGTGACATGGGGAGCTCCAGGGGGATCTGACAGCCTCCTCCAGGAAAGGCTCATCCCAGCTGGATTTTAACAGGAATTATCACTTCTCCAAAGCCAAATGGGCCCTGCCACCCCCATGGAGGGAATGGAGCTGCTTGGGGACTTGGATTCAGCTCCAGGCACTTCATGGGAACCCAGAATGGTTTGGGTTGGAAGAAACCTTAAAGTTCATCTCATCCCAGCTCTTTTGCCAAGGGCAGGGACACCTCCCACTGTCCCAGGGTGCTCCAGCCTGGCCTTGGACACTTCAGGGATCCAGGGGCAGCCCCAGCTGCTCTGGGAATCCCAGCCCAGCCAGGAATTCCCAATTCCCAATGTCCCATCCATCCCTGCCCTCTGGCAGTGGGAGCCATTCCCTGGCTCCTGTCCCTCCATCCCTTGTCCCCAGTCCCTCTGCAGCTCTCCTGGAGCCCTTCAGGCCCTGCCAGGGGCTCTGAGCTCTGCCTGGAGCCTTCCCTTCTCCAGACATCATCCACAATTCCATGTGCTGCTCTGGTCCAGCATCAGGATTTGAGAGACACCATGGGAAGAAAAGGAGATCTTTGGAAGAATTCTTTCTCTGCACTGGTTTTTCAGCACTTTGGGGACCCATCCCTTCACTTTATGGTGTGGGATCAGCAGAATTAAGAAAGAGAAGCCCAAATTAACACTATCATAGAAATAATTTGGCTTCTTTTAGGTATCAAAACCTCTGCTGGGCAGACAGATCCTCAGTGAGATGTTCTTTTAATCAGTGATGTTCCTCAAGCTTCAGCAGCCTCTTCACAACCTGATTTGAGCCACCAGAAGCCAAAGCCACCCGTCAGCCTCCTCACACCCTTGGAAGTGAAGGAACAGCCACTCCTGTGGGAATATCCTGGCAATATCCTGCAATCTCCCAGCTCAATCCATTACAGCTAATAATAACTGGCCTTGCTTCCCCTGCAGCAAGCGTGGCTGGAAGGAGGAACCTCTCCAAGCTTTAAATAACTCCTGGATTCCCCCTCTGGACCTGCGCTCCAGCTGGGAGCAGCTTTCCTGTTTGTTTGTTTGTTCCTTTTTCCTTGCCATGATTGCAGAGAGGAAGGAATCTGGCTCCTGCCTCCCTGAAGACCTCGGGCTTGGAGAGCAATTACTCAGCACTGCAGGCTCTGGTGGAGAATTAAAGGTCAGGGCACTTTTACTGGGGCTTTTTATTCTGGGCTTGCACGAGGTCACAGCTGATGATAAGCACATGTTCAAATCCACGTTTCCAAAGCAGTTCACAGTCCTGAAAGTGGCTGTGAAAATCCAACCAGAGCGTTTTTAACCCTCTCTTTTCTCCTGATTTTAGGGAGGAAAAAGCCTTTGGAGCCAAACTCTGATGAGACAGAGGGAGGGTGGTGCTGGGACCTCTCCCTCAGGGGTTGTGCTTTTGGATTTTTAACAAAAACTGCCCCAAACTGCCCCTCTCCTGGAGGTGTTGGCTCCTTTGAGGCCCTGGGGGATTCAATGTGCTCCTCAGCTATTTCTGAAAAGCAGCTCTGGCCTTGACTTGGCCCGGGCTGGAACTGCAGAGGCTGGAGCCTCCAGCTGGAAGGATGGTTTGGAGGCAAACTCCAGCCACCAATTATCCCAGGGGCATTCCCTGCCTGACCATCCAGGGCCATTCCCTGCCTGGATCAGGATCCCACCTGTCCTCATCCCACCATGCCCGAGGTCAGACGAGGTTTTCCCTCCAGGATCTTCCTGGGGATGGAATTCTGGCTCCGTGGAGCTGGAAATGAGCTGTTGGAGGAGGGCTGGCAGGGGTCTGGGGCAGCTCCTGCCTCTCCTGACCCTGGAATGCTGCACTTCCAGTGCTGATGGATGGCCCGGCCTGATGGAGCCTGGGCCTGAGCTCGGCCAGATGCGAGATTAATTTATTGCACCTGTCCAAACAGAAAATATTCCTATTTTCTTGAGTTCCAGTGCCACAATCAGGTGACCTTGGCCCAGCCTGGTGGGTCTGTCCCCCCTGGGGGTGAGGGAACACCAAGCATCTCTTGTAATCCAAAGATGAAACAAGGCAGAAAATCCAGGTCCTTGGAGCAGGAGGCTGAGCTGGGATGGGCAGAGGGAAAAAAAAATCCAAGCTCTGCTTCAGCTGCATGAGGAGCAGCAGCAGAACAGTTTGTGTTTTAATTAATAAGGCAATAATTTGGCGTGGAGCAGCTCAATGCGGCTGATTGCACACTGCAGCATCGCATCCTGCCATGGAGAGCAGCAGGGAAAGCTTCCAGCAGCACAGCCCAGGGCAGGAGGGATCTGCAGCCACCAGCAAGTGCTGGGCCAAAGCTGAGACTTCAAATTCCCAGCGAGTTCAGTGGGAATTGTGCCTGATTAAAGCTTGAGCTGCAGTCCAGGAATTTCTGTCTCTGCCGCAATCCAGCCAGGCTTTGCGCAGGAGCTTGGGAGCAATCTGTTCCCCTTGATGGAGGCTTTTCTTGGAGAGAATTCAAGTTTATTCCATTAGAAAGGGTTTAGTCTTCCCTTTTTATGGTGGTGGGAAAGAAAAATCACTGGGTTGTCCCTGAGCTGGGACAGCTCAGATCTCACTTGGTTTTAACCTTTTCTCCTGAAGAGAAAATCTGCTAAAGGACTTTAGACTTGAGAAAGGACTTTGGACTTGAGAAAGGACTTTAGACCTCAGAACGGAACTTTAGAAATTGTTGTTCCTTGTAATGAGGGCCAAAGGATCTCAGGGAAGTGAAATAGGATATAGTTAGGTGGGCACCTTCCTTTTGCCGGGTCAAGAAATTGGATAATTCGGCTGGAATTTCAAAGGGAAGAGCAATTGGAGGAAGATGAACTTCTGACCCTGTAATTACAAATCAGAGCTTGGCAGAAGGTGGGTGGCATCCTGCCCAAAATGACATGACAGAAATAAGAATCAAAAGGGCTAAAAGCCACTGAACGTGGTCTGAAATAGCTCAGTCTTGAGGAATTACAAAAAAAAAATAAGGAAGAATTTCATTAGGGAAGATAGGGAGAATCATAAGGAAAAGTTTCCCTTCTATCTACCAATAGAAGGGAAAGAAGATCTTGTGATAGCTGAGGGGATTTTTGCTGGGCTGTTGCAGGCAGTGCCACATCCACATGTTTTTTTGGCACTTTCAAGGATGGAGACTCCCTGTGCCAAAGCAAAGACATTTTTCCTGACTTCAAGGAAAATGTGGGAATGGGAGGAAAATGACAACAGACATGATGTCCTGATGTTGTCTGCTTGCCGCTTTGGGTGCTTTGCTGGATGGTGGGGTCAGGGTGGGTTCTTTTGGGTGGATTTTGGGGGTGCAGATACCTCCAAGCTCTCCTTATCCCTGGGGACATCCCACCCTGTCCCACCAGCTGCTTTTCCAGTAGGAAAACCAGAAGCTGGAAGCAAAAAAACCTCTCAGCCCCCAAAGCAAAGGCCCTGCCTTTGTCACCAGCTCTCCTTGCACAAAGCTCACTTTATTTTCTCCCCAGCATTCAGGTCTCTGTCTAAAGAAAACACAGAAAACATTCAGAGACTTCATTTTTTTTCTCTGCTTTGTTTATCAGCAAGATTAAGATTCCTGGCTGTGGAAGAAAGGAATATCTCCATTTATTTGTTTCAGGGCATGTGGAGTGCATTTGTTTCCTAGGATGCAAATTCATTGTTCCTGCTTTGAATGAAAGCCCCGGTGCCAAGAGCTGCCGTCGGATTGGGATCTCTTGGCACCGTTTTTGCTGGAACGCCACGCACAGAGCAGGGATTTGAGTCCTCCCAATATTCTGCCACTGGAAAAGCTTTCCCAGATCAATTCTTAAACTTTCTTTCAGATTTCCCCTTTGCTAAAGCCCCGCCGTGCCTCAGGGTGGGATTTTGGGATGTGGATCACACCGCCAGCCCTGGGGTGCTGCAGCAGCTGCCTGCACCACCAAAAAGGGAGAAATTGGGCGTTCAAATGCAATTGGCTGCCCTTCCTAATTCCACTTTTTGTTTATTTGTCTCCCTCACAATTTTTTAAAATTAAGATTTACACACACATCTCAAAGTGCAGCTGCAGCTGCATGTGGCACCAGGAAAAGCTGCAGTGTGAAATTCCACGGGATGACCCCCCGAGCTCCCTGTTTGTCCCCAGGGTGGGCAGAGCCCTGTCCCCAGCCCGGCTCAGGGGCTGCCACCTCCCATTAGCTGCAGCAGGGGATGGCACGTTGTGACATGGCTGTGCCTGACATGCCATGTCACCCTGCGAGATAATGACTTGGAAATTTGTGCTAATAATTGTTTTGACTGTTCCCCCAGAATGAGTGGGTTTGGTTTGGTTTTATTTTTTTCCATCTTTTTTTTTCTTTTTTTTTTCCCCGGCAGAATGTCTTGCACTTAAAGTGATTTTATTAGGGAATTGTTGTTATTTTTTCACACAAAAAAAAAAAAGTTGTACAAACTGGAGGTTGGGAGTTGGGATTGACATCCCTGCAGCCCTTTGGGATGTTTCTCCAGGGAAGATTTCACACCAATTCCAACTCCTTGTGACCAAACCCTGCTGCCCAGACACCGTCACCTTCCTCAGCACCACGACTCTGATGCCTTCACCACTGAGTAAAGGAATTTTATCATCAATATCCACGGCAGGATCCATGTCCAGAGAGGAACAGCAGAGCTTGGAAAGGGGCTGGAGCACCAGGATCAGCTGAGGGAGCTGGGGAGGGGCTCAGCCTGGAGAAAAGGAGGATCCAGAAGGGAAAACTCTGCATTAAAGCCTTCCTCAGAGTCCTCTCACTTCCTTTTCCCCTCACGATTTCTCCCACTTTTTGATTTTCCCCTCACAGTAGGAGAGATCCTGAAGGGAACTAACCTGGGAAAGGGCTGGGAAATCCCTGAGGCAACTGGGAAGGGGCTCAGCCTGGAAAAAAGGAGGAATCAGAAGGGAAAAGCTCTGCAGCAGAACCTTTGCCAAACTTCCTGCACTTTTTTTTCCCTTCACGTTTTCTCCCACTTTTGATTTTCCCCTCACAGCAATGGAGACCCTGAGGGGCTGGAGAGGGGCGAAGGAAAGGAATGGAGCTGGGCAGGGGCCGGAGAATCCCTGAGCATTTGGGGCTCAGAGCCCTCCTTGTCCTCCTGCACTTCTGCTCCTGGGGCATTCCCAGGATTTCCCAGCCATCCAAACCCCCTCATGTGGGCAGCCCTCATCCTAAAAATCAGCAAATCTGGGATCACATCCCAGTTTGGCCAGGCTTTCCCAGCAGGACAGGATCTTTCCCCAGGCCCACCAGAGGGTCCCCCCCCTTACAGAATCACAGAATCCTTTAGGATGCAAAAGACCTTTTTGATTTGGGTTTTGGAAAGAAAAAAAAAACAGGAAAAAATAGAATTAATTGGAAAAATTACAGCAAAGTAAGTTAAAGGGTTTGGTTTCT
>NW_005054298.1:74540-82562 GCF_000277835.1 Geospiza fortis | reverse complement strand
AGCAGGAATTTCTGGATCAGCCTCCCACAGCTGCAACAGCACCTAAATATCTGCAGGTTCCCCTTCTTTGGGGAACAACACTCCAGAGCTTCGTGATCATGTTTTTTGGAAAAATCAATCCTCTTCTCCCCCAAAAAACCCAGTTTATATTAAAAAAACCCAGTTTATATTAAAAAAGCCCTGTTTATATGAAAGAAATAAATTAATTTAGCAGCATGGAAGCCCATTTCAATTTGACTTGTGAATTTAGTTCTGTATAGACATTTATATTATTAAATAGGGTGCAAAGCCTTAATTAAATAAACTTCAGCTCTTGCTGCAGGATTTTATCAGGGAAACCCAAACAATCCCTTCTGACATCATTTAACTTCTCCCCCTTTCTTTCCCTTTTCCTTGTCAAAATATTCATCCCGACTGGCACGTTCTCCCTGAGTATTTAGATTTTTGCAGACATTTTTACAACCTATTTGCATTTTTGTGGAAAAACTCCCCCATCTGTTTATTTCCCTCTTGCAGCTGGCTGGGATGACTGGAATTGGAGAGATGAGGGAAGAGCCGACGGCGCCAGGAAAGACCCCGGAGTGGCTTTCCCTGGGCTCGGTCTTGGTGCTGTCCCCTCAGAGACATTTTCTTATCTGCTTGGAGATCCTGTCCTTGAAAACAAGTTGTCCAAGACATCCCTATTCCACAGGTTTCAGCAGGTAAAATTTGGAAAATTCCTTGCAAAACCCTCGCTGACAAAGGTGCTGTCAGGAGCTGAGCTGCAGATGCAGCCCAAGGTGAACAGCACATTTTGCAGGAATATTGTGACTATATTCTTATCATATGGGCTGCTCTGACAAGCAGAGAGACTGTTTTCCCTTTTAAATGAAATAATAAATAAAATGAGAAAAGCAGGGATGCAGGAGGATGGGTTTAGGTGGGATATGGGGAAGGAATTCCTGGCTGGGAGGAGGGTGAGGCCCTGGCACAGGGTGCCCAGAGAAGCTGTGGCTGCCCTTGGATCCTTGGAAGTGTCCAAAACCAGATGGAGCACCCTGGGGTAGTGGAAGGCTTCCCTGTCCATGGTATGGTATGAACTGGATCAGCTTTAGGATCCCTTCCCACCCAAACCAGTTTGGGATTCTCTGGTCCAGGATCCCAGTTCCCTGCCTGTGACTGCTTCAGGCTTTGTGCCCGTTGCTGGTTCCTTAAAGATAAATCCCACAAGGTTATTCCCCCCTTTTTCTGTAATTTATTTAGTGGCAAGCAGGAGGAATTCAGTCCCTGGAGTGCACCCGGTGTCACTTTTATGCATAAATTCCAGACTATTTAAAATCCACATGGATGTGGCACTTGGTGACACAGCTTAGTGGTGGCCTTGGTGGTGCTGAGGAAGAAGCTGGACTTGATAATCTTGAAGGTCTTTTCCACCCTAAGCAATTCCCCAGTTCTAAATTCCTTCTCTGGGCAGCTCCCAGGGTGAATGAAGCATTGCTGGAATTGCTGGATGCTGCTAGTGTTCCACAGCCAGCTCTTGGAATTAATTCACTGTTGGAGGGCGGATCATGCTCAGAACAGGGAAATTCCACAGTAATTAATGCAATAATATCAAAAATAAATAATGTGAGGTTTGTACACACAGCTGCTACTGAAAGTGGGGTCCCTCCCAGTCCCGATTTTTCCCAGCATCAGGTTCCAGCGGGATGGGCTGGGCTGGACAAGCAGAGCCCCTGGGGAGCCCAAACTTCCTCCCTCCTGCTCTGAGCCCTCAGGACAATTGGAGTCAATAACCTTTTCCTGAAACCACTTTATACTAGACCTTTATTTTTTTCCTCTGGCATTGTTCCTCCTTTCCCAGGGGAAATGTCCAAGCCCTTATTGCTCCTCAGGAGGTCACTGGGAATGATGTTATCACTCCATGGGGTCCCAGCACTGGCTGCAGGTGAGCACAGCACATCTGGAGCACTTTAACATCTGCATCCAGACCCCTCCTGGGGCAGAGGAAAAGAAAAGCACCAAAAAGCCACTTGTGAGAGCTAATCCAGGAAAAAAAAAAACATGGTAAAACAAGGGTTTTATATGAGCATGGAGTGGCAGGACAAGGGAGATGGATTCACACTGACAGGGCAGGGTTAGATTTGTGATTAGGAGGGAATTCCTGGCTGTGAGGGAGGGGAAGCCCTGGCACAGGGTGCCCAGAGCAGCCCTCAGTGATGCAGTTTCCATAGATCCAGGCTTTGCCTGGAGCTGCACACAGGGATTTGGTGTTCCCCACTGCCCACATCCCAAACCTGCCAGGCAACAGCTCATCCCCACGGATGCAGAATGTGCCCTGCTCTCATTCTGGTGCCGCAGGTGATATTTGGTGGGAAAATTTGAGCTTGGAAGCACAAGAGCTGGTGGAATTCCCCTCTTTTTCATGGATAAAGCTGCACAGTTCTGTCAGCAGTATCCTGCTGCTCCCTGTTTTGCTCCCAGATCTTCTCCTACTTTCTGGAACAACCTGCAAGAGCCTCAGGCCCTCCTTTCCTTCCACTTGCGACCATTGGCATGGTGACAGCCAGCAGATAATAAAGAGCACATCCCAAACCCTTGGGAAAGGCAGCGCCACTCCTGCTGGGAATCCTTCAATCCATGGGTTTGTCTCCAGGAGAGCCCAGAGGCCTGGGAGCTGTTTGGAAAAGAGAATCCAAAACTCATCCTGTCAAACCAAATTGCTAGGAAAGGATCTGTTTTGGCTTTCCCCCCGTTTCACATGGATGTGGAGAAATCCACACACATCCCATTTACTGCTCCGAGGGAATTTCTCCTGGCCAGCCCATGTGGCACATATGGAATCCATTTTCCCTCACACCTGGCCACATATATTTGTTATGAAAGGTTCGTGACTCCACGGGCTGTGTGACCTATTCCCAGGGTGATTGGAGTTAAATGTGTTTCCTGCTCTCCCAAATTCCATATAAACCGAATGAACCAATCCATAGATCCCCGGTGTAATATCCTGAGCCTACAAACACACGCAAGCAATAAGTCAGGGAGGAGGGAAAAATCCAATTGCTGCTTCCCATTAGCGAGCAGCTGTGAGGGGAAGAGAAGGAGGGCAGGAAAACCCCTGGAAATTCAGGCAACAACAGGAATTTTGTTGTTCTCAAGCCCTAAAACAAGTTTCAAGCCCAACTTCTGATCTCGGAGCTGATGCTCCCCCCCTCCATGTGGAAAAGGTGATTTTGGAGCCTCAGGGAATGGGAATGATGCTCCATGCATTGGGGTGTTCAGGCATCTTTTCATTGCACTTGCAATAGATAAAGGCAGCTTCTAAAATATACGAAGAGGGAATTTTTCCATGCTCATGTGGGGACTGGACAAGGGGGAATAGTTTTAAACTGAATGAGAGATTTAGATTAGAAATTGGGAATTAATTTCTCCCTGTGAGGCTGGGGAGACCCTGGCACATCCCTAGAAGGGTCCAAGGCCAGGTTGGAGAAAACTGGGATAGTGAAGAGTGTTGGAGGTGGAACCAGAAGAGTTCTAAGGTCCCTTCCAACCCAAACCCAGTCCGGAATTCCATAATTCTGTGATTCTCTGACTATCACAGCAGTGCCACAGAGGGTCAGGAAGGGCTGTTGGGTGCTTGGGATAATTCCTCCCTAATTCTGCATCCTCCACACGCTGCATCCCCATGGTCCTGACCTTTCCAGAGAAGCCAAGTCAGCTCCTCTTAGGATCAGCAGCTGGCATTTATGGCTGCAGTCTCCACATCCCACAAATGCAGCGCCCTGCTTGTCATCCCAGCCCACCACCCCGCTCCTGCTCTGCTCATCCTGATCACACAGCACAAAAACCCACCCCGATAACAACAAAAAACCCTCACTTTAGGGAAGGAGGGCGGAACAGGGATCAACCCCACACTTCCCCACCCACCCCTTCTTTCCCTGGGGAGAATTTTCCCTCAAGGAACTGAAGGAGAGGTTGTGCAATGACTCCGTGCTGATGCAGCAGCATGAAATACCAAGCAAATCCCTTCCAAAAGAGTCGAGTTGGATGCCATTATTTCCTGTTGGTAGACAGAAGGAGAGTGGGAAAAACTCCTGTTTTGGGAGCCAAGCGCTGCTGAGGAGCACGATTAGCAGATGGCGTGGAAATTAGCTCATTATTATTAATTTGCCAGGCCTTTCCCAGTTCCTGAATTGCCCTTTGGAAGTTGCAAAGCAGCGTGTGCATACGGACAAAAGGAGGCTGCTTTTGGCAGAGCAGCTAATTAAGAGCTGTGCCACCCACTCCCTGAATGGGAGCCCTTCCCACCTGCCCCATCCCGGATTTGGGATGAGCGGCGCCGGGATAATGCTCAATAGGGAACCCCCACGCCTGGTGCTTATTAATGTGCTGATGTTTTGTGCGAAGGAGTTAATGCTGCAAAAGGCCTTTTTTTCTGTTTCTAAGGGGTTTTTGTGGAGGTGGTTACAGCGGCTGTTTAACAGCACTGAATATATCTATTTATTGGGAAATTAATTTAGGGAAAAACATGCTTCAGCACACCAAAACCTCTCCTCCATCCTCTTTCAAACTGGATTTTTTGCCTAGATTGTTGCACGTCCTTTTATTTCTTTCCAGGACAGCACTGCCCTGTGGAGCTGAGAGATGAATTTGGGCTGGCAGCCCAAAATTAGCTCAAAAAGAAAGGAGCTCAAAGTCTGAATTTATAGCGGCTATACAGCCTCAAGTGGAGCAGTGGGACTTTTCTCCCAGCTTCTTTGTCTAAAAGCTGCTGCAAATAATAATAATGATGATGATAATGAGAACAACTACGATAATGATGATAATGATGATGCTGACAATGATGATGATAATAATAATAAATAATTGAAAATAATCATGGAGTGGTTTAGCTGGAAAGGGACGTTAAAGATCACCCAGTTCAAGCCCCTTGCCATGGGCAGGGAAACCTTCCACTATCCCACATTGCTCCGTGACCCATCATCATCATCATCATTGTCATTTCCCACACTAAAATATTATTGTAAATTATTCAATATAAATTATAAATTTGTAGATTTTAAAGGGACATCTAAAGGTTGGTTAGGACCATGCAAAACCATCCCTTCCATCCTCCTCAGAATCTTTAAGCATTAAGAAAACCCCACTTGGAAATGAAGCCCTGCAGCCCCACTCAGGCCAATTAAAGCCAGCACGGAGGAGATCCCACCCTCGGCTGCTTTCCAGCGGCAGGAAAGCTGGAATTGTCATCCTCATCCAGAGTGGCAGCAGCTGCGAGCCAGGGGAGGGCTGGAAGTGACACCGCCGCCGTGTCATCGCAGCGACAGCGCTAATTGCCCGCGTGGCGCGGCTCCTAATTGATTTCCTCCTCATTAACACCGCGATGCCCCTGCGGGGATAGATCCGGGGTGAAGCACGGCGGAGCTGGAACATGGGGAGATGGGTGAGGGAAAGCTGGGCATGGAAAGGCAGGGAAATGGGAGAGGGAAGGTTAATTAGGGAGCTGGTGTTAATGTGGTGTCAGAGCAGAAGGTGTTGGGTTGGATCAGGGGATACCCCTTGAGTCACGGAAGGTTTGGGGCAGAAGGGATCTTAAAGCTCATCCCATTGCGCCCCTGCCATGGCAGGGACACCTTGCAGTGTCCCAGGTTGTTCCAACCTGGCCTTGGGCACTTCCTGGGAACCAGGGACAGCCACAGCTGCTCTGGGAAATCCATTCCATGGCCATCCCACCGTCACAGCCAAGAACTCCTTCCCAATATCAAATTGAAATCTCTTTTCAGTTTCAAACCCTTGCCTGTATAAAAATTCCTTCTCCAGCTCCTCCTGCTGCAAAAGCCTGGCAAGGAAACATCAGGTAACCCAGGAAACATGTGCCAGGGCCTCCCACCCTCAGAGCCAAGAATCCCTTCCCAATATCCCATCTAATCCTGCCCTCCCTCAGCGAGAAGCCATTCCCTCTTATCCTGTCACTCTATCCATTGTCCAAAACCCCTCTCCAGCTTTCAATATTTCCCCTATTTTTCACTCTTTTCTGTATTTGTTTGGAGTTTTGAGTGTGCACGGAATCCCTAGGAAAAGCCACTGTGACGTTTCCCTGGGCACCAGGGGCTGAGCGGTTCCATGGCATCCTCCAGACGGAAATCCTCGGAGCAGCTACAATGTGCTTTGTAATTAGAGTTAATTAACACTTCTGCAAATTGGTCTTTATTTAAGACCAGCTGCCGAGGCGGGAAAAAAAAAAAGTCTATCAGCCCATAAAATATTAATTAGCACGAGTGTCTCGTCTGCTACCGCTGGGCTGTGTGAGGATGAGAGCTGGGCAAAGAGAGCTTTGTCTCCTTGGATAAAGAGTTTGGGAGCAGGAATTTGAAATGGATAAATTCAGATTTCCTCCCCGAGCCCCCACACATGTCACAGGTAGAGGGACAGAGTCTTGTCCTCTAAAACACAACCCAGCAGCCTGGAAATACATTTGGAAGTGCAAGGGAGAGGATGTGGGGAGGAATAAAAATGAAATTTCATTCACATATCAACTGTGGGAGAGCCCAGTGGTTTAATCACAGAATCATGGAATGGTTTGGGATGGAAGGGACCTCAAAGTTCAAACTTCCAGCCCTTGCCATGCCACTATCCCAGGCTGCTCCAAGCCCCATCCAGGCTGGTCTTGGACACTTCCAGGGATGTGACGATGTGAAAAACTCTTTCAAATTAATCTCCCCTTTCCCTCCAACACCTACTTCCTTCTCTCAGTTGTTTTTTCTGTTTAAACCCACCCAAGAACTTCATGACAAACACTCTTCAAAACAAGGACTTTTCCCCCAAACTTGCCTGCTTGTGGGATTTTGTGCCAAGGCCACAGCGGGGTCGATTTCTGCACGGCTCCACTCCACTCTGACTGAATTAGGTCAGGGGCTTCTCCAGGCTATAACCATCTTCAAATTATGTGACAGAAACAAATAGGAAATATTTAAAGTTAAGGCTCTGCAAGTACTTTTATTCAGCATAAAGATGGGATCACTCGGAGTTTATATCTGCTTGATCAAAATTCCTGTAAGGAGTTTGGTGAGGGATGAGAAAATCGGATAAAATGTCCTTTTTCTCCCTTTCTGTGGAATCTGGATTGGTCCTCACGCTCAGAAAAACCAGCCTGGAGTTTGCAGGGAAAAAAAATAAAGCAAGTCCAGAAACAAATAGCTGCAGGGAAGGCAAACTGAAATGTAAAAATATCCCAATTTCAATGGAATTTTTCAAACTGGCTTTGCAGTGAATTCCCTTGAAAATGTGTCAAATCTGCATGGAGGCCATTAACCATTCCTGGTGGATCCAGTGAAGAGCTCCAGCAAGGAAATTATTTCTTTGCAAAAGGAAAAAAAATATTTAATTCCAGTTTAAAGCCTGGATGTTGCTTGCGCTGTATTTTTATTTTGTTTTCCAGCACAAAATCAGGAAAGGTTTAGAAGATTAAAACTGAGCTAAGCTGAAGCAGATTTCAGACCCACACCAAGGTGGGGTTTTGTTTTGGGGTTTTTTTATCTTTCCTGATAGTTTGACAAAGAATAAGCCATTTTCTTTGCCCTCGGTAAATTACTATTAAATATGAAATAATAGGAAATAAATGGGGAATGCTAAATATGAAAGGTGAGATATGAGAGGAGCAGTTGTTTGCAGTGGTGTCAGTTCAGCCCATGCTGGGCTTAAATATGAAAGGTGAGATATGAGAGGAACAGTTGTTTGCAGAGGTGTCACCCCACAGTTCAGCCCATGCTGGGCGCTGCTTTCCAGCAGGAGATGCTCACCCTTGACCTTTGTGTCCCCTGCTCCCAATTTTCCATGCCATTACAAATCCATTTTCCATGGAATATTTGGTTTCAGCAGCTCTTGGTGGCAGACAGGACTGGAGACACCTCCAGGCATCGAGGAGAGATGGATACACCCATGGTCAATTCCAGATGTTGGAATCGCCCACGCTGAGGGTGATCCTTCATCACCTGGAGGAAGGAAATGAAGCAAAAAGAGTTTGGGATGTGCACTGATATACATTCC
>NW_005054298.1:66466-74530 GCF_000277835.1 Geospiza fortis | reverse complement strand
TCTGTGGATATCAGGAAAAGGTTCTTCCCCCAGTATGCTGGGCATGGAATTCCCTCAGGGAATGGTCACATTCCCAAGGCTGCCAGAGCTCCAGGGGCATTGGGACAATGCTCCCAGGGATGCCCTGGATGGGATTTTTGGGTTTGTCCTGGGCTGGGCCAGGAGTTGTATCCATGATCCTCATGTTCCCTTCCCTTGGGAATGTTGTGGAAGTGGTCAGGGGGGGAATGTGATGTCTCCTGAACTGGGAAACCTCTGTGATCCACAGAGATGCAGCAGCTCAGTGTGCATGGAGCGCTTTGGAGAGGAGCCTGATCCCAGCAGGAAAGCTCCAGGTGCTGCTGATGCCTTGTTCAGGCTGCCCAGGAGCCCTGGAGAGAGTCACAGAACAAAGCTGGGATTTATCCAAAGGATTTCCTCCATGGATGCACCTTGGGCAGCACCAGAGCCCAGCCAGGGCTGCACCCAAGATGAACCAAAATGGCCCCAAAATGCACGAGCGCTCCCGGGGTCTCTCCCTGGGATCAGTTCTGCTCCATTTGCATCTTGCACTTCATTGTCCCATTCCAGCTTTAGCCCAGGCAGTCCCACCCTGCTTGTTTTTCTCTCTCCAGCCCACGGGGTTTGTGCTCCTGGGCTGAGATTTGGGTCATTTGTCCTTGGTGCCCAGCTGGAGCAGGAATTGTTTTGTCTCCCTGCTCTGTGCACAGAGCTCAGCAACACTGAATGTGAAGCTCAGAGCTGCACACTAAAGCAGCACAGAGCCTGAAACGTAGAAAAGCCAAACCTGAGGCATCAGTGCCAGGACACGGCTGTGCCATCCCTCGGCACAGAGAGCCCTGTGAGTCCCCCCTGGGCAGGGGACAGGATGGGAGGTGACAGCTGTGGCACTGGGGAGGGTCGTGCCAGGTGAGACAGAACGGGAGACGCCGGCACACTCCCGGGGAGGTGTTGGAACAGCGCTCGTGTTTCCACCAGCCCCAGCACAATGTCACAACAGCTCCCGCAGGAATTAATGTGATGGGAAAAGTGCACTGCACACGCAGGGAAAACGCTGGGCAGACTGGGGACTCCGAGATCTGCCTTTTCCAAGGGTGAAATCCAAGCCTGAGCCGTGGCAGAGCCCTGCGGAGAGAGGAGCAACGTGGATCCCATTCCCCTTTGTGTGGCTCTATAATCCCAAGGGGAAAAAAAAAAGGCTCCCAAAGATTTAAAGAGGCTTTGGCTCAGCCTTTGAATGCCTTTTCATTTTCCCCTATTCATGGATCAAATAGAGCTCCCTGCTCTGAATAATTGCATTTACCTGCTGAAAACACGCTCTGGAAACCTCAGAGTGCTTTATTCCTCCTGATGGCACATAAAGCATAAACATTAAGTTTGCTAAAAACAGGGGAAAATAAGACTCATTTTTTTCTCGTCAATGTAATTTACAAGGGGAAACATTAACTCATAAATCATAGGCACAAATTCAGCGAGGATTGAAACACTACACTCAGCAGCAGGCAAATTACAGCCACACCACTCCATCACCGAGGGCTCCTTCCAAGGGCATTATTGCAAATATGTTCCTCATGAGGAGAGTTAAGGGGAGGGAAAAAGCAGGAAAAAAAAAAGCACTGAAACCATGAGGAAGGAGAGTCCCAGCACCCCCAGCCAAGGCAGGGCTGGATTCAGCTCAGTCTGTCCTGCCTGGACTCACCACCCTCACAGGGAAGGATTTACCCCAATCTCCCATCCATCCCTGCCCTCTGGCACTGGCAGCCATTCCCTGGCTCCTGTCCCTCCATCCCTTGTCCCCAGTCCCTCTGCAGCTCTCCTGGAGCCCCTTTAGGCACTGCCAGGGGCTCTGAGCTCTCCCTGGATCTTCTCCTCTCCATGTGAGCACCCCCAGCTCTCCCAGCCTGGCTGCAGAGGGGCTCCAGCCCTGCAGCAGCTCCAGGGCCTCCTCTGGGCTCTCTCCAGCAGTTCCAGATCCAGGTCCTTCTGGACACCCCAGAGCTGGAAGTTCATGATTATACCTGGGATTCTACCTTGGATTTTCCCTCTGGACCAGCAGTCTGTGAGAGGCCCATCAAAACCTGGGTTTGAGGGGACGAAAGATGAAAACATCAAAGTTTGGCACCCCTAAAGCTCCACTGGCACTCCCTGGACACTCAGAGCTCATGCCATGGAACAGGGCAGCTCCAGGAAAAGTCTCAGAAATAAGGATTTAACAGCTGTTCTTTGTACTTGCTTCCCCTCCAATTTAATATTTCCTTTTAGGCCCTACTCTCCCAGCAAGTGTTTAAAGCTGGGCTTTATCGTGCAGAGCATCTCTAAAATCTGCTTTATGCCCCAATCTCCAAAACTCCTGTTTTCAGATACAGTTAATTATGGCCATGAGGGTTTTTTTCCCTTTAAATCTTGCTCTGTGACTAATCCAGTAAAGAGGGAGCTTCTCCTCAGCTGCACAAACCCAGCCCAGATGTGGTTCCAAGAAGGTGAAAGGGAACATCCAAATAATTTCTGCCTGTTCAGCACCCAGCTGTGCCCAACTAGGTGCTGGGGGTGGGCAAAACTTGGCAGGTTAGGGGAATATTTTACAGCCCAAATCCTGGCAAATACCTCAGAGCTGGAGGTGTGAGACACCTGAGGTTTTACCTAAAAATTAGTTGAGTAAACTCAGGAAAATGCAATGCCTGTTCCCCTTTTTTTTTTTTTTTTTTTTTTTGCATTTTGTGTGGCATTTCAGGTGTGCAGGGCAGGAGTTCCCCTTCCTGCTGCAGGCTGAGGCTCTGCAATGTGGAAGGAAGATATTTCTGGGTGTTTTTAGCCTCTGTTTGTTTTGCTAGGATGGATGGAACTGCTGGGTTGTGCCACAGGGAGCTGGGCATCCCTTGCCCAGCCTGGAGCAGGGAAGGAGCTGCTGCCACACATGGCCCTGGCACAGACTGGGGGTCACCAGCAGCACCAAAAAACCTCATTTGAGTTGTGGGAAATCCCCAGGAATGTGCCCAGTGACAGTGATTTCATTCTGGCAGGCAGCAGATGTGGTCTGGGTTCATTTTGAGGCGGAAATCCCTGGCTGCTGTGGCCATTGGGGATTTACAGCACGAGGAGATGTGGGAGTGATGGGCAAATAAGTGAGAGTGGAATCACTGGAGCCACTGGAGTTGAGTTCATGGGCACCCCAAGGCCTGGCTGCAATAATTTCAGCTTGGCAGAGCCACGTCCATCTCCTGGAAATTCATGAGCCACCATTCCCACTCCAGTGGGAATCCCAGGACACATTTATTAGACCCGAGGAAAGAGCTGCTGATCCCATTTTTACTGCAGCAATTGATGAGAACGGGGATTAAAGTGGCACCCAACAATAAAAACAACTCCTGAGGCAGCCAGAGCCCAGCAAGGCCCAGCACATCTTGGGAATGGGCCAAAATTGTGTTACCACATTAAACCTTGCCTTAAACCAGAGTGGAATTAGATCAGACTAAACAAAGCTGATCTTAGGAGAATTTCTCCTCCAGGTTTTCCAGTGCTGATGGTGGTTTAGACCCCAACCCTTTACACTCATGCATGGGGTGAGACTTTGAATATTTGTAGCAAGGATATCGTGGAATAATGGAATGGTTTAGGTTGGAAAATCCCCCCAGGAGTGGCAGGAGGAAGCAGCAGCACTTGTGGGGCAGGGCAGGCTCCTGCAGTGGGGTTTGTGGTCAGGAACTTCCCCATCCTGCAGGAAACAGCAGTTCCCCCTCCACCCTCTGAATGCACCCGGGGTATTTTTAAATTATCTTCAAATCTGAACAAGCAGCAGAAATGTGTTGCGTTGGGGAGGGAGCTGCTGGAGAGCAGGGCGAGGTGAAAAATGTTATTTTTCACCCCTCTTGCTTGTGAGGAATTTTGAAGGAATTTGAGATGGGATTTCTGCATTGCTTTTGATGATGTGGTTTGTTTTTCTTATCTTTTATATAAGTAAGAAGGGTGACACACACGTCACATCTTTGTAACATAGTTCAGAAAGTCACAAGACCCTAAGTTACAAGACTTTTTAAGGGTTTATTAACTAATAAAATACTACTAACATAAATATTTATGTTTTTAACCCAATCTTTAAATAGTTTATCATCTAGACTTATGCTACAGTACAAACTTTTTTAGCTAATTATGTTATAACACACAAACTTATAGTACTGTATTTTAATTTTTGTGTTTGCTTTTGTAACTATTTTTATTTTTTTATATCTTAAACTCTACACTTTCTTTTATTTAATATAACATGTCTTTACTTTAAACTATAAATCTACATTCTTACTTCTAGCACTTTAAATTTAGAAGCCTTTTCTAAAGTCTCAAATCAAATCTTATATTTCATTCTAAGCTTTAACTTACAACTCCAAAGTTCTAAAATTTCCCTAAATTCCAAATTCCAACTTGCTGCTCTTTTTGAGGCAGGGAGGCGAATCCTGGGATGGGATGTGAGGGAAAAACCTCCCCAGGCTCCTCATCCTTGCAGAGTTCACCCCTCAGCAGCATTAGATTGCCTGGAGTTTGAGCCTGGCCCAAACTTTTTAATCCTCATGTGTTTCTAGTGAACAACAGACCTCAGCCAGCAGTAATTGCATGAATTTCCTGGATTTATCTGCATTGGATTGCCTTTGGCATCTAATCCCATCAAATTGCCTCTTTGCTGAAGGGATGTCGTACGTCTGGAGGCGCTGGAGGGGTTAATGTGATGTGTAACCAATGGAAGATATATTTAATGATCTCTGAAATTGCTTCTGTGAAGCATCCCCATAACTGCCACAACTCGATTTACTAGAGATCCTGCAAATAACAAATGTAATTACTTGGGAATCAACATAATATTGGGTCAGACAGGCTGATATTCCCTCCGTTTGCTGGAAACTAAATATAAATCTGGAGCAAGTGTCTCTCTCCAGTCATATTCCCAAGCTGTGCTCTCAGAACAACATCCAGCATGGACTCCTGGAAAAATGTTTAAAAACCAGAGCGCTGTGATATTATTTTTTGCCTTATTAAGGGCTTTAATATTAATTTTTGCCTCGTTATTTGCTTTATTACACCAGGACTTTGCACCTTGGCATCATCAGGTGAAAGCTTTTCACTGCCAGTGTGGTTTTGCTGTGTTCATCGTGTTCAGCAGCACAGCCAGAGGCAGTTCTGTGTTTCTCAGTCCTTGACACTCCTTGCTGTGCCTCCTGAAGGACAAGCAGATGAGGGAGATAAAAACCACTCTGTGATGGGAATGCTGACTCCCACAGCATCCCCGGTGCTCCCTGCAAAGGTGCTGTGGAATTCCAGCAAGGTTGGGGTCAGCAGTGCTCAGTGAAGCCACAGATGGGTGGAAAAACCTGCATTTTGGGGGGTGCCTCTTTCCCATTTCCCTCAGCAATCCAAGATTACACTTCTTTGCCACCTTCAAGGCTGGAGGTGCTGGAGGGTTTAACTGGAACCAGTCACCTCCTGTGTGCCCGTGGTGGTGGCAGCCAGAGCCTGGAGGGGAACATCCTCTGGGAAGCTGGGTCTGTCTGGCAGAGGGATAACTGTTGGATAATTTTGGACTCCCAAATCTTCCTGGGAAGATTCACCTTGCCAGGAGGCAGAGGATTTCTGTTCCAAGGTCACACATTTTCCTCTCTCTGGAGATTGTGCAGGAAAAATTCACTTTTGAACATCCCGGAGGAGACAAGAGCTCCATTCCCTGGGCGCTGAGCTGCTCCAGAGGGAATCATGGAACCATTAAGGCTGGAAAAGCCATCGAGTCCGACCATTCCAAGGTCACCCCCACGTCCCCGGGCGCTACATTCACACATTTGCTGAACATTCCCAGGGATGGTGATTCCCCCAGCCTGACCACCCTTTCAGTGCTCAAACAGACCAGGATCCCCTGTGAGATCTGAGGTTCTATGAGCACAGAGACCCAGCAGTGTGGTGATGAGCTCTCCTTCCCAAGCTCCAGGTGATTTTGGATACAATCCCTCCACCTGCAGAGGTGCTTCGCCCCACAGGTGACACCATGGTCCCCCTGCTGCCAGCATCACCCCCATCAGTCCCCTAAAGACACCCCCTTGCCATCAGCACAGCTGATCCCTCCCGTTTTTCAGGAACAAAGGTTTTATTCCTGAATGATGAAGGTCCCAAAATCACGGCCCAGGGCCCGGAGCCGTGTGGTGACAAGCAAGATAAAGCAGACAAAGGCACGGGGAGGCTCTTGTGTTGCAGTGCTAATAAATAAAGCCCTGCACGGTCTCTCCGGAGGAGAAACATTCCAGTTGGTTCAATAAAACAGGCTATAACAAGAGATTTATATGGAATATATTGAATTTATTCATCGAGGATTGCGGGGACATTTTTTTCCCTGCTCGGGGTCCTTCTGCAGCAGCAGCTGCTTATCACTGGTGCCTTTGTGCAGGGGACAGGGCTGGGGGCTCAGATCCTGCTCACAGAGTATTGATTGCAGGCACATCACAGGCTGCCAGATGTGTGTGGCTTTTCTGCCTCCAGCAGCTTCAAAATCCCCAATCCAGGTTTTCTTCACAGAAATAAAACCACAAAAACCCAGCATGACAAACCAGCAATTTTTGGCAGTTTTCCCACCCTGGCCATCACCTCCTACACCAAAATATTCCTACAGTAGGCAAACAGACAGGTTTAAATGGCTCAGAGTATGATTTCAGCAAAAGGTGGCTTAAAACATAATTTTAGGATTTTGCTATAAGCTGAATTTGGGCTTTTTGGGGCTTGTTTTGTCACACAGAGAGTGAGCAGCCCTTACACAAAGGCTGAGACACACATAGAAGTAAGGCCATGGAGGTGTGTAATGTATACACCCAGCAGACTCTAATAATGAGCCAAATTAGCCTAAATTCATTAAATTCTCATTATACACCTAGAGATTTAATTATTTCCTTCTCTCCCCTAACTATTGAGCAAACACTTTGCAAGTACTGCAGTCTTTGCAGCCCCAAATTCCTCTTAGCGAGAGAACTTTCCAATTATTATCATTATTATCTCAAAAGAATCTGACCAGAAGCCCAAACCCACCCTCAGTCAATGCCTCAGTGCCTGTATCAAAGCATGGATAAGGTTAATCCACTCCATGCCAAGGCTTTTCCCCACAATAATCCCATAACCAGATGTCACACAAGGAATTATCAGGGAAACCCGGCTTTGCTTGGGCGCCGCTCCTCCTTATCACCAGATTACACCCAGTGAAATTTGAGAGAATCCCTGAGAGATTCGAGGCAAGCAGAAGCTCATAAAGGAGAAGGGTCAGGAGGGCAAAGGGACAAGGTTTGGATGTCAAGCAAGGACTCGGGGAAGGAGACGCAGCCCGGGATCGCTCGGCATAAATCGGAGGATGCGGCGGCCTCGTCATGTAAAATGCATTAAGCTGTCAAAATGAAGATCCTGTCTTCAATCATGCCCAGTCCCCCAGGCCCCCATGTTAAATATTACATCAAGACATTTCCTGTCTGGCATTTAGTGGTGGGGGGAAGGCAAAAAGCAAAAAGGAGAATAAAGGTGCGTTCGGCCTCAGAGTGCGGGGCTGTCCCCGGCGCGAGTGTCACACCCCTGGTGACACAGGGACTTGTTCTGTGGAAATTTTTGCTCCTTTTCCCCTCTAGATGCAGTTGGTCAGTGAGAAGGAGTCCCAGGGAAAGGTGCTGTGCTGTTCTGAGGGGGTTTTGGCTTTTCTGAGGCCTGCAGGCCGCCCTGGATTCACCTCCAGCACCAAGGCCTCTCACCTCAAGGAGCCCATCATGGAACGTCCTTGTCCTTCCTCCCTCCCTGCCTGGCACCTGGGGACACAGAGAACTTCTCCTGAGTTCATTTCTAAAGTGGATTAGTTAAACTTCATTAAAGCTTAGTGTCGCAGCCTTTTTCAGAATTAAGGTGGCCTTAATTCAATTTATGCAGGAGCCTAATTTGCTTCAATCAGCTCCTGGTGCAGCTCGCAGGGACAGCCCCAGGTGGCCTCAGTGACTGCCACCACTGTCAGGACATTTGGGAACAGCCACCCTGCTCCTCTTTGTATGACCGCTGCCATCCCATCCCCAA
>NW_005054298.1:51696-66348 GCF_000277835.1 Geospiza fortis | reverse complement strand
CAAAAATGAGATAGGAATGACAGAATTTATCCCAAAAAGGAGATAAGAGTGACAGACTTCATCCCAAAAAGGAGATCGGGAGTGGCAGAATTCATCACCTGAGCCTGGCTGATGAGAGGAAGAACCACAAACCCCATTTTTGACCATGAAAGGCTCCATGAATAACTGAACCATTGCTTCTTAAAAACTTTACAGCTTCCCTCATAAAAAATGCCAATAAATCCTGCCCTGGAAGCCATTTCAAAGCGTGGATTCCTGTCTTTCCTCTTCTGCTTTGATGGTTGCCTGTAAATTCTCATGGCATCACCTCCAGCCTGCAATAGGGAGCCCTGAGTTTCAGCTCCAGTGTTTCCAGCTTAAATGCCTGTATGGAATCCTGGAATCCCAGAATGGTTTGGGATGGAAGGGACCTTAAACCCCATCTTGTTCTACACCTTCCACAATCCCAGGCTGCCCCAGGACCCATCATTCCCAGGAATGGGGCAGGCACAGCTTCTCTGGGCCACAAATGTCCTTTCTAGAAAGCAGTAAATGCATCACCTCCCTGTCCCCGAGGCCATAATTTCATTTAGCAACAAGAGCAGCAAGAAATACAGACACTTCCCAAAAATCCTGACCATCATCAAGTCCTTCTCTCCTGACACAAGATTTGTAGGAAGCTGTAAAGCCCCTGATTAAGGTCTCCAGGAGCTCTGACATCCCCAGGGACGCTATTTTCCGTGGAAAAGCAATCCCAGGGACCTGCCCGAGCAGCAGACATTGGGGGCTGCATTTTGAGCAGTTTTACCTCATTGTCACTGGGTTTGTTTTTTGATGAAAGCTGGAGCCGTGCAGATTAAAGAATAATGTCACAGAAGGGGCTGATGAAATTGAAAAGATCCATCAGATTAATTACCAGGCTTAAAGGGGCTTGTCCATTTATCAGAAACAAAAGCCTTGGGCTTGCTACTGAGATTATGGGATCTCCCATTTTCCAATATTTCCATTTGATCTTGTAAAACCAATTCACGGGACTGATGTAAAGTCAAAAAGAATTTGCATGGAGCCTTTCCTGCCTGCTGGGAATGCTCACTGGATACTCACTGGATACTCAGCCTGTGCTCACCATTCACCTTCACCCTCTGGAGCTGCTTTTTATTGAAGTGTTCCAAGGCAGTCCTGGCTGCCTTCCAGTCCTCACCCAGACCTGCCTGAGCACAGCACGGCCTGTTTGAAATGCTGCATCAATATTTATCACAACTTTGGAGGATAAGGAATATTTTAATCTTAAAACACCTCCCTGGCTGGGGTGAGATTAAATAAATGCATAACTAAAAGATGTAGGCAGTGAACATTTACCCAGCACCAGTGACTTGGTAAAGGCACGGGGAGGAAATTCGGGGGCTCCAGACTCTAAAGCTGTGATTCTAAATTAAAATCATCTGTCAGCTCACCCAAAGCCTTTGAATTCACACATTGCAATTTCCTTTCTGACGATAATAATGAGCACAGTGTTAATAAAGCAGCCTGAGCTTTGTGGTGGGATCTCCTAAAGCTTCCCAGACAACCAGAGGGGTTCCATTCTCTGTGTCCCCAGAGAATCTGGCATGGTCCAGATGATTCCTGAGAGAAGCAGGGTGGTGGATTCCCATGGGATAACCTGGACCCTGCTCCAGGTCCCTGGTTGGAGCCAGGCAGGGGTTGGGCTCTTCTCCCAGGTAAAAGGGACAAAACACCCTCAAGCTGTGACCCAGAGCAGCTGTGGCTGCCCCTGGATCCCTGGAATGGTCCAGGGTCAGGCTGGATGGGGCTTGGAGCAGCCTGGGATGGTAGAGGGGGTCCCTGCCCATGGCAGGGAGTGGAATGGGATAATCGAGCTCTTCTCCCACCCAAACCAGTCTGGGATTCTGGATTCTACCAAATGACCCATCACAGTTTGAGAAACTGTCATGAGAAGCTGGCAGAGCTCACAGGACCACGGGAGGATGTTTTCCTGAATTTCCTGTGAAATTCTCGTTCTCTCTCTGTGGTATCTGCGCCAAGCTCTTCCCAAGGAGCTGTGCTTGGAATCAGTTCCCACCATCCAGGAGAGGCTCTGGAACTCCACCCCCTTCACTGCCTGCCCTTCAAGCCAATTATCCCTCCCAGAAGATCCGAGCTCAGGGAAAACACCCTTATTTTATTGGGAAGGAAGCACTTCCCCTTGCAGACGGTGCAAACGGGATATAAAACACGGGCAAGTTCTCCACAGGCTCCTCCTGGGTGGGATTTCAGCAGGGAGCAGTTGCAGGGCTGGGAATTGCTGTGGGTTTCATGCCTGGCTGAGAAGATCCTCAGGAGGCAGCGCATGGATGAACATTTTGGGCGCTTTCCCTGCGGCTTGCAGACCTCGCCTGAACCCATCCACCACAAATTCCGCTTCTCCTGCTTCCCAGCATCTCCCAAACCCGGAGCCAGCAGCCTTTCCAACACACAACAGTGCAAAAGAGACATCCTGAGCCCCTAGTCCTGGATGAGATCCCTAAATCTGAGCATGGCTGGGGCTCCTGGCTGCACTCAATAAATAACAGAGCTGATTTTCTCAGGGCTCTTCACACTGATGCAAGCGGGAACCGTATTTTGAAGCTCCCACTAAGCAAAGCTTCCCTATACTTTGCTAAATTTATCCCAAACACAATAGCGTGTGTGTAAAGGGGGATCTAAGTATGGAAGCCACTGTTTTAATATAATTGGCCTTTTAGATTAAAAGGCTCTTGTAATAACCTTTTTCTAAGAAGCAGAAAAAGTCATAATTACAGAGCAGCCACACATGACAGATAGATGTTCCAAACTGAGAAAATTAACTCTTCCCTGCGTTTCAAATGGAGAAATCCCTGCCAGGATCAGCCACCAGCATTGCAAAAAAGGAAAGACAAAACCCCCTCACTCACCTAAAGTCATTTTTAGTAACTTGAGGTTTCTCCCCTTTGCCTGGGAAATCAGTGTGTGGGTTTTTCTGCTGGTTTAAGGAGAATCTGAGCCTGATTTAAGGAGAATCTGATCCTGGCTGAGTAAGCATTCAGTATTTATTATTATTTTACTATCCTGCCTATTGCAGTACATCCATTTAATGTGGCAGGAATCCCCCTGCTCTGAAGGTGGGACCAGCCCAGCCAGGCTCTGAGGGGCAGATCCAGCTGCTGCTCCCCGTGCTCCATGTCCTGTCCTGAGCAAAGAGAAGGAGGTTGAGGTTGCATGGAGGGAAAACTTCTCCATGGAAAGGCTTGTCCAGCCTGGCACAGTCCCCATTGCTGGAGGGGTTTAAAAGCCGTGTGGATGTGGCACTGGGGGTGATTAGAGGTGGGATTGGCAGTGCTGGGGAATGGTTGGATGCTCTGGGAGGGCTTTTCCAACCTTCACAACTCTGTGATTCCACAACGAGCTGCTGCCAAGGTATTGCTGCCAGGAGAAGGAATTCCTCACTGGGATTAGTTGGAAAACAAATACAATGAGATCTTATCCTAGTGCTGAACAGAGATGGAAAGGTTTGGGAGCTCCAGAGGACAAGCTGGCGATGCACAGAGGGTGCAGTGACCTCTTGTGACAGGGGTGTCACAGTGGGAGCAGGGCTGGCACCACCAAGCAGCTCCCAGCTCCCCTCAGGATGCCTGCAAGGCCCAACATTCCCATGCTGGAACATTTCTGCTGCTTTGCCACCTGAATAAACAGCCCAAAGGCAAATCCTGTGCCCTCCATCCTCCACCCTCATGGAACCCCCGGGATGGCTTTCCTGACTTGCCACTCACAGACGCCGTGCCAGCTGCTGTCACTCCACTCTGGGCTTGGAGGTGTTTTTCCATCATGGCCTGGAACTGTTTCTGGCTGGTTAGAGAGGGAATTTTAACTCGAGCTGACTGGCTCGCATCGAGGAATCACATCCCTCAGACATTTAACGCCGAGCATGTCCGCATCAGACACCGCTCCCCCTCCTGCAGAAACAAATCAGAAAATTAATATTTAAAAATCTATCCATCACAAGATCATTTTCCTCTCCTTAGCAACCCGAGAAAGGCATTTGTGACCACCATTTCCTCTGCACTGCCTTTAATTTTTATATATCGGTTTCAGCATTAAAAAAAAAAATGGGACCAGTAAATCAGCCCATTAATCATTCCAGTCCAGGAAAGCTCCAGTAAATCACCCAAGTTTTATATCTCTATTTTTTTGAACTTAGGCCCAAGAGCCCAGGGATTGAGGCCATGTGCTATTAATTTGCAAACAGGCAGTTCACATTTTTGCGTGCTGACCTCAGCCCCGCAGCCCCAGGTGCGGCCGGGAGAGCGAAACCCGCGGCTGCGGCGCACGAGGAGATGATGTGTCAAAACAAATGTCAGGATTTGGGATTCATTTCACGGGGCCCCAGCGGTGCCCACGTCTGATTTATCCACAGCCCGCTCCCATGATCCGCAGGAGGCTCGAGCAGGGGCGGTAATAATGAAATAATCCACGGGATTGTTTATTGCTGGTAATTTAGGTGAGAAATCTCGTCACGCGCCCAGAGCTGGCGTTCCTGGTGTCCCTGGTTTTCTCTGGGTGAGAGCTGGTGCCCTGCTGGGTGCTGGGGATGTCTTGGGGCAGCAGCCAGCGTGGCCCAGGTGACATTGAAGTGGGATTTGTCCCCTAAGCCGTGTCTGTGCCCAGAGCCGTGTCTGTCATCAGCAGCGCTCCAGCTGAGCCCGGCTTTGCCCTTTCTGTCCCTCCTGCCTAACGACCCGAGCAGAGAATCTAATGAGGGACAGGATGTGGAGCCACTGTCAGGGCAGCAGCTCCAGCCCCTTCCCTCGCTGACCTCTGAATTCCCAGGAATAACAAAGAGCTCATTTCCAGCTCCCTGCTCCCATTGCAGCCCGCTACACCACCAGGATGGTGGGAACACCCAGGAGCATCTTCAGGTTGGAGTTGGTCAGGAGTTGGAAGGTGCAGAAAATTCCCCTCTCCAAACTTCCAGGAACAACTTCCAGGAGCCCTGGGCACCCCAGGAATGCTGGGCTACCATAAAATCCATGTGGCTTTGGCTTCACTAGAACACCTCAAACAGCATCTGAAGGACTAAAGCAAATTAATGGGTAGAGCTGTGAACATTTTAATCCTAAAGGTTGGAAAAGCCCAGCGGGATCATCGAGTTATGATGAACCCAACACTGCCAGGTTCACCTCTAAGCCATGTCCCCAGGTTCTCATGGCTGGGACACCCATGGCACAGGGATTTCTCTGCCAAAATTGCCTGCAAGGATTAAACATCCTGAATCCTGGATTCCTGCAGGTCTGGAGCAGGAAAAACCTGCAGTGCTGGCAGAGCAGAGCTGTGGGTGGCTGCCCAGCACCCTCTGCAGGGATTTTTGTTGTCCCCTTCAAAGCCCTTCCAGCCTAAATGCACAGGGACCTGGAAGAGATTTCACATCCCTAAAATTTATCCTCTGCTACAGATTTTCATTGTTTCCTCAGCACAAATTTGGTGCAAAACAAGGGGGATATGAACATCTGAGGGTAAAAGAGAGATAAAGTGTCAGGGATTATATTTAAATTGTTATTTTTTGTGTTTTTCCACGCTGTCCTTGTGCAACCACAAAAAGGCTTTCCAACGTGCAACTTGGGAGGTTCTAACAGCAAAAAACCAATTTATTCCATATCTACACGTGGCAGTTTGTGGGATCAGTGGGGTGGAGCTGGGGGCAGCAGATAAAGGCTCCTGTGTACTGACCCCAAAAACACGGCCCCATCAGCAGGCACCAACCCCTTTCCTCAGCTACAAACCAGAGACCTCAGCTCCATCCCCCTCTGGGCATCTTCAGTGTGGGGTGAAGGACAAATTGAGGCTGGAATCCAGGAGGAATCATGGAATCATTAAGCTTGGAAAAGACCTCCAAGACCATCAAGTCCAACTTTTGCCCGCTGAACCACGTCCCCAAGTGCCACATGTTGTTCTCTTTAACACTCCCAGGGATGGTGACTCCACCACTGCCCTGGGCAGCCTGGTCTGATGTTTAATCACTCTTTCAGGGATGAAATTTTCCTTAATATTCAACCTGAACCTCCCCTGGTGGCCATTTCCCCTCATCTTATCCCTGGCAAATGCTCCACGAGCTCAGGAAAGAGCCCCTCGGTGCTGAATAGCACCAAAACAAACCAAAACCTCCTCTCTAAAGGCACCTGGGCCTGCAGCTGTGTGTGACAGCAGTGGGAAATAGCTTATCCAGGGATTATACATAATTATGAGGCAGGGGTGGGAATGATTGGGTGGGGAGAAAAAGGGGTGCCTTAAAAACCAAGTGCAATTGTCACTTTCCAGCCCAGGTGATGGGAGCCAGCGTGGTGGAAAGCAGCACAGTGTGGGTCACTGGGCACATCCCAGGAACAGGGAAGGTGGGGATGCAGCCAAGCAGCTGCACAGCCCTGCTGCAGCTCTGCCCTGCCCTCAAAATGCCTTTTTCTGGCTGAACTCTCAGGTGGGTCCAGGGGAGCAGAGGGAAAATGGGGTGAGGGTTTGCTTTGCAGTGCTCCCAAACGTGGAGTGGGGGTGATTAAAGCAGGCAGGCCCTGGAAAGTGAGCAGTGAGGAAAAATGGAGAAATCCTGCTCAGGTTGGATGGTTCTTCCTGTTGGAACCCTGGTTCCTGCTGGGAATTTCAGCCTTTCTGTGCTGGCAAGCACTGACCCCCAGGAGAACACTGCACTGACCTGAGGCCCTGGAGAAGCTTCCAGAATGGAATGGTGGAACTGGGATTGTGGGTGTGGAGTTTGGATAGAAGTGTGTGATATCACAGGCTGGGAAACTCAGAGTTTAAGGGTTTAGAATAAATTAATATATAGAGCAAGATGGAGGTTTTGGGTGGAGGCTGGTACTTCTCCTTCTCCTCCATGGGTTTGGGGGTTTTGTGTAATTGGATAAAAAAGTCCCCATTGCAGGACATGAGTGATTAGTTATTGAGTTAAATTAAAAATAATTGAGGTGTCATTTCTTAATTGGACAGTTTATCTTTCAAGGGCCTTGGAGAGAGAGAGATGGGGCTCCATTTTTAGTGTGTCAGAGTGAAGTGCTGCAGAACTCAGGGTTTGTGAGACTGTGACAGAGATAAGAACTGATAAACACCTGAGACCCAACAAGAAATACCATCTCACACATTTAATCCTGACCTTGGCAGAAAAAAAGAAGCAAAGAATCATCACTTCCCATCTCAGGCCAAGTTTCAAACATGGATTTATAGCTAAAACAGAGCAAGCCAAGGAAGGTGGTGGCTGTTTTCCTGATTCCCCTGCTGGATGAAGGGTTTTTCCCTACGAGCAGCCCGGCCCCCTCAGGGATTCTCCAGCCCCTTCCCCAGCCCCATTGCCCAATTAATAATTCCCAATCAATAATTCTGTGTTTATGACCCAGCCCTAGGGAGGAGCCAGGCCCTGATGCCCAGGCGGGTGCGGTTCCTGCAGTGAGCATCCCCTGCAAACATCTGGAGCTGACAGGGCTGGACCAGGCACCTTCCCCACCCCTCCCAGGGCTCTGTCCCTGGCTGCTCCATCCCTGGGATGTTTCTTCTCCTCCAGGTTCAAAGCCAGGTCTCCAGGACCTGTCTGCTCCTCAAAGGGTGAGTTTATAGGACTTGACAGAGTTGGCTTTTCCCGCTGCAAAGGAAGGAAGTTGCTTTAAGCTCTAAAAAAAAAAAAAAAACCCAAAAAAAAACCCAAAAAAGCCAGAACCATCTGGCAGAGCACAGCTGTGGAAATATTATCCATCTAATTATTTATAGAGGTACCTGTGCAGGGACGAGATCAGTTCTCATAATTACATCAGGAAAACGCTCTTTTGATATAACATCAACTCACAAAAATACACCGGGGGCTCAGGCTGGGGAGAAAACATCATTTTCTTTGCTTTCTGCAACCTCAAAGCGGCAACAAGTTTGTTTTCTGCCGGTGGTCCGGGCTTCAAATGAGACCTTTGGCATCTGAAAGCCATTAAAGTGCACGGCCACAACAGCCCCAGCCATCAGAGAGGCAAAACAAAGGCACAGATAATGAAGCGACTCTTGTTCCCATTAAATCAATAGCAGGAACATTCCAGGAACAAACAGCCCCGGGTGTCCCCGGGGATGCTCCCGCGGAGGCGCCCCCAGGAGCTGATTTCCAATGGAAATGCCGCTCTCCAGCCCTGGGTTTTACATCACATTTCCCCTCTTTGCTCCTCGGAGCTCTTTAAACCCATGGGAAGAGCTGGAGCGGAGCTGGCTGTGGTTTGGAAGTGCCGGCTCTGGAATTTCGGGATGCTGAGAGCTGTGGAGAGCGCAGGAGAGAGAGGGGAAACTTCCCCTGAGGTTTCCAAGGAGAAAATGGGGAATTCCTGCAGAAGTCCCAGGTTGGGTGTGGGAACCCTGGTTCCTGCTGGGAATTTCAGCCTTTCCGTGCTGGCAGGCACTGATTCTCAGGAGAACACTGCACTGACCTGAGGCCATGGAGAAGCTTCCAGAATGGAATGGTGGAACTGGGATTGTGGGTGTGGAGTTTGGATAGAAGTGTGTGACATCACAGGGTGGGAAACTCAGAGTTTAAGGGTTTAGAATAGAGTCATGTATATAGAGCAAGGTGGAGGGTTTGGGATGGAGGCTGGTCCTTCTTTACCTCCTTCTCCTTCTCCTTGTTTTTCTCCTTGTTCTTCTCCTTCTCCTTCTTCTCCTTCTCCTTCTTCTCCTTCTCCTTCTTCTCCTTCTCCTTCTTCTCCTTCTCCTTCTTCTCCTTCTCCTTCTTCTCCTTCTCCTTCTTCTCCTTCTTCTTCTTCTCCTTCTTCTTCGCCTTTTTCTTCTTCCCCTCCTTTCTTCTCCTCCTTTCTTCTTCTCCTCCTCCTCCATGGGTTTGGGTGTTTTTGTGTAATTGGATAAAAAAGTCCCCATTGCAGGACATGAGTGATTGGTTATTGGGTTAAATTGAAAATAATTCAGTTGTCATTTCTGAATTGGACAGTTTATCCTTGAAAGGCCTTGTAGAGAGAGAGATGGGGCTCCATTTTTAGTTTGTCAGGGTGAAGTGCTGCAGAGCTCACACTCTGTGAGACTGTGACAGAGATAAGAACTGATAAACACCTGAGACCCAACAAGAAATCCCATCTCACACATTTAATCCTGACCCTGGCAGAAAAAAGAAGCCAAGAACCAGCAGCTGGGATGTCCCTGTCCCCTCAGCCCCAGCGGCCATCCCCAGGGAATGCTGGCCCAGGGAATCACTCCAAAGGATTGAACCAGGCAGGAGGAGAAACCTCAGGGAGGGGCTGTAAATTTAGTAAGAGCTTGATAAATGCTCCCACTGCCTTAATTATCCCAGGAGCTGGGATTTTGTGCCTGCCAGGGAAGTGTCTGGTGCTGGGTTTTGACAGTAAGTGCTTGTGCATCCCAAATTACCCATTAGAAATTAATAAAGGAAATGGGAGTTCAATGACAATCATCCCTGTGCTGCACCTAACAGGGCTCCAGGAGAGCTGGAGAGGGAATTTTGACAAGGCCTGGAGTGACAGGACACAGGGAATGGGTTCCCACTGCCAGAGGGCAGAGATGGATGGGAGATTGGGAAGGAATTCCTCCCTGTGAGGGTGGGAAAAGGCTGGAGTGGAATTCCCAGAGAATCTGTGGCTGCGCTGCCCCTGGAAGTGTCCCAGACCAGCTTGGACAGGGCTTGGAGCAGCCTGGGATGGTGGAAGGCTTCCCTGCCCATGGCAGGAGGTGGAATTAGATGGATTTTAATGTCCTTTCCGACCCAAACCAGTCTGGAATTCCGTGATTTGCAAATTCTGGAAGTGCAGAGATGATGAATTCATCCATCAGCTGAGCCAATGTAGGAGGAAATGTTCCCATGTTTTACAGGAAAATGTCTCAGGAATGCAAACAGTCATTTTCACCCCTTTTCCTTTCTCCTTTTGCACAAAGCAAACTTACAGCCAAGGCTCCTTTCCAAGAATAAATGTTATCTCAGTTTTTAAATTAGAAATTAAAGTCTTGTCAGCCCTGGGAGACAGGGAAGGAAACTTAGATTATAATACCACAGGAGACTGAAGACTGGAAGAGAAGGGGGCTTAGTCAAATGGTTTAAAAACACAGTTTTAGGTACTGACAAGCTCTTACAAACACGGGGCCAACGTGATGGCTCATAAAAATTCAGCTTTCTTAGGCTAATGCATCACAGCCAGCAGCAGGGATGGATTAAATCCCAGCCAGGATTTGGGCAAAATGAGGGAAAACCACCAAAGAGATTTCTACTCCCTTTCAACACCCAAGTTTTTGTCATTCTGTGGTACAGCAGAGAGCTCAGCCACAAAAAAACCCCTTTTATTATGAATATTGTTAATAAATAACAACCCAGCCCTGCCATGTGATGCAGTTTTCTCTTGATACCTCTGGGCCACGACCTTCAGGCTTTGCTCTTTCCATACGCCCAATCCCCAAAATGTCCTGTAATCCCAAATTTCATGGCAACGAATCCAGGGAACTCTTCAAGTTCTGCATCCAGTTTGCCCATTTCTGCTGGGGAACAGAGGAGGGCAGCTGGGAACCTGGTGGGAAAGAGGGTTTTTTATGGAATTGCCATGGGAAATGCGGGTTATGAGGCGAAAAACTGCAAAGAGAAAGGGGAAATGTGTTTTGATACAGGTTGGTTTTGGTGGTGGGACAGGGGGGAATGGAAAAGGAGGAAGATTTAGGTGGGATATGGGGATGGAATTCCTGGCTGGGAGGGAGGGTAGGACTCAGCAGGGCCTGGTGTGCAGGTGTGTGAGCAGCAGGTGGAGGTTTGGGCTCCCACATCGTGTCCTACCTGTCACCATCCCAGCAGTTTAAAGGGATGAAACTCCTCCATCTGCTCCTGCAGCTTGTGCAGAGCCCGTGCTCTCCAGATTACTGCTTTTAATAAATGAATGAATATAAAGTGGCTTTGGGAGGCCAGAGCTGACTCCTGATCTCTGCTGACAAATTCCTGCCAATATTTCCTGACAAACCGTAAGATCTTGGGTGTTCAAAGCAGAGTTTTTATCAGAAAACTGCTTTCTGTGGAATGCACTTTCTCACTTTCGCTCCTGCAGTTCTGCTTTATCCCAGTCGTAAAAATGTGGAATTTGTGTGAGAGTAAAAGTGAAAAGTGGCAGGTGCTTGAGGTTCAGGTGTGAAAAACCCTTCTGGGTGTGCAGACAGAGCAGGGCACTTTGTGAGGGGCTGATTCCAGTGAATCTTTCCTGCTGTGGGATCACAGAATCCCAAAAGGGTTTGGGTTGGAAGGGACCTTAAATCCCATCCATCCCACCCCTGCCGTGGCAGGGACATCTTCCACTGTCCCGGGCTGCTCCAGCCTGGCCTTGGACGCTGCCAGGGATCCAGGGGCAGCCACAGCTGCTCTGGGAATCCCATCCCAGCATGTCTCCACCCTCCCAGCCCAGAATTCCATCCCAATATCCCACCTAAATCTTCCTCCTTTTCCATTCCCCCTTCTCCCACCACCAAAACCAACCTGTATCAAAACACATTTCCCCTTTTTCTTTGCAGTTTTCTGCCTCATAACCCACCTTTCCCATGGCAATTCCAAAAATAACCCTCTTTCCCACCAGGTTCCCAGCTGCCCTCCTCTGTTCCCCAGCAGAAATGGGCAAACTGGATGCAGAACTTGAAGATTTCCCTGGATTTATTGCCATCACACAGCACCAGAGTTTAGCATACATTACCAGCACGGGCTTTAAATCAAAGGAGCATTTCTGAATCCATTATTTATAATGAATCAATTATTAATGGGGATAGCTTTTTCTCTCCTAATAAATTATTATAAACTCTGCTGTAACACGCTGTACCAATATGTACTATATAAATTATGGGATGTGGTTCAGGTTATGAGGAATTTTTTTAAGCAGCTCCCTGAGACGTTTGCTGGCACGGGGCTGGCAGCATTGCATTTATTGCAGCTTCAAGCAATCAGAGCTCCCCATTGCAGCTCCTTTATTTGCTGGGAGACAGATCCTTCAATAAATCACCTGGTAAAGATCTGTATTATTTACACAGCAATGGGAATAAGTGTGAGGTTTGCATTACTGGAAAGAGGAAACCTTTTTCTTGAAGATTTTTCTGCTTTCTCCTCTTCAGTGCTGAATTTTTTCCTTCTCGTTTCTTGGTGCTTCTACTGTTTTTTGGTTATTCTCTGTATTTTTAGATCCAGCACTGTCGGTCTGGCTTTGCTGTGGCTTCCCAACACAAACTTGTGGCTGAGTGAGGGGGATTTTGCTGTGGCTCTGGTTTTGGGGTCCTCCCCAGAGCCCTGCGCATCTCCTTGTGAGGAGGAGAAGAATCTCCAGAACCACAGCTCAGGAAGATCAATAAATACTAAATCCTTCCATAAATCCTTCAATAAATCCTTCCATAAATCCCCTGGTAAAGATCTGATGTGAATAAATGTGAATAAATTTGGGGTTTGTATTACTGGAAGAGGAAATGTTTTTCTTGAAGCTTTTTCTGCTTTCTTGTCTTCAGCGCTGAAATTTTTCCTTCTCGTTTCTTGGTGCTTCTACTGTCTTTTGATATTTTTTCTGTATTTTTAGATCCAGCCTGGCCATGGGCACTTCCAGGGATCCAGAGGCAGCCGCAGCTTCTCTGGGCAACCAGGGCCTCACCACCCTAAGAGGGAATCGTAATAATCACAATGATAACCATAGAAAAATTCCCAAAAAATACGCAATGATTCCCAGGTGGGCTCTGGATTTAAGGACAGTGTGTCTGATACCCAGCACACCAAATCCTGAATGTATCAGGGATAAACCTTCCCACAGCCCCCACTCAGCCCCGTGACCCTCGATTCCATCAGAAAACCTGGAATCCTCCCGGAGCAGCTCGGCAAATTTACCTCTCCAACAGCCTCATTAATTTCCTGAATAAACACAAAGGCCCAGCCTCTCCCTGGCCTGCATCCACACATTCCCAGTGTGCCAGGAGCTCTTCCAAAGGCTCCCAGCCCCCGAGGTTCCCGTGCTGGTGGCGGGCACCGCTGGGAGAGCCGCGATCAAAACCCCGCTTTTATCAGCATATCAAAGCACTGCGGGACTCGTTTCCATTTTAATGCCTCTCTGCGAGTGCTTTTAGCCATTTTTAGTCATTTTGGCTTTAATAGCATCGTCTGCATTTAAAGAGCAAGTGAATTCCCTGCTTCCAGCTCGCTTCCTGGCTGGATCCTGG
Organism: Geospiza fortis; assembly: GCF_000277835.1. NCBI lineage: Eukaryota > Metazoa > Chordata > Aves > Passeriformes > Thraupidae > Geospiza > Geospiza fortis. The sequence goes on along the minus strand of NW_005054298.1, from coordinate 53,151 downwards.
CGTGCCATGGTGATCCATGAGCACAGACCTACATCCCAGAGAAGCTGCCCCTAAAAGTGTCCCAGGCCAGGATGGACAGTGTCCCAGGCCAGGATGTCCCAGGGAGCACCCTGGGATAGTGGGAGATGTCCCTGCCCATAGAACTGGGTGAGCTTTCAGTTCCCTTCCATCCCAAGCCATTCTGGGATTCAGTGATCCGCGTAAATCCTGGAGAGAGCTGCAATTCCAGGGTCTCTATGACAACGGTGACAAGCCCAGGCTGGCTGTCACTGCGTTTCCTCCGTGCAGGATCCAGAGTTTCCCATCAGACAGGAAAATTCCCATCTCCACTACTTCATCAATCCATCTCTGCCGAGTGACCAGCAGGTGGGAACTGGGAGGGAAACTTCCTCTTTTCCCAGGAATAACGACCTCATCCCAGGAGGTTTGCACAGGAACTGTCTCTGTGCTGTTCAGGGACAGCCGTGGTGGCCCAGCTGTCCCCACTGTGATCTCAGCTGGACATATCCAACCCCGTCACAGACACATTTAATGAAAAATCTTTTCGTTAGGACCTTTCTCCTGAGAAGCTGAGAGGCTTCAGAAATAAAATGTAAACAATAATTATCTGTTGCTGTGGAATGCAATGAGTACATCTTTGATTGGTCTCATGTGGTTGTTTTTAATTAATGGCCAATCATAGTCTAACTGTCTCAGACAAGATTTTATTATCATTTTATTCTTTTTTATTCTTTTCAAGCTTTCTGAAGAAATCTTTCTTCTATTCCTTTAGTATAGTTTAATATATAATTTTACTTTTAATATATTATAAGATGATCAGTCCGCCTTCTGAAACACAGAGTCAAGATTCTCATCTCTTCCCATGTCAGAGTTACCCGTAAATTCAACATTTGGTGAGCCTGAGTGAAGAACATTGCCACAGAACCCTGTGATGGTCCTGCTCAGGTGACAGCCATGGTGGCCCAGCTGTCCCCAGTGTGTGACCTCAGCTGGACATGACCAACCCCTGCCTTCAGGAGGGCTCCAAGCCTTTCTTCCCTGCATTCATTCCCCTGGGATTGCTGCCTTGGTTCAAGGACCTGCCACACTGCTGAGGGACACCAGAACATTCCAGCTCCAAGAATGCTTCTCGAAAAGCTGCATTCATTCACCACTTTAATCCTTTAAATGAGGATTTTTGCCACATGCTCCTGCTTTTCCTTGACCTCCTGTGCTGGCCGTGCCCACGACAGGGGGCCAACCTTGCTGATCCTTTAGGTCCCTTCTGTGGGAACCCAGGGAATTCCTCTGGCTGCCCTGGAGGGCTCCAGCCCCTGCCCAGGGGGCTCAGAGACCCTGGCACACAGTCCAAGGCCCCTGTGCCTTTGATTTTGCCCTTGGAAAAAACAATTACCAACCTTATATGAAGATCTGCAAGCCACAGCAGTTTAAGTAGAATGATAGTGAATTTATCAC
>NW_005054298.1:41845-51501 GCF_000277835.1 Geospiza fortis | reverse complement strand
CCTGGGCTGGACAGGAGAAAGAATTTTATAGATAAGGAACAATAAACAACCTTGAGACCGAGAACTGAAGAGCTCTGACTCCTTCTTGGAGCGCCGGGCTGGGAAAGGAGAATTTCTGACACATCTCGGGGTCACTGTGAGCAGCCAGAGCCCTGAGACCTTCCAATCCCAACCATTCCAAGACATTTCTTTGTTTTCCACGGGAACAACCGAGCTGATTTTCCATGGCAGGACCCCCGGGATCCCACAGGTGGAAGGGGCCATCCCCCAGCAGTGCTGGAAATCATTAAATTGGAGCGGTTTTGGAGCAGAGCCGCGGGGATGGCGGAGGAGCTCGGCCGATAATGAAAGACGCCGGGAACTCAATTTGTTTTCCTTAACGAACAGAAGGTTAAGAGAGGATCCGCTGGCAGCCTCTAATTACTTCTGGAATTTAAATGTGATAATAGAGGGCTCCCTGGCCAGGCAGATGAAAGTACACCCAACCCCGTGCCTGCGAGATTAAAATTCAGCCTTGAATTAAAAGCACCTTTTTAGCAGTGCAGGTTATTAAGCACTGAAACAACCGTCGAGAGATCTCCTGATTTGAAGAGGTTTTTTTTTTCTTTTCCCCCCCTTTCCAAACCTAAAGCTTTAATTCAAATAGAAAAATCCCCAGGCATGTTTTACACGGGAGTTCAGGCCAGATAATCACGATGGCTTTTTGCCAACCTTATCAAGTATTAATGTGCCATCACCCCGCTGCCCTCCTTCTGTGCTCTGCTCATCAAGCAATAATTTTGTCAGCAAACACAGAGAATTTCTCCAGCGTGGTGTCACCAGATGTGGCCAGCAATGAGGAGTCCAGGGCTGTGTCCATAAAACACCCTGGACGTGGCAGGAACCACCTGTGGGTGACAGCTGAGTGCTGTCAGCAGATCCCTGAGGGGTTTTTCCACCTGGATATTGAAGGGAGGTGCTGGGACAGCGAAGGGTCTGAGGCCATGGGGACAGCTTGGGGACAGGCTCAGCTGGAGCCAGGAGCAGGAGAACCACCAGGAGGATGGAGAAGACACCACCTCGGTGGAAGGTGCCACCGCCATGCCAAGTGGCACCATGATAAAAGATGCTGTGAGAAGGTGCCACCACCACACAAGGTACCACAACCCCACAAGGTGCCACCACCACACAAGGTACCACCACCACACAAGGTCCCACCTCTTTGGAGGTGCCACCAACACTCTCATGATGGAAGGTGCTACCATGATGGGAAGTGCCACCACCACTCAAGGTGCCACCACCGCTCCAGATGCCACCACCACTCAAGCTGCCACCGTAAGGGAAGGTGCCACCACCCCACCAGCTGTCACTGTGACAGAAGGTGCTACTGCCACGCAAGGTGCCCCTGTGAGAAGATGCCACCAGCACACAAGGTGCCACCACGATGGCAGGTGCCACCGCCATGTGTGGGTTTTAAGCCCAGCTGGAGATGAAATTCCTCGGAGCCGCTCGCTCTTTTCCCTCGTTCTGGTGGAATGGGGAGGAGGATCAAAGACAAATTTGTATGTTGAGATAAAAAACAATAATGGAAAATTATTGTTAATTTAGTAATGGAAAATATAGAAAATAATGTAAAATATAGAAGAAATAATAATAATAATAATAATAATAATAATAGTAATGATGATGATGATGATGATAATAATAATAATAATTTTTATTATTATTTTTATTATTTTTAAAAGCAATTTCTCACCATCCACTGACTGATTCCAGACCCCCCTTCCCAAATCCAGACCAACCCTTCTGGGCTGCTGTTTCCCCCCTCCACACGGGTCCCACGGGGCCATTTTAGAAATGCACACGTGGAACATAAATCAAGGGCAATTTCCAGCCCTGTGGCTGTGGTTTGTGTTCCTCACGCAGTGCAGCAGGTGGGGTGGATGGTGGGATGCTCCAGGCTGTGCTCCCCATTGGAATGTGACCCTCAGAGAGCTCTGGTGATTTGTCAGCAGACAAGAACGTGGCTGGGGAGCTGCTCTGCCTTTGGAGGAATTTTTTTTGAGGAATAATCGGCTCAAAGTGAAAGAGGGGAAATTTAGGTGGGATGTTGGGAAGGGATTCCTGGCTGGGAGGGTGAAGAAGGACTGGGCTGGAATTCCCAGAGCAGCTGGGGCTGCCCCTGCATCCCTGGCAGTGCCCAAGGCCAGGTTGGAGCAGCCTGGGACAGTGGGAGGTGTTGGGGTTGGAATGGGGTGGGATTTAAGGTCCCTTCCAACCCAAACCGTTCTGGGATCTCAGGACCTGCACTAAGCAATCCCTGTGGTCAGGAGATGTCACTTCAGCGACAGGGAAATCACCAAATGGGTTTTCAGGAAGTTTTTGGGAGCTGGGAATGAGGGCAGGGCCTTCAGATCTTGGTGTCCCCACAGGCAGGGCCAGGAAAAGGGTGAGGCAACTCATGGAGAGCAACTTATCCAAGAGTGGAGCAGGAACAGTCCTGGGGAAGCCTCAGTGCTGGCAGAGGCCCTGAGGGGAAGGAATGTTTATTTTGTGCCCTGAGCAGCGGGAACCTGAGCAGCGCCCTCAGCACATCCCCATCCTGCTCCTCCAACCCTGCCTCCCTCTGCAGTTTCACAGCTGACTTAGCTAAAAATACCCCTTTGTCCCGTGCTTTCTGACTTCCTGCAGCTTCTCTGTAGTCAGAAGTGGAGCTCGCTGCCAAAATCAGATACTCAAGGAGCTCCATTACTGATGAAATCAACTGCTACCACGTGACAGCTGCAAACATCTGGAATCCATCGCCCGGGCTCCGTGTGGGACTTGATCCTGCTCAAATATCAGCCTGGAGCTTGAGTGTCTGCAGCTTTCTGAACCCCAAAACAATTCCTGCAGAAAGTGCCTTGCAGATAATCAAAATTTCAGGGGGAAAAAAAAAAACAACCAGGAAAAAAAATTGATGTTGTCAAAACAGAAGGATTTTTAAAAGCTTTAATGATAATTTTTTAACTTAAGGGAAGCGTTTTGCTCCAAGGGGCTTGGGAGGTGTTTCTCATCTGTGGTGGGAAGGGAAATGCTGCTACTCCATGAGTTAACAACCCACACGTGGAGCTGCTCCCTTGGGCAGCACAGGCTGAGCAGGAAACCTTCCCAGCAGGATTTGGGGTGTCCTGGGAGGCTGGGTGAGCACACCTGCAGCCCTGGGAGGTGACAGCAGCACCTGGAGAGGTCCTGGAGCAGGACGGGCGCCTGAGCTGGGGACAAGGCCCTGAGCACCATCCTGCCTCCCCAAAAAGGGCGGGGCTGGGGCTGGGATGGAGATAACGTGGGATGCTGAGCCAAAATCCATGGATCTGGGACAGGTGGGCAAACACACCCAGGTTGTTCTGGGCTGAAGGGCTGCCAGCCATTCCTGGCGCATCCCTTTCCTGGCAGAAATGCCAGCCTGTAATCCAAACATCACTGCCAGATTAATTTCTTGTTTTCATTCAGTATTACTGAGAACAGCACGTGCTCCCACCCTGCAATCCCAAAACGGATTAATCCTAAAAAATCCTTCTATCATTTTATTGTGCGTGTAGGATCCATGCAGGGGGATTGGAAAGGATTCTCTGCTTTCTGGAAAGGGTGGAAACAACTCTCTCACCCTCAGTGGGCAGCACATTCCCTGCTACTCCTACTGCTCTATCCCAGCCCCTAAAACTCCTGGGATTAGTCCTGTGTGGCCAGAAACAGCAGAACAACAAAATTAGCAGTGTGCAATCTCTCTATCCAGCTAGTTAAAATAATTATAATTAATTTATATAGAGGTTCAGCTCTGGTAAGATGCAACCACAACCGTCCCTTCTCCCTGCAGTTCCCAGGAGCATCCCAGGGCACTGCCCCAGTGCTCAGCCCTTGCATGGGGTCCAGAGCCAAACAGGCTTTGGAGCCAGCTCTTCCTCTTCCCTGCCTTTGGAATTTCACTTGATTTCCAGGCATATCTCCCCGCAGCTGCCCGTGCACAGCTGAACCTCTGCACACGGAATATTGGGCAGGAAAACGCGGGAAGAGCCGAGCAGCCTCACTGGGGAGGCCTGGGAAAAGAGAGCAGGGAAACACCTGCACTCCCAGCCCCATCCCAATTCATATTCGAACATTTTCCACGGAGCTGGGACCCTCTCAGCAGAGAGCTTTGGAAGAACCCCGGGCTGGTTTAATCCAGAGTTTCCCAAGTTCCCCCAGCAGGTTGGATGTGCACAAAGGCCCAGCTCTGGCCCCCTCCCCTGGCACAGCACTGAGCTCCTCCTCTTGAGATGGTTTTATTAATTAAACTATGAGGTTTTATTAATTAAATTCTCAGGTTTTATTAATGTGGAGTCCTGGGCCACTTCAGCTGGCAGGGGAAAGCTCAGGAGGAGATGGAATTCCCAGGAGGTTTCCAAAGGCAGGTCCAAAATTGCAGCTATTAATTCCTAAAAATCTCAGGTTTTAGCCACTGAAAACTGCATGGGAATCCAAGTTGCTTTTTCCCCAAATCTTGCACCTGTAGATGGCAACTATCAAGCTCTGCTAGAAAAACAAACATTCCTGAATTCAATCCTACAACTCCAGGGCTTTTCTCTTCCCTGCACTCCCTGGGCAATTCTCCCTGGAGCTCCATAGATCCTTCTCATAAATTAACCAAGGAACGCTAAAAACCCCCAAATTATTGCCACAAGGTCCAGTCAATCTGTGCCTGCGGTCCCAGGAGGAGCTTCGCCTAAAATAAAAAACCCTGCAGCACCTCGTGCACATCCCTTATCCTTTAGCCCCAAACGCAGCAATCTCAAAAAATTCATATTCCTACAGCATGGCAGGATTAGTAATTTTTGTGCAGTGGTTTGTTTCATTTTCTTTTTTGTCACATCACACAATTGGTCACCCAGGGGAACTGCTCTGCTCCTTGTCTTGTTCACAGGAGGAAGACCCCAAGGGCAACCCACATTCCCAGTAGCCAAAACCTTGGGATTCACTCCGGTTTCTGGCCCCAAAAGCTGTTTTGGGGTTGGCACATCCCTTCCCATGGAGTTTGACCCTCTCAGGGATTCACAGCTCAGCTGGAACGAGGGCATCCCAAGTGCCACCAGCACTGGATGGCATTGTGGCTTCTGGAGGATGGGAATTGGGAGCTCATCCACATCCAATGGGTTTCATCCCAGAGGGAATGGGGAAAAACCTGGTCCAGCCCTGAGCTGGACTCCCAGAGACCTGGTTAGGATTTAATCCTTGTTCAAGGGGTTTCATCCCAGAAGGAGCTGGGAAAAGCACAGCCAAACCCTGGATTGGACACCCAGAGACCTAATTAGAATTTAATCCACATTCAAGGGGTTTCATCCCAGAAGGAACTGGGAAAAGCACAGTCAAGGCCTGGATTGGACTCCCAGGAACCTAATGAGGATTTAGTCCCTGTTAAAGGGGATTCATTCTTGAAGGAACTGGGAAGAACATGGTCAAGTCCTGGGTCGGATTCCCAGAGAAACAATGAGGACCTAATCCCCATTCCAGGTGCATCATCCCAAAAAGAACTGGGACAAATGTGGTCAAATCCTAGGTTGGACTCACAGAGACATGGCTCAGATTTAATCCCTATTAAAGGAATACCATCCCATAAAGAACTGGGAAGAACATGATCAACTCTGGGTTGGATTCCCAGGAACCTAATTAGGATTTAAATCGTAATAAATGGGTATCATTCTTGAAGGAACTGGGAAGAACATGATCAACTCTGGGTTGGATTCTCAGGAACCCAATGAGGACCTAACGCACATTCCAGGTGCATCACCCCATAACGAGCTGGGAAGAGCCTGGTCCACCCTGGGTTGGATCTCCAGGAACCTAATTAGGATTTAATCATAATAAATGGATATCATTCCAGAAGGAACTGGGAAGAGCCTGGCCTGCATTGGATTCCCAGGAACCTAGTGAGGATCCTATCCCCATTCCAGGTGTGTTGTCCCATAAAGAACTGGGAAGAGTCTGATCTATCTTGGGTTGGATTCCCAGAAACCCAATGAGGACCTAACCCCCATTCCAGGCATATAATTCCATAAAGAGCTGGGAAGAGCATGGTCAACCCTGGGCTGGACTCCCAGGAACCTAATTAGGATTTAAATAATAATAAATGGATATCATTCAAAAGGAACTGGGAAGAGCCTGGCCTGCATTGGATTCCCAGGAACCTAGTGAGGATTTAATCCCTATTAAAGGGATATCATCCCATAAAGAACTGGGAAGAGTCTGATCTATCTTGGGTTGGATTCCCAGGAACCTAGTGAGGATTTAATCCCTATTAAAGGGATATCATCCCATAAAGAACTGGGAAGAGTCTGATCTATCTTGGGTTGGATTCCCAGGAACCTAGTGAGGATTTAATCCCTATTAAAGGGATATCATCCCATAAAGAACTGGGAAGAGCCTGGCCCACCCTGCACTGGATTTCCAGGAATCTAATGAGAATCCAACCCCCATTCCAGGTGCATCATCCCATAAAGAGCTGGGAAGAGCCTGGTCTATTTTGGGGTGGACTCCCAGCCATCCACACCCTCCTGCCGCACTCCAGAGGCGCAAGGCAGGTGGGCAGAGGATATTTTGCCTTTCCAAAGCTGTTCCCATTTCCCACAAATCCCAGGTTTTGTTCCCAGGCTGCTGCAGGGAGGTTCTCTGGTTGCTCAGCAACTGCTTTGGTGCTGATCAGAGCGTTGGGGTGGTGGCTGCAAGTCCTGCTGGACAAGGAGCAGGGCAGGATCTGGAGGAAGATATGGAAATGGAAGGGCAGGCGCTGGCTGGGAAATCCAGTTTGGCTGGGTTCATAAAAATCAGCTGGAATTTTGGGTGACCCATCAGGAATTCAGGAATTCAGCCTTATTTTCACAGATTCACGGGAACCCAGAATTTGGGTTGGAAGGACCTTAAAGCCCATCCAGTTTCACTCCTGACACCTTCCACTGTCCCGGGTTACTCCAAGACCCAGGCCTTGGACACTTCCAGGGATCCAGGAATTCTCTGGGAATTCCATCCCAGCCCCTGCCCACCCTCCCAGCCAGGAATTCCTTCTCAAAATCCCATTTAATCAATTTTCCTTCCGTTTAAAGCCATTCCCTCATGCTGGATAAACCAAAAGCCTTTGAGAGCTTCTCCAGAAGTTGTTGGTTCTCCTTCCCCTTTCCAGCCTTCCTCCTGGAATCCACATCTCCTCCTCCTCCTCCTCCTCCTCCCTGCAGATTCCCTCTCTCCAAGTGGCAATTAGGTTGATCAGGGCACCACTTTGCAGCTTACAGATTGTTCTCCTTAATTATTAAACAGGGGATTTGCATCCCGTCCCAGCAGGTTCCCTTTGAAGCTGGGGCTGAGCTGGGAATTCCCTCCTGCTGCCGATCCCAATCCAACCTCCCGCCGCTTCCAGCTCTGGGAACACCCCCTGTGCACCTGGATTTTCCCACTTTTTCAGCTTCCCAACCCAATCCTGGCCATTTCGTGGCTCCCACTCCTTGATTTTCCGCAGAAATCGAGCACAGCCACTGTTGCCGGTGGATGTGCAAAAAGAAAATCACGGAAGTGCTCCCAAAAACGTGTGGGTTTTCCTCAAAAATCCCATTTTTGGAGGTCGTATTTCAAAGCACGTTTGGAATAGGGCAAAAATATCCTTTGGGTCTCCTGGAGAATGGGATTTCCCAGGAATTGGTGCTCTCCAACCCAGTTGGTGTCCTCCAGCCTCATCCCATATTTTATGGGAATATGCTGAACTTCCCCAGTGGATCTGATATTTAAAATCCCTGAAATTCCTCATATAGACATGATAATATATGCAAATATATACCTTGATATATATATTTTTTAATATTTAATTTATATTTAACATCCATTTTCTAGCACATTGTCTGGTTATTATTCTTTATATGCTAATTTTTGATGGGAGTATTTTAATTTTCCTTGCATAGATAATTTCTAGTGTTGGAATATCCTTTTTTTTTTCCTTCCATTAGGGAATCTTTAAGCTGAGTTTATTTTCAGGAGTCTCTTTCCAGGGTACTTGGCAGTAAATACTGGTGCAGGTCAACATGCTAGAGAAAAAGGGGAGGAAAAGGGAAAAAAAGTGAGAAAAGGGGGGAAAAAAAGGAGACAGGGGAAAGAGGGTAGGAAAAGGTGAAGAAATGGGAAAAATGGGGAGAAATGGGAAAAAGGATGGCACAAAAAAGGGGTGGAAAGGGGAAGAAAAGAGGAGAAAAGAAGGGGTCAGGGGAAAAAAGAGGAATAAAGAGGGAAAAGGGGGAAAAGTGAGGGAAAAGTAGGGAAAAAAGAGGGGAAGGTGGGAAAGGTGAGGAAAAGGGGGAAAAAGGGAGGGGGAAAGGGGGAAAGGAAGGGGAAAGGGGAGAAGGAAAAAAAGGGGAGAAATGGGAAAAAAGATGGCACAAAAGAAAGGGGGAAAAGGGGAAAAAAGGGGAGAAAAGGGAGGAGAAAGGGGAGGAGAAAGGGAGGAAAATGGAGAAATAAAGGAGGAAAAAAGAGGAGAAAAGGGAGAAAAAAGAGGAGAAAAGGGAGGAAAAGGGGGGGAAAGGTGGGCAAAGGAGGGAATAAAGGGAAGGATAAAGGGAGGAATAAAGGGAAAGAAGAGGGTAAAAGAGGAAGAGGGAAGGGAAAAAAAGGAGAAAAATGGGAGGAACAAAGTGGGGGAAAAGGAGGAAAAAAGACTTCCTGAGGAAATGAGAAAGTTCTGCATCCTGTCCTGATGGAAAATCCTCTCAGGAATTACTCCCAGGCTCTCTGGTGCATCCCCAGCCTGAGCTGAGCTCTCCCTGCCCCTCCACACTTTCATTTCCCTCCCCAGCAATTCCCAGGGCAGCAAACCCCAGCAGGTCCTGGAGCCCCAACTTCCAAGGATTTTTATTCCCTATTTATTAATTTATTAATTCCGTATTTATTTCCCCTCTCCCCAGCCTGACAAAATGAACAGCTAGGCTTGGCATTTGGGCTGGATTTGATTTTGTTGAGGGGAATCTGGAGCCCATCCCAGCTCCTGCTGCCCCTCTGGAAGAGGAGGAATTCCTTCCACCCCATCCAGGGCTGCTCCCAAAAATCCTCCAAGGGAATTTGCTGCTGCTTTAACCTCCCCCAGCTGAGTTCAGGGGTCAGGACCCAATAAATGAGATTTCTGCTCGATTCTTTAATCGCTGTTAATCCCATTACTGTGATCCCAGCCTCCATCTGGCCCTCCATGGATCTCACTTCCACTTTTCCCATCCCTTCCTTTTCATCTCCCAGGATTTCTCCAAGCACATTTCTCTTCTATTTTCCCTTTTCTAAATCTGGAATTCTCAACATTTTTATTTTTGCACAAAGCTGCGTCTCAAAAACCCTCCAAATTTCCGAATTTCTCATTTCAGGGCCAACAAAACTTTACAGAAAATGCTATTTTTTTCTTTTCAAGTTCACTTCCTACATATCCTAAATTTCTGCTACATTTCCAAAAGCTGCCTTTCCCTGGATCCTTTGAATAACTTTTATTTTAATCTCTAACCCAACAAAGCCTGGATACAGAAATTTTTCACTCTTTCAAGACATTTCCTCATATTATATCCTCATATCATGTTTTGGCCACTCTTTTGATCACAAACATAAATAAATATAAAAATATATAAAAAATATAAAAATTAAAAATA
>NW_005054298.1:38832-41748 GCF_000277835.1 Geospiza fortis | reverse complement strand
TTAAATATATAAATATATAAATATATAAATGTACTTATTGGAAGTTTCTATTGATGCTCTTTGGTTTTTAAATTTTAGCTTGCACAGGTGTTTGGGAACTTTTCTGTTACAAAAAATAATTGCTCTCCCGTCAAAAATTTTAAAAATAGGAGCAGAACTGAGCTGTGGAGACTTTTTTGGTTTCAGCACTGGTGATCAACCAATTGTGGGATTTTCACCACTGCAGGAAAAAGAGATTTTTTTAAAAGGTGAAGAGGAAAAAAAAAAAAATCATTTAAAGCAGTGAGCAGAACAAACCTGGCAAGTTTTGAATCCTCAGCTCTGTCATTTTTGTGTCAAGTCGTGCAAATCCCAGCATTATCCACCTGACAGGATGCATGCCTGGGATTCTATTTTTAGAACGAGAAATAATCTTAATGATCAGTTTGTCATCACTGAGGCGGGTGTGTGCATGGGACAAGGCTCCTGAACTCTGTCTGCTGGGGGAAAAAAAACAGGAAAAACAACCAGAATTCCCATTTTCCCTCCTTCCTTCCAATAGAAAATCAAGGTTATAATAGTTCTGAATCGACTTTTTTACCTCAAACTTTACATACAAACACATGCTATATAAACCTTCTATCCGACTTTAAAAATTCTCCATTTCTCACACTCTTCCACCTCACTCAGCTAAATATGGGGGAAAATTCTCTTTCCCATGTTTTCCCTTCCCTATTTTTCCCGTTTCAATGCTTATTTTTTTATCAATATTTTAAATATATCTTTGTCTTTCCTGTTTTCTTCCATGAGGGATTCGTGAGGGAATAAAATTCCCCCTGGAGATTGTTTGGGATTTGTGCAGGTTTTACCCCATGGAGGGCAGCACTTTTCCTTTTCCCACCTTTCAGGAGAACTTGGAACACCAGGAATTAACTTCCCATGGGCAGGACTGGCATCAAAGCCAGGATTTGGGGAGAAAACCCCTTATTTTCACATCCCTGCCATTCCTTTCCTTACAAATCCCTTCCCATCCCCTGGGGAGTGGGATGGAAACCTGGATGGGCTCTCAGGGTTCAGGATGGTGCTGCAAATGCCACTCCAGAGCCCAATTTCCCATCCTTTAGGATCTGGAACAATCCCAGAGGGGAACTGGAGCACCCAGGGGCTGCCTTCGAGCGCAAAACAAAATAAACAAAATTTTTAAAAAATTAAAAATTAACAAAATCAAGCGCCGAGGTCATTAAAAAAAAAGGGGGTGAAGTTCTGGGCTGGTGCTGGCTGATGTGTCCCCAGCACGGTTTGGAGGATCAGCTTCATCTAAATGGGAAAAAAAATCCTTTTAAAACCCCCAAAAGTTGTTTCTATCATCATTTTTAGAAGGATTATTTGATGTTTTGGGTTTTTTTTTTTCAGTGGGATCCTGCAGAGGGAACTGGTGAGGAGCTGCTGAGATTGCCGAGTTCCTGGGAAATTTGGGAAAATTGGGATCCAGAGCTGTCCCTGTCCCCAGAAATGCTCCAGCACCCCCAATTTGCCCCAAGGCAATCCAAACACTTCCCCAGAGCTAAAACCACCCCAAAAAAAAATAGAAATAAAATTCCCCTATTGCCCCTTGAAAGGATGAGACAAATATTTTGGGGTGATGAAGCGTCTTGGATCACATCAGAAATGGAATTTGGGGTTCAGCAAGACTTGCAAGTGCAACAGGAGGATTTTCCAGGAACGTTAGCATCCCAAAAAACCACCCGGGTGTCAAAGAAAATGGAATATTTAAAAGTCAGTGCTGATAAGGCCGGGTCTAGCAAAGCGTTTAAGCTTAAACTCGGGGTTAAGCACTGGTTTTGTCAGGCAGAATGGAAATGGAAATGTCGATTTTCTGTCACCCCAAACCCACCCCAAGGACTTTGCCCCGTGCCTGAAGGAGAAGCAGCTGAAATTTGGGGTTTCCCTCCACCTGAGCAGGTGTGAGGGACTCCAGGCCTTTTAATTTGGGAATTCCAGGCATTTTAATTTGGGAATTCCAGGCAATTTAAAGGGGAATTTTCCCTCAACATACAGATTTGGGAGTGCTCCATGCACCCATCCAGGACCATCCCAGGGATTTCAGCTCCTCTCTGTGCAGGAAAAAATTAAAGATTTTTTAGAATTTAATGGATTTTTTGGGGGGGTTCAGCTTTCCTCACTGCAACCCCACCAATCCAGACCTGGAGATCAGAGTTAAATCCACCTCATGATGAACTCGGGGCATCATTTCCAGCAGCAGGGATGTGACAGAAACACCAAAAAAACCCTCCCAGCAGAAAGTGAGGCTTCACCACTCCCTGCACTACCTGCACACAAAGAAATTACCCTGAAACGTAAAAGTACATTAGGAAAAACTCCCATTTCTAGGAGGAAAAAAAAAAAAAAAACCAAAACCTAAAACCAAATAAAAAAACCAACTCCACCAAGCCTTGACAGCTGTGTTGAAATTACCTCTGGTAATTTGAACTGAGTGGAAGCTTTTAGACTCGATTGCACCGAGAAAATGTAAAGTATGTCACTTATTAAGCTTTTATGCCTGACATCCAGCCGAGTCTTCCCGAGCAATGCAGCTAAATGTGCTGGGAGAGCTGGAGGCATCACCCCGGGAACGCAGGGGGATCGCTGATCCCGGGGGGAATTCGCCAAAAAAAGGGGCTAAATGGTCAAAAAGCATCTCCCTCCTCACTGAGCCTTCCTGCTCTCCCTTTTGTCAGGAAAATGAATCCACAGACACCAGAGGTTCGTGTCCAAAAAGGAGACAGAGGAGTCCTGGAACTCTATTCCAATAAAGAGAGAGGCCATGGGGCATTTCCCTGGGGTCTCTCCGATTTTTGGAGGATTCGGCCTCCTTCTTATCCCAATTTCCCTCTCCCCATTTCTGAGGTACTTGAGAGGTTCAGACTTCCCAGAACA
>NW_005054298.1:37030-38635 GCF_000277835.1 Geospiza fortis | reverse complement strand
CTTTATTCCAATAAAGGGAGAGGCCATGGGGCATCCCCGGGGGTCTCTCCAATTTTTGGAGGACACAGCCTCCTTTTTATCCCAATTTCCCTCTCTCTTTCCCCATTATTGAGGTACTTGAGATACCAAAGATACTCAATACCAGAGATTCCCCTCTAATATACAACCCTCCCTTTTCATTTTTAATTCTTAAGGAATTTAAGGCTTTTCCCCATTGTTTCTTTCATCTCTCAATATCCAATTCCATTTATCAGCCAACCTCCAGTTTATTTGTAAAGGCAAATATATTTTCCCTTTCATCAATCAGTGGAATCCTTCCCATTGTTTCTTTTATCTCCCAGTGCTGGTTTTACCTGCCAGCAGCCCCACAGCTGGTTTGGAAAGACAAATCCACCATTCCTCTCACTTTTGTTGGGAAAATGAATCCACAAACACCAGAGGTTCGTGTCCAAAAAGGAGACAGAGGAGTCCTGGAACTCTATTCCAATAAAGGGAGGCCATGGGCCATGGGGTCTCTCCAATTTTTGGGGGACACAGCCTCCTTTTTATCCCAATTTCTCTCTCTCTTTCCCCATTTCTGAGCTACTTGAGAGGGCAGAGAGCTCAGCACGGGGACTTTAGGGACACAAACCCCGTGTGGGATCTGGCGTCCTGCACTTCCCAAATTCCTGACAGAGCGCTCACCCTCCCCTGGCCCGGCCTCACTGTGCCATTGTCAGATTTTGTTCTCCCATTGAACGGGCAGCCCCGCGCCAGCATTTGCCCTCTTTGCCTCCGTTCTTCAATCCATAAAATAACAAAGAGATTCCGATACTTTGGCAGGTCTGAAAACTCAGGACATTTACGCTCATTTCACAGAACGCTCACTTTCCCAAACAATTGAGGCATTGCCTCAAATTCCAGATAAAGTGCTGGACTTCCACGAGAAATAACTCCAGAGAAATAGGATGAAATTCAGGTGGAACCCAAATTGTGAGCAGCAAGCCCCTGGAAAACCAAACCCTATTACTCCAGGAGCCCAAATTCCATGTTAATATGTTGGACTACCACGGGAAATACCTCCAGAGAAATAGGATGAAATTCAGGCGGAACCCGAATTTTCCAGCAGCAAATCCCTGAAAGCCCAAGTCTTGTTATTCCAGGAGCCCAAATTCCATGTTAATATGGGAAATACCTCCAGAGAAATAGGATGAAATTCAGGTGGAACCCGAATTTCCCAGCAGCAAATCCCTGGCATCCCTGGAAATCCAAATCCTGCTCTTTCAGGAGCTCAAATTCCATGTTAATATGGAAAATAACTCCAGAGAAATAGGATAAAATTAGGTGGAACCCAAATTTCCCAGCAGCAAGCCCCTGGAAAACCAAATCCTATTTCTCCAGGAGCCCAAATTCCATGTTAATAGTGGAAATTACTCCAGGGGAATAGGATAAAATTCTGGTGGATATAATAATATTATATAAAATAAATAATAAATATAAATATAAATAATATTAAATTGTAAAATATAAATAAAAATATAAAAATCATGTCTATTCATATATAAATAAATATAACTATATAAATTATATATAAATGCTATAATAAACATTAATATTTATATTTAT
>NW_005054298.1:32174-37007 GCF_000277835.1 Geospiza fortis | reverse complement strand
TTATTATTATTATTATTATTATTATTATTATTATTATTATTATTATTATTATTATTATTATTATTATTATTATTATTATTATTATTATTATTATTATTATTATTATTATTATTATTATTATTTTGAAGCACTTTCTCAGTCCCTGATGCCAGGCAATGCTGTGCACAGAATGTGGGGCAGCTGGGCACCCTGTCCCAGCCCGGTGACACAGGCAGGACAGGAGGCACTGCCAGCCTCCCTCAGCATCCCCAAAATTCAGAGTTAAAGACCAAAAATCACCTGTTCCAAAGGGGGATCAATTATCCTCCAGGAGAGCTGCCTATCCTCACCAAAACCACAATTATCTCAGGAAAATGACTTAAGAAATTCTGCAAAGTGAGGCAGGGCCGCGTTGGACAGGGCTTGGAGCACCCTGGGACAGTGGGAGGTGGCAGGAGTTGGAAAAAATGAGCTTTAAGGTCCCTCCCCACCCACATTTCTCCTGATTTTAATTCAAATTTAATCCTTGAGGATCCCTCATTTGATTAGGCATTCAATCTGTGATTCCCACGGCAGCACTGCAAGTCTGGGAGCTCTTCAAGGTTACTCACACTAAAAAACCGAGAATTTGGCACCAAAAAAAAAAATTAACAAATAATAATAATTTAAAAAAACAGCTTGAAATTTCACAAGCCCCAGATTGGCAAGACTTCAAATAGCTCTGAGGCTGCTGACATTGCAGGGGGTGCAGAGCAGGCTGGGCACGGGGGTGGAGGGACATGGGGACACTTTGGGGACACTTTGGGGACAGCGCTGCCAGCAGCTCAATAAATGCAGCTACTCTGCTGTGACTTCAGGAGGGTGAAAATGAGATTATTCTGTGGGTTTTCCTCATCTTCCCATCTTCAGCTTCCTCTCCTCTGCAGCTGATTTAGCCTGGTTTGATCTCCAGCAGCTCCAGGTGTGGGGGAAATCCTGCAGCAGGCACAAACCAGCATTTCCATGTGTGGTTTTGGGAGCTCAGGTTAAACCATATCTGAGTAAAACTCTGCTTTTTTTTGCATCCAAATGAGCCCCCTCCCCTGCAGGAATTTCTGTACATCCCAGCATTCCTTCCAGGCTGTTTTTCCCCTTTGGAAATCCCATTCCAGCCCCTCCAGGCCTGCCAATGCCAGGAATTAACCTGGAAAATCCTGGAAAATCCTTCCTGCTCTCCTTTGGGCTGGCACAGCAGGTGCTGGACTCTCTGTGTGTTATTCAGAAAGTTTGGGGGATCCTGAGAGAATGGACATGTTGGAGATGTTCATCCAACAGATGAAAAAGGGAAAAGCCTCTCAGGGAGGGTTTAGGGTGGGAATTAAAATTTCCACTTGCTCAGGACTGCTGGTATCCCCACAAGAGCTTTTTGCTGAAAAACAAAAGCACCCAGGTGATGGTGAAGATGAAATTTTATGCACACAAGCTCCCAGTGCAGGCACAATTATCTGTAAGGTTAAGGAGAGCAGCAGCTTTTGTTGTTGGACCAGGAAAAAATTTGTCACAATCCACGTCAAAGTGGAAGTGAGGATTTTTAAATGTTTAAATGTTTAAATGTTTAAATGTTTAAATGTTTAAATGTTTAAATTTTTAAATTCTTAAATTTTTAGATTTTTAAATTTTTAAGTTTTTAGATTTTTAAATTTTTGTTTCAGGGTGTCTGAAGTGACAGTTTTGGTGCCACTGAGTGCAGCCTGGAGGAGAAGGAAAGGGAAGGGTTGAATTCCTCGGTGCAGTGGAGCTGGAGGTGTCTCCCCTCCAAAATCCATGTTTAGGGAATCAGGAGGGGATTAGGAACAATCAGGAGCTCAGGTAAGCCGGGATCAGAGCAGTGGGAGATAAAGGGACATCCCACACAGAGAGAGGATGGTTTGGGGTGGAAGGGACCCTAAAGATCCCCTCAGTCCGTGCTCCCAGCTCGCCTGGCTCCAGGGATGGGATGATGGGGTTTGTTTGGCACGGCGTTCGTTGCAGCACGGTTTAATTACACCGTGTTTAACGAGGGATTAACCACAGCTCCTGCTCCTCTCAGACACCCACGGCCTCAGTGTGAAATGCGGGTTTATAGGGCCTTGGAAGGAGGGGCTGGGAGAGCAGCCTGGGCAGGAGAGGTGGGAAGGAGCCGCTGCAAACAGAGCCAGGGAAAGGTGAGCTGAGATGGGGATGGAGCAGGACCTGATCCCAACATCTCCTCCAAGGAAAGGTGAGCTGAGATGGGGATGGAGCAGGACCTGATCCTGCAAACAGAGCCAGGGAAAGGTGAGCTGAGATGGGGATGGAGCAGGACCTGATCCCAACATCTCCTCCAAGGAAAGGTGAGCTGAGATGGGGATGGAGCAGGACCTGATCCCAACATCTCCAGGGAAAGGTGAGCTGGGCTCAGCTTCCCATAGCTCCAGAAGGGAGCAGGACCCAATCCTGGCATCTCCTCCAGGGAAAGGTGGGCTGAGCTTGGCTTCCAGCAGCTCCAGGATGGAGCAGGACCTGATCCCAACATCTCCTCCGGGAAAAAGTGAGGTGAGATCAGGATGGAGCAGGACCTGATCCCAACATCTCCAGGGAAAAAGTGAGCTGAGATGGGGATGGAACAGGACCGGATCCCAACATCTCCAGGGCAAGGTGAGCTGAGCTCGGGATGGAGCAGGACCGGATCCCAACATCTCCAGGGAAAGGTGAGCTGAGCCGGGCTCCCCGCAGGATGCCCCAGGCTGGAGCAGGACCCGCTCCCGGCTCTCCTCCTCCCGCAGCAGGGCAGGAGCCCGGCGCAGACCTTGGAATTCCGGCTCCAAAGCATCTGGCTCCAAAGAATTCCGGCTCCAAAGCATCTGGCTCCCTCTTGTGTCGCCGAGCTGACAGGAACAGGAGGATGGGACCAGCTCCGGCACCTGCTCCTGCCGCCGTGTCCAGCCCGAGGAGGGATCCAGCGGCAGCTGAGAGCCCGGAGTGACCCCAAAAGGAACAACTCGGGGCTCGCAGGGATCGCCCAGAGGGAACAGGGAATGGGATGAGCAGCTCCAGCACGCTGCTCCATCAGAGCTGAGAAAATCCCAGTCTGGAGAAATCCCACCTCTCCCGCACCATCCCATCGGGATGCCATTTGTACATCCCACCCCGGCATTCTTTACCCACGGATTTCAGCAGTATGAAACTATTCCAGCTGTGCAAACACAACGCTGTTTTTACAGTATTTTATCCTGGTTTTTTTCCCTCCCCTTTGGTATCGTGGGTGGCAGGTGCTTGTTGGATTAAGCCCTTTCCTGACCCAGAGTTTGGGTAACTAAGAGGTGCTTTAAAAACTTTTATTCCATTTTCAGTCTCACGAGAAGGGTGAGACAATACAGATGTTAGAATTCACGCCGTCACAATCAGAAGCCAAATATTTCCTAATTACAACACATTATAAGTGTTTGTTGGCCTAGCAGCTTTTGCCACACCATGAGAGAATTCTCTACAAATTCATTTCCCCCAGGTGCTGGTCCCCACTGCTGCCATGACAAAGGCAGGAGCAGAAAGGACAGGGAAAATCCACCTGGAAACTGCATTTAATGCAACACCCAGCGCTGGTGCTGCTGCCTGCAGAGGTGGTGTTTTTCCTTAACTGAGTTCCTTTCTGGAGATTTCTTCAAAGGTCATTAATGGGTGTCAGGGGACAAAGGAAAGCTGTGTTAGGGAAGTAGAAAAAGGGATTTGTTTTCCAGCAGATGTTCTACAACTCCTACAACTAAGGAAAAAAATTAAGTACAAGCAGACCAGGTGCTGTCAGCCCTGAATTGTGCAGTCTTACTCGATTTTTCTGGTTTGCTTTAAATCATAATTAAAATTAATGCTTATTTTTCATCCCCTTGGCCGGGGTGCCTGGTTATCTTCAGGCAGCTGCTACAGAAATCAGGGAAGACTCCCATCCTCTCATTTAGGTGAAGGTGGTAAAGTGCACCCATGGGATTTCTCTAATTTAACAGAGAGGGGTGGAAAAGGACTTTTCACTGCTAACTGCAGCAAGTGAAGGGAAGGAGCCCAAAGGAGTTATTTGGAATTAAACTGGATGGAAGCCATGGATCCTGGGACACCGACCACCCTGGATGTGAGGGAGCAGCCACCTCGGAAGGGTTGAGCAATCAGAAAGCTTTCCCAAGCTTTTCCCAGCTTTTCCAAGCATTTCCAGTCCCCCTGGGCAGGGCCACAGCTGCTTTTCTCTCCACAAGATGTGCACCAGAACAGGAACGAGGGTTTGCTCCTGGAGCCAAGGGAGATCCCTGCTAAATCCATCTCCTCTCCCCAGCTGGGATCCAGCCCTGGATGGCTGCAGGGACTCACTGGTGAATATTCCCATTTCCATCTGGGCTGGATGCTTCCCAGTCCCCAGCGTGGCCTGAGGAAGGTGTGGGTGTGAAAGTTGCCTCAGATAATGAGATAATTGTTGTTAACTCTGCTTATTTTTCTTACACGTCGTTCTGGGGGTTATTTTGAAGTAAAGCACGCGGTTCTCAAAAGCAGAATATTCCTTCAGACTGTTCCTCGGGGATTACAATTTTTCAGGAGACGTGACAGATCTTTTGCAGCTGGAGCAAACACACAAAGTTTGAGCGCAGCTCAAAGGTGGCAGGGGCAGCTTTGGGGACAAGAAACCTGCAGAAAGGGCTTTATTTTCCTCATGGAAATCCCTCCTTTCCTGCAGGAACGGCTTCCATCCTTCCCGCTGCATAATGAGATGCACAGGTACCGTGGGGAATAGGGGAGGCTTTGTCCTCGCTCCCTGCAGGAGCAGCCCTTTGTGTCAGGGATGCTGAAGGATTCCAGTCGATCATTCCTGCTGCATCA
>NW_005054298.1:29023-32136 GCF_000277835.1 Geospiza fortis | reverse complement strand
TTTGGCCTCCAAATTGGCCAAGATTCTCCTGCTGAGGGATCTCCCTCAAATCTTTGTGGTTTTAAGGCATTTTTAAGGTGTTTTTAGGGTGTTTTTAAGGTGTTTTCCCCACTGACTGTAGCCAGGTGCTGCCAGGAACTGAGCTCACATTCTGCTGTTTTTGAAGTATTTTTAAAATTTACTTTCCTGTGGGAGTTGTGCCTCAAATCAAAATGAGGCTTTGTATTTTTACAACTCTTATTTCTCCCCTTCTGGGGAAGGGCAGCGAGTGAGGGCACAAACATTTTGTTGAGGTCTCCTGAGCAGGTTTTTTATTCAAAATAATGTGCAAACCTGAGAGTCCTGAGTGGACCAAGAGCTCCAGGAATAACAGCTGTTTCCCAGGATATTATCCAACACACACAAATATTCTTCAAGTGGAATTTCATAGAGACAGCAGAGCCTTGCTTGCCATAAAAATAACTGTGAGAAGGAGAGCTGGCAAATCCCTGAGCAGCCCTGACAGGGGTTTGTTGGGTGGGATTTGTTGGGATATTCGTGGCAGTGACCAAATTGGAGGGGTTTTAGCTGAATATCCATTGTTTTCAGTGGAATGGTGAGGGATGGAATGTGTGTTTCACTGGTAATGCTGTTCTGGCTGCGTTTCAGAAACCAGCAGCCCTGGATCCATCCCAGGGCCCAAGGTGGGGCATTCCCAGCCCAATCCAAGCTGGAAAAGCAGCCCTGGAGCACAACAAGAGCTCCCCTGCTCCTCTTTCCCCACATGCCTCCCTCCAAAGCACTCCACAAACAAAACAGGCGAGGCAAAAAAAGCTCTTTTTGTCTCCAGAAGCACATCCTGGGAATGAGAGCAGCAGATGGAGAGCCCTGGGAACAATGGGATAATGCTGAAGGGGTGCCAAGGACGTGGGGGCAAAGGCAATGGGAAGAGGAGCTGCTCCAGCTGAGGCAGGATTCAAAAAGAACATTTTACTCTGCTGTGATTTCAAGGCTCTGAGGTGGTGACTGCAGGTCCTTGGGTAAGGAGGAGTTGTTTGGCAGCAAAGCAGAGCTGAAGGACACCTGGAGTGCTGCTGCCAGCTGTGCTGGTGCCAGAAGTGACCCAAAAACCACCCTCAGCCAGGGCTCACAGACACCAGAGCCACTGGTTTGCCTGTTGAGCAAAAAATAGGAAATACCAGAGCTCTGAATCAGGAAAAAAAAATAATGAGGCTGTTCAGAAAAAAAAGATGAGAAGCTCAATGTGGGCACTGGAAAACAGCACTAATTTCATTAAAGGATTATCCTTCATAGAGGATTTTCTCTTTGACAAGGTTGAAAAACTTCCCATCTCTGCTTGAGCTCTGTGGGGATGACCCCAAACAGCTCCAGGGGGAGTTTTCCAGAGTTTCCCATCCCTGAGCCCCCTGGAGAACCTGCAGAGCACAGAGGAACTTGGAAAGGGAAAAATTAAATTATTATTATTATTGTTATTATTATTATTATTAACAATAATCTTTAAATATTGCTCCTCTTTCCCAATTCAGCAAAGCACTTAAGCTCATCAGCTTGCTGCTTTGACACTCATTTTTAATAAACTTTTAATTCATTTTAATACATTTTTAATACACAAAGGTGCTTTAACACCTCTCCACTGTCTCCACTGCACTGGAGAATCAGTCATGACAAGAAAATGACCCGAGCATTTCTTGGGCTTCAGGTTTGAGCTTCCAACCAAAAATCTGGGATTTGGTTAAAATAACACAGACACAATGTTTTGGATAACACTTTTCTTTAATGGCATAAACCCCTAAAACTTCCCTGAACATCAGAGAGAAAAACTTCTCTGGATGTTTTGAGAAATTATTCTAAACACACAGATATCACAAAATATAAGCTATTTTCTAAATTGGTTTAAAAAAACCCCATTTGTGCCCTTGTAATGGATACAGAAACAGATTTGCATAAACAGAATCTGATTCCAAAGTCTGAATGCCCCCCCCATTTTCCCATCAAATCTCTGCAGCACTTTCATGTCCAAATAACGAGCTGTCAAGAGATGCTGCAGAACCCTTTACAGCTGGAAAAAACCCCATTATTGCTCCTATGAAAACAAACTTGCCTGTTTCCTGCAGGGAAGAATTAGCAAGGCTTTCTCAAGCCTGTCCATCCCATGTGCATTTTGCTCTGCCAGGGGTCCCTCTGCAGCTGAAGGGCCAGAAAAGGTCCCCATTCCTGGCTGCTGTGGTCACCTCCTCACAGAACCTCACACACAACCTCCCTGCAGTGTTTCCTACATGGTTGGCACACCCAGCTTAAAAAAAAAATATCTCTTTTTTCAGCATGTACTCCTTGACAGCAAGCTGGGGTGAGAATGCACTGAGGTACCGAAAGGAAATGTGGTTGTTTCTGGGCAGAACAGGTCCCCAAGTTCATGAATGATGCAAAAATCATTGATTTTTTTGTTCTGATCTTAATTTAGTGCTTGGGGGAGCCAGGCTTGGTCACCTTCCCATGCAGAGTTGCCAGCCTGTGAGTGGGACAAAGTGACACCCCAGTGCCACAGAGGGAGAGCTGCAGTGCCACAGGGCCACGGGCAGAGTCTGGCTGAGAAACCCAAACCCCAGGAGCCCTCACTCCTACCTGGAGTGCCTCTTCACCTCCTCTGTGAAGCCCAACACGTCTGCAGAGGTGCCCACAACGTCCAGGTGGGTGTCATAATGGATGACCAGCACTGTGGGGTAGCGTGCTTTCAGCCTGTCACAGAGCTGTCTGTGTCTCTGCTTCCCAGCTCTGCTGGGCTCCTTCAACCAGATCCTCTCCTTCCATAAAATCTTCTGCAGCTCCACAGAGTAATCTTCTATCGTTTTCTTGGCCTTTAATCCCTGTGTAGCACCAGCCTTGCTGCCAGCACTCTCAATGCACACCGTGGTGATGTCACCATCAGTGACACCAGAAATGACAACATCATTTCCCTGCAAAGCCTTGGGATAAAAGCTCTTCATGTAGTGATAGATATCCGTGTCCAGAACCAGCACTCGTTTTTCCCTCTGCTCATCCCGGGTGGAATTCCTCATCTCCGCAGCGCCTCTGCGCTCCTGCAGCTTCCTCCTCGGTCTCTGGTGGGATTTTCT
>NW_005054298.1:27441-28971 GCF_000277835.1 Geospiza fortis | reverse complement strand
CAGCACTCGGAGTGCTGGGAAGGACCCTTGCACGGCAATTTGCCCGTCACGCTGCAAAGGCCCAAAACTCAAAGCCGGGCTCTGCTGCTTCATCTCCTCCACCAAATCTTCTAAAACCAAGTGATCTCTGAAAACAGCCATGTTGAGGGTGGAGGTGACCCAGAGGAAGGCCTGGAATTGTCAATGGGAGAAGTTAAGGAGGGGCTAATGAGGCATTAAGCACAATTGGATGAATAAGGTGTGGGAAATGGAAAGACAGAAACTTCCAGAGACACAGGAGGGTTTCATCTGCAGCCTTGGAAGAATGTCAAAATAAAGCACACAGACATTAAGCAGAAACATCATAAACTTATGTTTCTATAACTGTAAGTAAGAATCTTCTTAAGTAATTTAAGTAAGTAAGAAACTATTGATAGTTGATATGGATAGTTGACTATTGATATGGATGGTGAAGAGTTTATAGTGCAGGGGTAGAATTGTATAGTAGGCCAAGAGTTGAGAAGTTATAATAGAAGCATCTGTGTGATAATAACCCACTGGATAAAAGTATATTCATTGCAGCAGAAGTAAGTAAAGGTGATAGGTTAGAAAAGCAAAATAAACTTTGTGGCACCAGTCCATTGGGTTATAAAGTTATATATTGCCTCGTAACAAAGAACTTGTGACCATTTGTTATGGCCGACTGCATGGCCATAAATCTCACAGCCTCTGAGACTGATGTTTATCTGAGCCATAAATCGTTTTTAGCCTGTCTGGGTCCCATCCCTCCAGTGAAAGCAGTGACAATGACATCAGGGAGGAGCTCACATCGTGGCAGTAGCGGGTCACTGTCAGGGGGAAGGGCCTGGGCAGCCTCTTGTCCTGCAGGAGATGCTGATCCTTCTTCAGAACACGCTCCACAACTGCAAACAAACCCAGATTACAGCTCCAAGACTTTTTTCATTTCAAATTCTAACAGCCCCCCTGTTTCAAACCATTCTGGGGCCCATTCTCCAGGGCATGGCTGTACTTTAATATTAAATACACCCATTTAAATACCTCCTGCATCCTCGAAGGTCACGTAGGCAACTCCAGTTTTGCGTGTGGGATACGTGACCTGCTCCACGTCCCCGCCGTTGTTCCTGGACATTTGGAAGTGGATGGTGAGGATGTCAGCCAGGAGCTCATCCTGCAGGAGGCCAGCGGGGACACCAGCGATGACAACTGTCCTCGTGCCTCTGCCAGCCTGAGCAGAGACAGCAAAGTCAGGAGAGACCCCCAGATTCCCAACCCTGGAGAAGCTCCTGCTCCTTCTGCAAATTTTTCTTTTTTTTTTCGTTTTATTTTGAATTGGTACACACTGTTCACACCCATATTTCAAGTTTGGAAACACGTATTTTCAAGCAGCAATACTTGAAAGTATCCATGAAGAATGCATAATCTCTGAAAAAACTACATATATTAGATATGATAATATATTAATATATAATATATTATATAAGTATTATCAATAATATCATACCATGTAATATAATATAATATAATATAATA
>NW_005054298.1:27012-27256 GCF_000277835.1 Geospiza fortis | reverse complement strand
ATTATATATATAATAGATATATTATAGAAATAAATAGTGTTGTTTCCGTGCAGCGAGAAACAACAATATTTTCAAAACAGGTAAAATTCAGCCTTCAGGTGTGAATGGTATGAATTACAGTGTTTTCTTCTTTTGTTTTGTTTTGTTTTTTCAGTTTCTTAAGTGCCTCAGGCACCTGCATTAAAAAATGGGTTTAAACGCCATTTAAACTCTCTCAGTATCTTCTCAAAGCAGGAAAAATGAG
>NW_005054298.1:26782-26994 GCF_000277835.1 Geospiza fortis | reverse complement strand
AGCAGGAAGGTCCCACTGGTAACAGGGTTTCCTCTGATTCCAATATTTAACATCAGAAGAGGAAGAAAAATTGTAACTGCATGTGATGCTCAGCAGGGATTCCCTGCAGAGTGGAAGGGGCAGATTCCTTGTAAAATTCGGGATCTTGGCCTTTTAAACCCTCTGAGCATCTTCTTAAAGCAGGAAAAATGAGCCCTAAATTTCAGTTTCTC
>NW_005054298.1:25898-26772 GCF_000277835.1 Geospiza fortis | reverse complement strand
CAGCAGGAAGGTCCCACTGGTAAAATGGTTTCCTCTGATTCTGATATTCCATATCACTGCACATTGTGGAGCACTGACTGCATTTAACACTTCACCGACTTTTCGGAAGAAAGGAGATAAATTTGGTTTGTGGGAACGAGCTGTCAGTAACTGCACTTGAGGTCAGTCACTCCATCTGAATTCTTTAAACTCCTCTTAAGACTTAAACTTCTCTTAAGGTTTAAACTTCTCTTAAGACTTAAACTTCTCTTAAGGTTTTTCCTGGGCCTGGGCTGCCTAAAACACGACCAGAGCTCCAGCAGGTGCTGCTGAGGGAGCGATGCCTGCCCACAATCCTGGGGCTCTGAGGGCAAACCCAGCGAGAGGCTCCATCGAATTCCGAGCGCCGGGAGCTTTTAATTAATGACAGCAGCCAATTAAGCAGGCGGTGAGGCCCGTGCGAGAGGCGGCACGGAGGGAATGCAGACGGGGATTTTCTCACGCCTGGCACAGCCGGAGCTCGGCTCGGCTGCCAGACAGCCCTCACACCTTCCCAGCTGGTGTTTGGGAGCAACACTCGGGCCTGCTAGTGGGGTTAGGGGAAAAAAAACCAACCCAAGAACACGCGGTTGGTGCTGAATCACTCCGGAGACGCGTCTGTGCCGAGCAGCTGCTCCCAGGCAGGGATGGGCGCTGCGGGAGGGGCCGGGAATGGGCCGAGAATGGGCCGGGAATGGGAGGGATGGGGCAGCAGCTCTGCTGACAACGGGCCCTCCTGGAGCTTCCTGGCAAATCCCAGACTGGTTTGGGTTGAGAGGGACCTTAAAGTTTATCCCAGTCCAGCCCTGCCATGGCAGGGACACCTTCCACTATCCCAGGGTGCTCCACCCTCGCA
>NW_005054298.1:14444-25583 GCF_000277835.1 Geospiza fortis | reverse complement strand
CTGCCCGGCTGGAACTGCGGGCGGGAACGAGAACCGCGGTGTGCAGGGACACGCGGGGACAGGGACACACAGGGACATATACAGGGACACACAGGGAGAGGGAGAGGGACAGGCAGGGACAGGGACATGCGGAGATTTGGACATATACATGGACAAGAACACACATGGAGAGGAACAAGCGAGAAGGGCATGCATGGAGAGGGACAGGGACACACGTGGAGAGGGACACACACAGGGACAAGGGACACAGGGAGAGGGACACACAGGGACTTGAACATATGCATGGACAAGAACACACATGGAAAGGAACAAGGGAGAAGGGCATGCATGGAGAGGGACAGGGACACACACAGTGATATATACACGGACAAGGGACACAAGGGGAGAGGGACAGACAGGGACAGGGACTTGAACATATACACGGACAAGAACACATGGAAAGGAACAAGGGAGAAGGGCATGCATGGAGAGGGACACAAGGGAGAAGGACAGGTGTGGAGAGGGACAGAGACCCACAGGGACACGTGGAGAAGGACAGGAGTGGAGAGAGACACGTGTGGACTGGGACACATGGAGAAGGACATGCATGGAATGGGACATGCATGGAGAGGGACACACATGGAGAGGGACACGCACAGACAGCAAACACTTCCAGGGATCCAGGGGCAGCTCCAGCTGTTCTGGGCACCCTGTGCCAGGCCCTGCCCACCCTCCCAGGCAGGAATTCCTTCCCCCTGTCCCCCAGGGCCAAGGAATCCCCCCTGGCACCCCAGAGGCGGCGCTTGCACAGCTCCCGTGGCCCCAAAGAGCCCCGTGTTTGGCTGGACACCGATGTTTGGGTGGAAGCTGCAGCTGGTAAATATCCCTGTAATTTGGGAATAAAAACCTCCCAGCCGAGAGAAAGTCACTCCAGCAGGGAGGAAAAAAGGATACTGATGTTTATAGACACATCACTGACACTTTATTCTTATTTTTCATCATTAAAACCAGTCTCCAGCCTTTAAAGCACCATTGCTGCTTTAAAATTTAACAGGGTAATCATCACAAGCCATAATTCATCAGGGACAAAGGCAAGACATTTACAGACATTGTCTTTAAAGTGTAAAAATCTGATTTGTTTTCTGGGCTTTAAAACATGCAGCTTCTCACTACTCCTCATGAGTCACACCTTATGAAAATTTTAAGCTTTTTCCTTTTTAATGATTTACTTCTCAATATTTATCAGTGAGATACAGTTGAAATTAATGGCATTTTTTACCTTTCTCAGGTTTTCCCCCCTCTCTTTTTAAGGTGTCTGGTCTTACCAAGTTTTTGAGAGTGCAAAAGTGCACAATTTCTGTGAATTCTTCAGCACTACTTTGTTTGAAATAATTATTATTATTTTACAGTGGTCAGGTAACCAATCCCTGCCTTTGCATGCCCTAAACAGTGAGAGGTGCTACAGTCACATGGATCTCACTCAACAGCAAATTCAAAATAAACTCTGGTGTTTGCAACCGTTTAACTTTCCATATTCAACTTCTATCCATTGCCAATTAAGAGTTTGTCTGGAATAATAATCCCTGAGGTATTCCGTCTCCTTTCCGTGCACATCAAGATGTCAAATACCCCAAAAATAAATTATTTCCAATGTCAGGCTCATTTAATTTGGAGTTAAGACTGTTAGGACCAAACCATTTCAGCCCCCAAGGATGGCAAAGTGCAAGGTCGGAGGAGGATTTGTTTTCCAAGGATGAGAGCAGAAAAGGAAGAACATTCCTCCTTGGAAAATTACTCTCTCCAAGCCCTCCCAGCCCCAGCCTGGGATCACCAGATCCCTCAGGGCTGTTCAGCAGCACTGTTACAAAACCAAGTACAGCATCAGCTCAATCCTTGGCTGAAATAGTTTAAAATAACCAAAATCATGAACAAAAGTTAGGAAAATTTAATTTCAGAAGCAAATGTTAAAATCAAACAGTAAAGCAGGTACGAACAGGTAAAGGCAGCAAATGCCAGGGCATTTCTTAAGTGCAATTTCTTGGGTTTGCAGCCCCCATTTTCTATTTTAATTCTATCACTGATTTGATAAGGTGGCTTTTATGAAATTACAGGGTGCTTTCAGGTGTTTGGGTTCTGGTGGCACTCAGCAACCTCAGCAGGACTGGAGTTGTGTCAGAGCCACCTTCTGAAACTCTGGCATTTAAAGCAGGACTGGGAGGAGGCTTGGATTGGGATTAAATATGGCTTTTGTATCCAGAATGTAAGAAATAATCCACTCATCCCACCCTGGAGTATCTTAAAATCTGCAAGGTATAAAACAAGCAAAGTTGCAGAAAATGTGAGCTGTTTCAGGGGCTGCTGAAGGCTTGGCCTGTGCCTTTCATCTGTAACACAGGCAGGGGGTTTTGCTGACTCCCTGTGCAAAGCCAGTGCCATGAGACAAAGCAGAAGACAGGGATTCCTTTGCTACAGTATCAATTTCAGAGCATTAAAGCACAATGTCTACAGAAATCCCTGAGGAACAAAACCTCAGAACTTCATGAGTCCCCTGTGGTTTCCGAGCTGGCATTCTCAGTATCCTCCTCAAAGCAAACATAGGCTGCTCCTCTGGAGATGTATTTGATTTTCTCTATCTCCCCTCCACCATTGCTGGGCTTTTGGAAGTGAATTTCAATCATGTCCTGCACACTTTCTTCATCCTCTTCCACCTCTGGGACTCCTTTCAGCAGAATGGTTTTCTTGGAAACCTTGCAGTGTGCCTGGGGAGGAAAAACAAACCTGGATTATAGAGCAGCTGTGCACTCAAAGGAACTGGGAGAGATGGGAATGAAATTCCTTGCTCAGGTGTGGCTGGGATCTCTGATGAGGTGAAAACTTTAGATAGTGGAAATTTCTCAAAGAGCAGAACTCTGGATTCACACCAGCATGAAGGGTCTGGAAGTCTGGATTCACACTGCCATGAAGGTTCTGGAACCCTGGATTCACACTGCCATGAAGGGTTCTGGAATTCTGGATTCACACTGCCATGAAGGGTTCTGGAACCCTGGATTCACACTGCCATGAAGGGTTCTGGAATTCTGGATTCACACTGCCATGAAGGGTTCTGGAACCCTGGATTCACACTGCCAAGACGGGCTCTGGAATTCTGGATTGACACTGCCATGAAGGGTTCTGGAACCCTGGATTCACACTGCCATGAAGGGTCTTGGAGGAGCAGCTGAGGGCACTTTGTTTGTTGGAGGAGAGTGAGGGGAAACTCATCCCAGTCTGGAGCTTCCTCCTGAGGGGCAGCTCCCATCTCTGTCCTCTGGGAACAGAGGAACAAGAGCTGGGGCTGTGCCAGGGCAGATTTAGGATGGATTTTAGGGCAAGGCTCTTCCCCCAGAGGGTGCTGGCACTGCTCAGGCTCCCCGGGGAATTCTCAAGAGCTCCAGGAGGGTTTGAACAGCACTGCCAGGGGTACCCAGGGTGGGATTTTGGGGTGTCTGTGCAGGACCAGGAGCTGGATCCATGATCCTGTGGGTCCCTTCCAGCTCAGGAGATTCTGTTGTTCCATGATTCTGAGCCCACACCTTAACTGGTGTGTCCTGCACTCCTTAATGCAGCCACACTCTGGATTTGGGGAGCTCTGATGGCTCCTGCCAGCACCACCCCATAAAATCCCTGCCAGCACATGCCCCATACCAGCTGTGTGTCCTCCAGCCCATGCCTTAATTACAAAGGCCTAATTATAGACACAATTCTGACCTGACCTACTCCTAAGGCAGCAGACAGCTGGAGGGAGAGTGTGATGAGGCAGCTCTCACAGTTTGGGCTGAATGGAGGAGTAAAACCAAGGAATGGATGAGCAAATGTTGCATTTGCTGGGACTCTGGGATCCTGGCAGAGCTCTGTGCTTTACCTCCTTCCCAAACAGCCCAGCACAGCCGTGTGGGGAGTGCTGAGATAATTCCATCAAGGAAAGACAAGCACATCCTTTAAAAATAAATTGCAGCTTCACATGAACTCAACAGCCTATTTCACACCCACACTGGCTGTGAAGTTCACACAAAAGGAGTGAAAATTCTGCCCATCCTCCTATTTCCCACTTATCTGTTCTATCAGCCTGGAGTAGATTCTTTTACCTGAAACTTCCTCAAGTGGAAATCAAAGTGTGGTGAGACAGAAATGATGAACCAGCTTTCCTCTGCACAGAAAGGGTATTTAGTACATCGCACAAAGTTGTAGCTTGCTGTAAGAGAATAAGAAAAAAAAAACCCAGTTAATTATTTAATATAATTTAACCAGTATTTTATAAACATTTCAATGACCAGGCTCATCCAACTAATGCAGGCTGGCACACCTGTAGATTCTTTATGTACATTCTGCAAAAAGTTTATTTGGCATTTCCAAAACAAAAAGCAAAATCATGAAATGCCCACAAAGCTCTGAAGTAAATCTAAAGCAGCTGCTCCAAGTGGATGTGGAATTGATCGTGGAATTCCATCCAGCTGGGCAATAGGAATGCCTGTCCAACTGTTCTGCAGCAGGAGCTAAAATCAAACACATCTTCCTGATTTGCTGTTTGCAGTATGAGTGTCTGGCAACACAGAGGGGAAAAATCAGGGTTTTTCTGGAAAAGTTCTGAAAGAAAAGCTCACAAACTGTTTGCTCCAAAAGATGTGATGAAAAACTGCTTTATTTCCCCACATCCCTGGGGGATCCATCAGCTCCCTGTGGGAAGAGTTTGCATAACTCAGTGGTGACCCCAGAATGGAACCCAGGATGGACAACTGGGCCTGAATTTGGACAAGAAAATATTCCAGACTCTACCTCCAGGTTTGAGGAATGTGATGACACCTGTCCCAGACCCCTTGTTGTAGGTCACTTTCTCTATTTCTCCTCCTCCTCCTGCCTGCTCAGTTTTGTAGAAATGCAGCTCAAGTTTGTCTCTCATCCAATCTTCAGGAATAGGAAGCTCAGGTATGTCTGAAACGTTGATCTTCTTTCCAGAGACAGTGACGTGGAGCTAAAAATATCAAATTTTTGTGCACTTTGTGACTGAAAACACTGAAAAAAAAAGAACCTAAAGCTTTTAAAGAGCTCAGATTTTGAGAATTGCATATTTCAGCTGTTTACCTCAAACTGGAATCCCATGTCGAGTTCAAAAGGCTTCACTGTCACATTTGCTGTTCTGCTGTCCAGGTTCACACAGTGCTTGCTCATCTTTGTCAGCCTCTGGGCAACTGAGGGAAATCAGATAAGAAAAGCTTTGTTCAATCCTTATAAACCCCAAATTATTCCCCAGTCTCTTAAAAAAAATTTCCCTTTGCATCAACAAAAGAGAAATTAATAATAATGAGGTAACAGATCCCAAGCATCCATGTCTACTTCCATAAAATCTCTGTGGTTTTACTCAGGCCAAATAATAGAATAACAAAATATTATATCATCTTTAATAACAATGAACAACAAACAATGTTATTAGAATAATATACAATAAATATAGCAAATATATTATTACTTATACATATAAAAATAGATTTTGAATGGGACTAGTAGAACTTTTAAGCTGATGAAAGATGCTCTTATTGTATAAAATATTAACACAAGATTTTTTCCTGTTCCATTCAAAACACCCTTGGGGGGAAAACAACACCACTACCAGGTGAAATACATGAGACATTAATTTTATAATTGAAATACACATCCTACCTTCCTCATCTTCAAAAGTCAGCAGTGCCTGGTTTTGGTTGAGTCTGAAGGGGGTTTTTGTGGCCACCCCAAAAACACAGTGGGTGTCCATATCCACATTTGCCCCATGATCCTTCATCTCTTCCAGGTGAGTGAACTTCAACTTCATTTCTGCCACCTTCTTTGTAATCTCCAACTTTAGAATTGACACAAGAAAAAGAAAACTTGAATATTACCAATGCTATGAATATCTTTGATTCCACTGCCTTCCATTTAATCAATGTTTGCTTGCTTTCATTCCTCTCACACTTCCAGTACCTCTTGGATTTATTTCCATATCCTCTCCCTGCTTCAAACTGGCTTGCCAGGAAAAATAAGAAACTTCCAGGTTTATTTCATATTGGAATTTGTAGAGGTTCAAATGCTGAACAAGTGGCCCCAGCAGCCTTTAAGAGGGACAGATTCAGTGGGGAGGCTCAGGTTTCCCAGAGCAGCTGCCCCTGGATCCCTGGAAGTGTCCAAGGCCAGCTGGGACAGGGCTTGGGGATAGGGGAAGGTGTCCCTGGGGTTGGAACGAGGTGGGATTTAAAGTCCCTTCCAACCCAAACCATTCTCTGAAAATAAAAATCTGCTCTCCTAAAAGACCAATATCCAAATACTCCACCTCCTTTACCGGATTATCCTGGGAACGGTGTTCTTCCAGGTCTTCTTTGAGCTTTTCAATCTCCTTTTTCAGCTCAGTGTTTTCTTGCTTTAGCAGCAAGAGTTCCTGCTACAGGCCAAAAAGACGAAAGGCAAAATCAAACAAATAAAGACAGAAATAGATTTCAGCAACATTTGGGCAGTTTCTGCCATGCTGCTGCTCTTCCCTCATCATATCCTTCTCCTTCCTCCTGTCTGCTCCATAATTCCTCCAGAACAAGGAATCCTGCTTGGACACAAAGCTCTGTGAGCAAATCCAGGATTTCCTGGACAGGGAATGTGAGAGGATGAGAAGGAAACAGAGCAGATGCTGTCAGCTCCAGCCAGCCACCATCACAAGGTGGCTCCTGGGAAGTCAGCAACCGCTGCAGACACTTGCAGCACTTCCCATCAGCTGAAGTCCAAAGCCATCATGACCTTTCCTAGGTACAAATCCAAACTTTTGTGATTAAAGAACCAAAATCAGCTTTCAGAAAATCTCCCCACAACCTGAGTGTGTTTAAGCTACTAATTACATTGTAATGGCTTGAAGCTATAATTTCTCACCAGTGATCCACCAAAGCTCACTGGAAGCACCTCCCTGGCAGCCTGTGAACCTTCTGCTGCTCCTGCACGTGGAATATTGAGGGAATGAACCAAGGGGTTCTGGAACCCAGCAGTTCAGAAGGAAAATCCCTCTTCAGTCAGGCCCTGGCTCTTGGCCAGCTCACTGGCACTTAAGAAATGCTGATCCTTTGGGAGCTGTGACCTCTCACAGAGCAGGCAGTTGGCAAAGCAGTGGAATCACCCCATGGGTTTCATCCCCTTCACCCAGACCTGAAACTCATCCGTAGGGGAGAACCTTGGAAGAGGAAGGTTGGTTTTGTCAGGTTATTTTTTGTCATCCCAAAACAGATTCAGTTTCTTGCACTGTCTCTTTGCCTGCCACTGAAACTGGGAATGTTCCTCCCATTTTCCCACCCCACAGCTCCCTCCCAAGCCTGCAAACAGCAGCAGCCCCCTCCACACCTCACAGCTGGTGATTCTGTCCTTACGCTGCTTCTCCTGCTCCTTCAGCTCCGTCAGCTTCTTCTCTGCTCTGTCACACTCTGCGTCTGCTCTTACCTTGGCGCAAATAAAGTCATCTTTTACCTTTTCAACATCTTCAACTCTTATCTGCAGAGCAAAAAGAAGAAGATTTTCAATGTTTTAAAGGTTTATTTCTAGAGGAACAAACAAAACATTGAGTAAGCCCTTTGTACTCATTAATTTTTAACACTTTGGGTAAATATTCAACTTACAAGAGTGCCACCAACACAAGCACAAAGCTTGGAAGAACAGAACAAATTAAAGATGTTATAAATCTGGGGGATTTGATCTGATTTTAGAAGGATGCACCAATCTTTGTATTTCAGCAAATTTCCATGATTCCATGTGCTCTACACAACTTGCCTTCCATATCCTCAGCTCTTTCTTGAGTTTTTCCATCTCTTCCAGGGATGTCCCAAGTGGATCAGTGGGTACCATACTCTGCAGACAGAAGAGGAACACATTGGTTTTCTCCTCTGTTGGCCAACAACTGAGACACCCCAAACAATTCTGAAACAATCTTTAAAAAATTAAAAACTTTAACCAAAAAAATTTAAAACATCATTCACTTAGGTCAAATTGTTGAATTATTTTAATGGCTGGACAGGACAAAAATCGATGAAATTGTGAATTACTGGCCAGTCATTATTATTTACTAATTATCTAACTGCTAAAATGCACAGGTTAATATTTAGCTAAATAATAAATCAAGTTGTCTCCATGTTCTTCCACACAGAACAAAGCCCCTCAAACCCACAAATGTTTAGCTCTGTGCTTTCTCAGCAGTTCCTCCAGGAGGAGGTGTCCATAAAAAAAAATAAAAGTGAAAATGGGATTTTGATCTTCCAAGCTCAGGGAGATTGGACAATAAAAGGTAATATCAAGGAAGGTGATAAAAGAACCATTTCATAATTGAAATTCAGGGCACAAGTTCACAAGGGCAGGGAAACTACAAAGCCCAAAGAGAGAGAAAATCTGTGCTCTGATTTGTTTCTATGGCTGCAATATTCTGCAGGAAAAAAAATCCAAAAGGATCTGCTGAAATATTGTCTCCCTTTTTACTGAAGATTACATAAAGCTTGAATGGGAACCATGAAATTTAGGAATAGCAAAAGGCCTAAATTAGATAATCCATGGAAAAAATCTGAATTAGATGATCTTGTCAGTTCTCTTGGTAATGCTGGGTATTCCCTAAAAATAATAAAACAGAAAGTATTTCTTGTAGTTTCAAATTAAGCAATTAAGCATCTGTGTCTTAGTTACAATGGGAAAAAATATTCATTCACTCCAGGGACTGAGTGCAGGGAACGAAAAGGATGCACGTGCCAACAGCTGGAAGATAATAAGAAAAAGGATGTTTTACTAAAAAGATGGTTTCACACATCCTGAAAGAAGGAAAAAAAATAACCAAGAAAACACAAGAAAGGCCAGGGAAAGTCTCATCCAAACCACTTGTGCACTGCTGGAGCTGAATCTCAGGAAAAGGGAAATTCCCCTAAAATCCTCCACAAAGACAGATGAGCAAGAGAGGCAGGACAGAAAGTTCTGGGAAAATCTGTGCTGCAGAATCTTGGGAATGGGATTCTCCCAATGGAAACAGGAGGTGGAAATGGGGAATGTCCCAAGTATTAAAGGGTGGAAGAAGGTGAGACAAGCAGAATTCAGTCAGAGATACAAAAGTCAAATACAGATTTCACTCCCAGGCAGCACATCAGGAAATACTCACAAAACCATTGTCTTGGAGAGATAATGGGGGGCTGGTAAAATCCATGGAAACCTGAGGGACCAGGAAAAAAATTACAACATTGTGTGTATTGTTTGGGGATTTTTTTAATGCAACAGAATATCAGGAATACCAGAAGCTGTGCTGAGCTGAGTTTTTAAACACAAATGTGTAATTCCATAAGCAAAAGTGACAGATATTGGATATCTGAAGCCTCCTTCCTTACAAGGAAATAAAAGCCAGAGACAGATGTGAGGAATTCTGCGGTGCACAACTCAATTTTGCTGCTCTGGTAGTTCTGTATTTCCCTTTATGCTGCATCTGTGCTGTCACACACCTGGGAACAGCCTGTGTGTTCTGTGCTTGAGAGCCTGGAGAAAAGGGGACCTCAGAGAGGGCCTGAAGGGCTCCAGGAGAGCTGGAGAGGGACTGGGGACAAGGGATGGAGGGACAGGAGCCAGGGAATGGCTCCCACTGGGAAGGAGGAGATTTGGGTGCGATATTGGGAAGGAATTCCTTCTGGGAGGGTGGGGAGGAGCTGGAATGGATTTCCCAGATCAGCTGTGGCTGCCCCTGGATCCCTGGCAGTGCCCAAGGCCAGGTTGGAGCAGCCTGGGGCAGTGGAAGGAGTCCCTGCCCATGGCAGACTGGATGAGTTTAAATGTCCCTTCCACCCCACACCATTCTAGGATTCTACAAAACCTGCTTAACACAAATGGAAACACTTTCACACAACATGTAATTTAAAATTTGAAATCTCTTGCCATAGCATTTTGTGGACACAGATAAAAAGGAATTTGGGCAAGCTCCCAGGCTACTGATCAGGAGGAGATGCCAAGGTGCAGAGGCTCCCAAGACAATCTGTGGCTGCCGGGGCAAGGTTTGATCCTCTAAGGTTTAGGTTGTGCGAAAAATGTGTATTTTATGATTGGCTTTTCGCAAATATTGAAATGAATATTATATGTGTTGTGTTAGAAAGTAATGCTGTATTAATTCTCTTAAGTAGTGTGTTAAATATAGTTTTAGGTTATAAGAAAATGTTAAAATAGAAACTATGCTATGGAGGATACTTTTTTCCTAAAGAAAGGACTCGCACTGAGATAGCAGCCACGGGACACCTAAATCTTTCAGAGAAAGAGAATTTATTGCTCCATTATCAGGAGAAAGGAACTTCTTCCCGCCTCGCTTGGGCAGGATGATGCCTTTAGGATTATGAGGAAGAAGTTGAGGATGACCAGACAGAATCCTGTGTTTGAATGGAATTTATGCATCATGTATGAGATGTATGAATATGCAACAGGTTATTGCTTTTAAGGGTTAATCTTCTGTTAACGTGGGTCCTTTTTCGGACTTATTTTGCCCAGAAAAGGTACCCGGACGTCCGTAACTCTTTGTTTTTATTGTCTGATATTGTCCTAATTCAAATTGTCCAAATTATTATTACTCTAATTGTATTACTACTTTTACAACCATTTTATTACTATAAAACTTCTAAAATTTTAAAAACAAGTGACTGGCGTTTTTCACAGTTGGATACTCCACAGGTCTGACCTTGAAATCCCAGCAGGAGCAGCCCAAATTCCCGACCCATCCAGGCAGCTCTGACCCTCTCACCTGGGAATCCTCACCTTGATTCTGAGCCGACACCGCCGTGGCTTGAAACTGGGGTTTTGGATCCCGGAATCCCTTTCTGGTTTGGCTCGAACAACCAAAATTCAGAGACTTCTGTACAGTTTTCTGTGGGGGGGAAAAAAAGGAAAGTGAAAGCAGAAATGAACAATAGTTGTTTGGTTTATCCGCGACTCCTCCAAGGGACCTAAGGCCTCCCTCACCGCTCGGCTCCCGGCGGACGCGGCGGGGACCGGGACGGGCTGGGGGGCACGGCCGGGACGGGCTGGGGAACACGACCGGGACCGGGACGGGCTGGGGAACACGACCGGGACCGGGACGGGCTGGGGAACACGGCCGGGGCTGCCGCCGCCGCCGGCCGGCCG
>NW_005054298.1:11096-14287 GCF_000277835.1 Geospiza fortis | reverse complement strand
CCTCCCGGGGGGAGCCGCTGCTTGCCCGTCCCGGCTGCGCTCGGCTGTGAAATCAAGCCGCACAGACTTAGCGGACTCTGCTGAATTTGTCTGTGTATTTATTTATTTATTTATTTATTTATTTATTTACTTACTTACTTACTTACTTACTTACTTACTTACTTGTAGTTCACTGGGATTACGTGGTGTATCATAAGGAATGTGGTTTCTTTCTGTGGCAAAAAGCATCCCGGACAGAAATAGCCCTTGCGGATGGAGATGCCGCGTTCCAAGAAATTAACGTGTCGAAGAATTCTGGATTACCGAGTGTTAGTTTGTCACCGAAATGTGACCTCTAAAGAGGTTCCTGGGAAAAATCAGCCCACTTGGATTTCAGTGGTGATAATTTTGAGGATGAAAAAGCGCTGGATTCTCATCCAAGGGAGGGTAAAAGGCTGCAGAGGGACTAGGGACAAGGGCTGGAGGGACAGGAGCCAGGGAATGGCTCCCAGTGCCAGAGGGCAGGGATGGATGGGACATTGGGAATTGGGAATTCCTGGCTGGGCTGGGATTCCCAGATTTCTTGTGCCTGCCCCTGGATCCCTGGCAGTGTCCCCGGCCAGGCTGGATGGGGCTTGGAGCAGCCTGGGACAGCGCAAGGTGTCCCTGCCATGGCAGGGATGAAATGGGATCTTTAAGTCCCTTCCAATCCAACCCATTCCATGATTCCACACAGATAACTAAAAGAAAGAGTCCATATCCTAGACTAAGAAAAATGAAGTTTATTACTTTCAGGTTTCCCTTCAAACTAAGCTGACGGATCTTTTAGTGTTCCCCTCAGAATTGCAAACAGACTTGTACTCACAGGCCGAAGGATTTTGTCTGCGTTGCAGTCAAACAGCGCTGACTGTTCACAAAATTAATCCTCAAAAATTCAAAATATGCCAAATAGCTGGGGCAAGTGTGAACGCTGACTTTGTCACTTTGCAGATGTGGACTCTGCTTTTGGAGGAAAAGCAGACGGAGCTGGATCACAACGGAGCTCTGTGGTGGAACTGGTTGGGCTCTGTGAGCATACTCGAGGAGGTCTGGGCTGGAGCAGCCTGATTAAGAGCTTCAGAATTTTTGTTTTCACTGGCTCCACAAAGGGGATCTTCGATTGCCCCCTGCTTGGATAGTGATCAGCTCATGCCACCACATTCACTAGGAATTTTACCCGCAGCGTGATTGTTATGGCAGCTTCAAAAGTCCTTATCTGTTTTTCCAGATAAGTGGATGAAACTCTGACCCTGCCTTTGAGGGTTTATTATTATTGTTTTTGTTATTATTTTCTGCCTTGACAATGGCTAACAATGTTTACTATTGCTTTATAAACACAAAGCTGGTTACCAATGAGTAAAAGGGAGAGGTTTGCTGGAGTAGCCAGGGAGGAGGAGGTGGTTCTGTTATGACCTAAGCCCCGCAGATTTTCAGATTCAAATGTCACAGTGGTGGGCTGCTCTCCAGTGACCGTGCTCATGTTGGGATC
This sequence comes from Geospiza fortis, assembly GCF_000277835.1. NCBI lineage: Eukaryota > Metazoa > Chordata > Aves > Passeriformes > Thraupidae > Geospiza > Geospiza fortis. Next base: position 12,780 of record NW_005054298.1, on the reverse strand, counting down.
TGAAGGAGCTTTATTTCCCCGAACTCCAGGGAATGAGCAACGTCAGCCTGGTTACACGGCCAGCTTTGGGATTTGAGCTGAACAATGTGTTTGTGCTTGTTTGGTAAAGGAGATTTATTGGAGATGCTGACCTGGGCCAAGTTCCTTAGCTGAAATGGGGTTGCCTTGGAGTTGGTATCTTAGTGCTTTTCTGGGTGTTGTGGATTTATGGTGTTAACCACATGTGAAGCAGAGTAAAGGGAAAAGTGTGGATTTCATAACTCTGAGGAGTTTTGCTAAAGGGGAAAATCGAGGGGTAAAATACAGCATGGAGTATAAGAAGATTTACAACTCTCTGAGTTGCCTGCATTGATTCCAAACTTGCTCTTCAGGAGCCTGAAAAATTCTGGACAAGCTCAGGAAGCTGAACTGGAAACTTGAGAAGAAAATCATGATCAGGACTCATCTGCAGCAAGAAAACTCTGATTAAGCTGGAGGAAGTTTCACAGCCATAAGGTACCTTTTGTTGGTACCAAAACTGTTTCACTGTAGCTCAGTTAAGAATCTCATGGAGTTGCCTTCAGAGGGAGAAAATTTGGGTTCTTTGAAAGTTACAACAGATTCAAAGAGGGAAGTAAATGGAAATTAGATGCATGGAGATTAGTGGTGTCTTCCCTGTTCAGCTCCGGGATTTTCGGAGTCTGGAAAATGGGCCTTTTGTAGTTTGTGGTGCTTTTGTATTTTATTAGACGTGGGGAAAAGGAAATAAATGTCCAGGTTCTTCTTTAAGGAGCTGCACGTTGTCACACAGGCAGGACACAATCATGGTGACTGCTGTACCACCTCCCATCCTCAGGAATCCCAACTGAATTACTGAGGAAAAACCCCACAGACCTCAGGCAAGCAAAGAAATCTTTCTGTCCTTGGCGCTGTTCCAGTGTTGAGAAGCGGACTGGGATCTTCCATTTATTGTGTTCTGTGGCTGATAACTAAGCCTTCAGAAAGCAGCATGAAAATCCATCAGGATATGAGTTGTGGATCTCACTGCTGAGGCACCAAAATCTGGAGTTATCACACCTTAATGTCAACAGGACTCCAAAACCACGTGGATCCTTCAAGAAGTTTCCAATCCTTCAACTCCCTGTTTCCCCTGAGTATTCATGCAGCCAGTCCAGGCTGGGAAAGGAACCAGACTCAAAGTTAACCCAGAATCAAGCTGGGTTTAGCCGGCTCCTTTCTCCACTCCAGCTCATCCTGGTGACATGCAGCAGGGTCAGCTCAGTGAGGGTGAAGGATGACTTAGCTCAGGGTGACAGGGCTTCAGTCTCCTCTGAGGAGGGACAGGGGACCCAGCACAGGTTCCAGATTGTTTTAAGGTGCCAACATTGTAGGCAGCACAAACCCAATCCTTTTTTCAACCCTTTTTATTTCTAGCAAGGCAAAGGAGGAAAATAGACCTGACAAGGAACACCCTGAGTTCAGATGAATTTATTCTGCCTCATAAATTGCAATTGCCTTCCCAACACAAGCAGAAGGATGAAATGAACGCTCTTTACCAATCTCTGTGGTTCCTGGGAAGGATTCCAGCGGGAGCTGGGGGTGTTCCAGCTTCCCTGGGCTGTGTGCTTCCAGGGAAGCAGCGCTGTGAGGCAATGCCCTGGGCTAGGAATGAATCCCAGCTCGGCTGCTGAAAGCACACAATGCA
>NW_005054298.1:4186-11064 GCF_000277835.1 Geospiza fortis | reverse complement strand
AGGCCTGAATCATGTTCCTGTTCTTTGGAAAATCACTGCATGTTAATGAAATAATGAATTAAACTCACTGCAAAAGGCACTGCTGGTGTTGCAGGGAGGATTAGTGGCTTATTGAGGCAGAATAAATTCCGAGTGCATCCTGTTTTGTGCTGAGAAGATGGAAATGAGAGGGCAGGGAAAGCAGGAGAGCAGGTGTGGAGATGTGCCTGAAAAAAGTATCATTCTGTGCGACACAGGGAATGGCTTCCCACTGGCAGAGAGCAGGGATGGATGGGATATTGGGAAGGAATTCCTGGCTGGGAGGGTGGGGAGGGGCTGGAATGGAATTCCCAGAGAAGCTGTGGTTGCTCCTGGATCCCTGGGAATGCCCAAGACCAGGCTGGACAGGGCTTGGAGCAGCCTGGGACAGTGGAAGATGTCCCTGCCCATGGTCTTCAATGTCTCTTTCAACCCAAATCACTCTGGAATTCCATGATCCTGTTAAAAAAAATCCCACCTTTTTTTTCTGTTTGTTGCCAAACTTTGTAGTCAGCAGGATTTCTGAAAGATTATAACTTTGAATGAAAACTACCAAGATAATCTTTTTGGTAATATTTAAATAAGTGCCTCAGTCTCCAGAAATGATTTTTTGAAAGCAGTTGTGACACTCCCCCCCGCCCTTTTCTTTTTTCCCCCAAATCATTTTATATCATCCATTCTTGTTGAAAGAAACATTCACTGAGTGTCAAGCAAAGAGAAAGTCCTAAATGGAAAGCCACGGTGCAGCTGAGATGAATTAAAAAGTGAATGCGTGCAAGTTAAAACATGGGAATTGCTCGTGTAGATATTTCTAGGAAGGAGAGTAATCCCAGTGATCCAGAGCTTTGTCCTTGACACGTTCCTGGAAAGACTGTGAGTGGTGAGGAAAGGCCATTTCTGAGAAGCTGCTAATGAGAGCTGGGTGTGCTGGGGCTGGTTCATTAACACCCCTGGTTTAGTTCATCCCACTCCCCGTCCTGACAAACCCTGGGATCTCAGCCTGCATCCTGACATTCCATTCCATCTCCCACCTTGCCAGCCCTGACTGGGAGCACTGGCAGCGAGAAGCTCCCGAGTTCAGGGCATGCAGCTCCTCCTTGCAGCTTCCCCTTCTCCTTTTCCCTTTTCTCCTTTCCCTTTCCTCTTTTCCTTTTCCCTTTTCTCCTTTCCCTTTCCCTTCTTCCCTTTCCCTTTTAATTTTTTCAATTTTTTCCCAAAATAACCCAGAGCTGAACTGTTTTGGATGCACTCATATTTCACTTTCTCCCCTTCACTCATGTACATAAAGCACCTTCTGAGGAGAAAGCACCAACAGCTCTCAGCCCAGCTCGTTTTGTTTTTACAGGATTTCTTTCAACTCTGTTTTTTTCTGGCACTGATTCTGGCTGAAGATACTTTCCTGTGTCCAGCTCTAAAAGAAGTGGCTCCTAATCCTTAATTTTCTGGTTTAGACAAGTTTCACCTTAATTCAACATTAAGTATCTACTCAGATGTTATTCACAGCCTTAAAATTCACTGAATGAATTTGTGCTTTTATTATTTCACCACACAAAACTGATTAAGTTTTAGGGAAGAGAAAGCTTTTTAAAAAGTTGAGTTATGGAAAGAAAGAAAATATATTGAAATATATTGAATTCCTCAGGAATTACCTTTCCCAGGATGAATGTGCTGGCAGGAGGAATCCTGCATCAAAGCCTCAGATATTCCACAGGCAGTAAATTTTGGTAAATTTGTATCACCAGCTTTTGGGGAAAGATGATTCACTGTGCTCTCATCACCCTGCTCTAAATTTGGGATATTGATTTATTTAATGGGATGCAGCTGCTACTATTCAGGGAAGAGAGAGAATGGAGTTCCTGGGGTGACACTGCCAGCTGGGGAGCTTTGGAAATCTGCTCAAGTTGGGCTGGGATTCCTGGAAAAAGCCTGGATCTGGTCTGCAAACCACTGGATATCAAACTCCACACATGTTCCACCAGGATGGAAGCACAAACATGAAAAAAAATTAGGAAAACTGGAATAAAACAGAAGGAAACAAAAATTAATCTGATTTTCATTAGGGTAGTCCATTGTGGCAATGATATCAAGGAAAGCTTTGATGATCAGCTTTTCTATGGCTGAATTGGAATATTTTGAGGTCATAGGATCATGGAAAGGCTTGGGTGGGAAGGAACCTTAAAGATTCTCTTGTTCCAAGATCCTGAGTTCAGGCTGAATTTCCATTCTGCTTTTGGCCTGGATGCAAACCCCAGTTTGTCACTTGAGCCAGCCACATTGGGTTTGTGACAGTGCAAAATTTGCCTAAAATTGTAAACTCATGAGTACCCATCTTTAAATGCAGTAATTTGTACCCCACTGGGGCACTTTGGTGCTGTTTAAAAACTCCTCACACTGAGAAAAGAAATCCTTTTCACTTATTTTGTGAGAGCTGCAAGAATTCTTGTTTTACCTTTTCATCTATAAGTGGCAAGAAATATAATTTTCCATTTATTATCCCACTGATATTTTTTCCACAGTGCCTGGAGTGATGTTTAATAATATTTACTCCCGGGCCAGATAAATATCAGAGGAATATTAATAAATTCTATTGTAAATAACAGGGAAGTTGTGTTTTCCATTCACAAATGAAGCCTCAGAATGACTGGGAATGTTTAAGAGCAATTAGCTGGGTTATTTTGATCCATTTTTGACACTTTGGATGTGGTGTTGATTTAAAAGAACTCGAGTTCATGGATGTTTTTGTACAATGGAATTAATCTCACTGAAGGGGATTGGTTTGCCTTTGGAATTGTTATTTAGGGGTGAAGTGTTCTAATGGCTCTCAAGCTGGCAGATTAAGAGAAGCACAGGCAGAGCATGAAAAATAAAGACAAATTAATGTTATAAAAATAAAATGTGATCAGTCACAGCCTGCCAAGTGTGTGAACAAAGCAAAGGGGAATTTTAATAAATGTGTAAAGAGGAGGTTGAGGCCATGTGTAAAAATTACTTTAATGGAGAGATGTTACCATGGGATAGGATATTCCATTTTATTTCACACTCAGAAAGATAGCGGAGAAAATAGACTTTAAAAAAGAAGTAAAGGAAGGGGAATTCCAGCTCCATAAAAAACCCACGCACACCAGGATAATCTGGGAAGGAGACAGTGGCTCACAGGCGCAGGAAACAGAGAAATATATGAAGCATAGGATGATGAGAAGAGGAAAGTGTGAGTTACCCACAGCAAATAATTTACTCAGTAAATCATCAGGCTGGAAAGCTGGGATTGCCTCCTTTGGAAGCCCAGACCTCCAGCCGGGCACTCCCTAGGGAAGGTGTTGAGTGGGACCACCTCGAGGAGAAACTCCAAGCATTATTTCAGAAGAAGATGGAATAATCCATACTTTCTAAACCCATTTCCAGCCAAGTTGTGCAAGCAGGGATTTCCAGGATTAGGAGGCAACGCCAGGAGCATGAGTTGGCACCACTGGATGCTGCAATCGTGGAATTCTGTGTATGTGAGGCCATGCCAGAGACAGCAGCTGCTCCTCCCGAGCCCACAGGGTGGGAGCCATGCCCATGGCTATAAGGAAACCCACAGCCCAACCCTTCACAGAAGTTGGGCAATGCTGGCAGAGATCTCACACATCACACTAAAATAAATGAATTAAAGAGTACCCAAAAAACAAGCTGATAAAACCTTGAGTCATTAGGAAAAGACAGAAAGTTCATTTCCTCTGCAGCTGGAGCAGACAGCTGGAGGGAGGAGAGAAAATCCATGGGCAGGGGGTGGGAAATGAGTGTGCAGACATGAAGGGACATCCTAGGCAATGCTGCTGAGAGCAATCCCAGTGTGTTATCCCCAAATCCATCTTGCTGGGATTCAGGAGGAATTTAAACTGCAAACACATCAGTGTGTGAACTTGATTTTTGTGGAGCTGGAGGCTCCGCCCTTAAGCTGCCCTTGTACAAGGACAGATTCCACCACCACCATATCAGTGTCCAGGGTGATAAGGCAATATCTGGATTATCCCTGTGGAGGATCCCTGGATTCAGCCACAAGCTTTGGAATACCATGCAAAGTGAGGAGTGGGGGAAACTTCCATCCTGGGGCTAATAAATTCCTTTTTTAGTCCATCTACCAGGAATATTGATCAGGAACAGCACATCAAGAATGCAGAGCAGGAGACATTTGGATGATGGTTAAAAAGACCAATTTTTCCAAAGTATTCATGGACCTGTCTAAATTTTCTCAATTATCGTTCCTAAAAATATAATTTTCTCAATTCCTCCTTCCCAAACTCATGGCAATATTTTGCTTCTGAAAACTCCCAACCTGCCTATGCACAGCTTAGAGGATGAAAGGAATTGTTGTTATTCTTTTCTCAGAAGTAATTATTCCTTGCAGTTTATTTATGCCTTTGTTGGCACAAATAATTATCTCTATTATTTCACACATGGGAGGATTTCTTAGAATTCCCTATTTTTAAAGCTTGGGAGCTTACAGGAATATTGATTCCCACAAACTCCTTGAACAGAGAGTATTTTTCCCAAAAAATGTATCCATGAGCTTGAATGTTCACCAGTGCTTCAACTCCAACCTCCCTTTCAGCACTGTGAAAATAATTAACATAAAATGCTTTAAAAATTCCTGCAGTGTAAATCCCAGATGTTTCATGTACGTCTGCCAGGCAGTAATATTTTTATTTTTATATATATAAAAACATAATATATGTTTTATAAATGTATATTACATTAGGCCTGCCAAATCCCATTGGGTGCTTTCATTTTGGATGCATTTTCCTCCTTAAGGCATCTTCTTGTCAAAGTCATTTTAAGTGAAAGAGGTGCTTTCAAAACCTGACTTATTCCTAAAGGACATTTCTCCAGCAGCAAATAAATATTTATAATATCATATATTTATAGATAGATGATATATAAAGAAAGAAGTAATATATAATACATTTTGTGTAAGGACATAATTTTTAAACCTCTGATTCTTTGGTGTCTATTTAATACCCAAGGGACAAATCTCACATGTCCTACCTGTGCTGCCAAAGGCATAAATTCTGTGCATCTGACCCTTTGCATGCATTAATTTTGCACTTGAACATTCATATTTTCACAAACACCCCCAGGCTGTTGCAGTTGGCTTTGCCTTGGCTGGAGCTGCGAGTTGTTTTTAATTTTCAGAGTTTCTTGGCAATCCTTGGAGCCTGTTTGTCTTGGCACCCCCCTACCCCATTACCTATTCCTCAGTACCACAGGCTCTGTTTACAGCATTTTGTCCTTTTTGACTGGAATTCTGCAGTTTTAAAATGGAAAATCAGAAGGACATCCCTGAGCCATTTGTTAATTTTGTATCTATTTTACATCTATCCATTATATACATTTTAAATGTTGGTAGGTTCATCTCTTTTCTCGAGAGCAACTGTCACTATAGGACTTCAAATATTTGCACTTGGCAAAATTTCAGGTTTTTTATGAGTGAATCCATTCTTCTCTGCTCACATCTGCTCTTAATAATCCCAAATGTTTGGGGTTTGTTCAGCTCTCACATGAAGGTTTTTGTTTGCTTTTTCTAAACCAAAGCACCACTACACACAATGGTCCATTCTTGCCTCTCATTGATGTTGCTGATAAAAATGGGAACCAGTTTCAAAGAGAATTTGACTACAAGACAAAGGAGAGAAGGTTTAAAAATATTTAGTTCTAAGAGAAAATCCTCCCTGAAAGATTAACTTAACCCTGGGACAGTAAATAGCAACATCATTGGCCAAGAAGTTCTCACGTTATCAAATTCTTCCGAAATTGCGTCATCTGGAGCCTATAACGGACAGAAAAAGTTGGGAAATATCATTAAAAATTCTCCTATCTTTCCTTAAGTACAACAAATGTGTGAAAAATTTAGAAATCTTGCGTCTAAACAACAAGATATCCATAAACATCCATCAACAGGGCCCAGCCTTGGTTGGAGCTCCATGTTCCCTTCTTGGCGTGGCCCTTTCAGAAGTGTTGGAATCTGAAATGCAGGGAATTCTCAGGGCTTGGGGTCTGTAAGCTAAAATTCAGAATTAAACACAAAATTTGATCTGGAACTTTTTAGAAAAGGGCTTCTAAACTTAGTTGTTTGAAGTGAGAATGTGGATTTATGGATTAAAACAAAAAACACATTAAGTTAAGAAGGAGAAAGTTAAGAGTTTTAGAGTTTAAGATATAGAAAAAATTAAAGTAATTATAAAAGTAAACAAGAAGTTTAGAATGCAGCACTGTAGGTTTGTGTGTCATAACATGATTAAGAAAATTTAATCATGTACAAAACTTAATCAACTACGCTGTAATATGAGTCTATAAGATGAAATATTTCAACATTAAGTCAAAAACATAAATATCTTTGTTAGCAGTGTTTTATTGGTCAAAAAATTTTTAAAAGGTCTTGTAACTAAGGGCCTTGTGACTTTCTGAGCTATGTGATAAAAATGTGAGCTGAACTTACTCTTCCTAGCTTTATAAAAGATTAAAAAAATAAATTGCATCATCTAAAAACTCAAAAGTGTCGTCTGTAACTTATTCAAAATTCCTTCTAAAATCCCCACCCAGAAGGAGGCAGGACACCTGGGAAAGGAGCAGGGACAGGAATGAGAATGACCCCAGAGTCCGGAAAATATGAGCTGCAGGAAGGAGGAAAGAGCAGCCTGGTGGTTTTTAAGGAGACCTAAAACAAGAGACAATTAAAGTTGCAACATAATTTTTCCTGCTATGAAGAGGCACGAAAAAATGTGTTAAATTGCTAAAGGAAAAAAGAAGAAATAAGCTGAGGTTGCAGCAGGACAGACTGAGTTAATACCAGATGTTGTGGGGAAGGAAGGTTTGAGTATCCA
>NW_005054298.1:3528-4176 GCF_000277835.1 Geospiza fortis | reverse complement strand
GCAGGAATAATTTCTGATTATTTCTGCCATTGATATATATAATGATCACCAATAATGATCATTAATAATAATGATGATATCATTATGAATGAATGACGGATCATTATTAATAATGATAATGATTAATCATCATCATCATCATTATCAATCATGCTGATTATTTCTGCCACTTGGTTGGGATCTGAGGGCTCTGAAGTTCTCCATGGAGGTCCTGGGACAACCCTTGAACTTGTACCACAGTTTATGGAAAAAAGTTTAAAATAAAATCAAATTGGTTTAAAATGGGATAAAGATAAGAGAGGTGGACATGGCTCTTTTTAAAGAACATCAAGTCCAAGTTCCTCCTCAAATATCCAGAATAAACCAGGTGCTCTTCTTCTTGGCTGTTCTAAAACTTATCCCAACTTCTGGTTTGAAATTACCTTCAGCTTTTTAGCCTAGATTTAACTCGATGGGATGGGATGGGATGGGATGGGATGGGATGGGATAGGGATGATTTTATTGTCAGGCTTTTTCCTCTTTTTAGGTTAAATAGCTCTTCCTCCATTCCCAGGTTTCCTCCAAAATAAATTCCAATAGTAAATTCAATTCACAGCAGCTATTTTTAGGTTGTTTTAGTTATTTTTATTTTTAATTCTCCCACTCCCT
>NW_005054298.1:911-3460 GCF_000277835.1 Geospiza fortis | reverse complement strand
ACAGTTTCTTAAAAAAAAATTCCCAATGAAAGGCTTTTCACTGCATTCCTTCCATTTAAATCCATCATTTTTGGGATTGTTCTTGGGATCATTCTCAAGGCCATAAACAATGTAATTGTAATATATTCTGTATCACCAACAATAAGATATGAATACAGAATCTAAAAGCTAAACTTTGTCTATAAATGTTCTCCCTGTGTATATAAATAGCAGAAAAAAGAAAAGTTTAGGTGCTTGATATTTATATTAATGCAAAGAGATTCATGACCCACATACATTTATTTTTTAAAAATTCCTTCATCCTCAGTGGTTCGTTCATTAAACTCCTGCATGGTTTTTTTCCTCTTTTATCACTGTGGGTGTCACACCAATTTGGGAATCATCAAGGTAATTCCCAAAGATGGTTTAGGATGGTTTGGGTGGTTTAGGATGGTTTAGGGTGGTTTAGGTGGTTCCCAAAGGTGGTTTAGAGTGGTTTAGGATGGTTTAGGTGATTCCCGAAGATGGTTTAGGGTTTACTTTGAGTGCTGGTGAAACCCAGAGAAAAATTTTCCAACTATTTCTTGATGAGGAAAGCGTTAAGGAAAAAGTGAAGGAAAGAGTTAACAAATCCCACTGCAGTTTCTGTAAGATTTGTCTGGGATATATTTAAATGTGGGAAACTTGGAAGGGAGCTGAAGAATGTCAGCTGGATGCTGTGTCCAGCTGTGGAATGTCCTCCTGGTGGTGAGAGGCTCTGCTGGGGTTTGCAGGTAGAAAATTTCCTTTGCAGCTCCCTGGGGAGGGCAGGCCTGGAGGGGTACAGCTGCTCCACAACTTTACACCGATATTTACACTAAACATTTTGGAAAGCAAATCAAATCAAATCAAATTTGATCCCATACCTTCCTGAAACACCCTTGGAACCCCCAGAAGTAGAGCTCCTGGGTTCTGTGAAAATCGATTTTTGTGTTAATTTTAAATAAATTCAGTCTAAAGCTCAGGATGTTTCTCCCTGTCACCCTGTGTATAAAAATCAAACCTTTTTGTACAATTCTGCTCCTGGCAGCCTTTCTAAATCCAGTAATGTCCCCCCTGCAGCTGCCATCAGGAATGGTTTTAGTTTATAAAGATCAAGCCTGAGCCTTTAGTGGCTAAGGTTTTTTAATTAAAATATTCTTTTTAGTATGGGTATGTATGTGGTAATTTTATAATAATTGTCTTAATCATGATACCTTTCAATGTGTGCAGAGATTATATAATAAGGCCATTAAACAAGGGGGTTTTGTGGAAAAGAGAATCCCCAAGGCTTTTCCCAGAAGGGAATATCCATCAATCCAACCCCAGCAGCAGAGGTGTCCCTGGCCCAGCCCCTTCTGGCAGGGAACATTTTGTGATCCCCCACAGCTCCAAACCCCTCACACCAACAACAGAAAAGGAGCCCTGAAAGTCCTTAAAGTCCCAGTTTTGCATTTTCGGGAAAAAATTCTTTCTGGCAAGGGTGCTCAGGCCTTGGCAGGAGCTGCCCAGGGAGGTTTGCAGTGCCCATCCCTGGAGGTGCCCCAGGAATTCTGGAGGTGGCACTCAGGGCTCTGAGCTGGGGACAGGGTGGGAATGGGCACAGCTGGGACTTTGGGACCTTGGAGCTCTTTTCCCACCTCATTTCTGGGATCCTGAGCACCAGAATCCCAAAGGCTTTTCCCAGAAGGGAATATCCATCAATCCAACCCCCAGCAGCAGAGGTGTCCCTGGCCCAGCCCCTTCTGGCAGGGAACATTTTGTGTTCCCCCACAGCCCCAAACCCCAAGGAGTCCTGGAAGTCCCTAAAGTCCCATTTTTGCATTTTGGGGAAAAAATTCTTCCTGGCAAGGGTGCTCAGGCCTTGGCAGGAGCTGCCCAGGGAGGTTTGCAGTGCCCATCCCTGGAGGTGTCCCAGGAATTCTGGATGGCACTGAGTGGCACTGAGTGCTGTGTGCTGGGGACAAGGTGGGGATGGGCACTGCTGGGACCCCATGGGCTGGGAGGGCTTTTCCAACCTCGGAGATCCTGGGATTGTGGAGCAGAAAACAAGCACAGATAAAGCACCAGGCCTGGCTGCTCAGCGCTCACCACTCGAGGGCTGGGGTGGTGAGGAACCTTGCTCAGCGGTACAAATCATCTGAGTGGGCACAGACACCTCCACCCTTCCCTGCCCATCCTTCTTATCCAGCTGGGTGTTTGCGTGGTGATGAGCACAGCTCTGTGCACAGCCCCTGACTCAGGAGCTGTGTTATCACAACGGGAGGGCAGAGCTTTTCCAAGGGCAGAGCTTTCCAAGGGCTGCTCATGAGCGTGGAGCCCAGACCATTTCCCACCCCCTGCTCTCCCGCTGTCCCTGTCCCAGGCTGCAGGAGCAGCTGCAGGAGGCAGGGGCAGCCAGGGGGAGGGCAGGCAGACAGCTGTCAGCCTGTGAATCAGCCCCTGCTCCTGCTCTGGAGGGGAACTCTGGGCTCCCACTGCAGGACAAAGAGCAGCTGCTTCTGATGCAGCTTCGCTCTGCTGGGGGAGTGGGATTTGCAATTACAGATCCC
>NW_005054298.1:0-887 GCF_000277835.1 Geospiza fortis | reverse complement strand
AACTGAACTGGGACAATCCGTGGAAAATGTTCTCTCCTGCCTTCTTTTCATTGATCAGGTCGCTGTGAAAATGGACCCACTGAGAAAATGAACCCTCTAGGAAAATAAACCCTAATTCTCTATAAAAGGAGAGCCAAAACCATTCCTGATGGCAGCTGCAGGGGGGACATTGCTGGATTTAAAAAGGCTGCCAGGAGTAGAGTTGTACCAAAAGGTTTGATTCTTTTACACAGGGTGATAGAGAGAAACATCCCAAGCTTTAGACTGATTTATTTAAAATTAACACCAAAATCCATTTTCACAGAACCCAGGAGCTCTAATTCTTGGGGTCCCAAGGGTGTTTCAGGAGGGTATGGGATTAAATGAGGATCAGAGGGAGTGTGTGGGATCCCTTGAAGAAGAGAATGTTTAATTGGGGATGAGGGGGAGTGTGGGATCCCTTGAAGGAGGGAATGTTTCATTGGGGATGGGAGGGAATGTGTGGGATATCCTGAAGGGGAGAATGTTGAAATAAATGGTGATTAGAGGGAATGTGTGGGATCCCTTGAAGGAGAGAATGTTGAAATGAGGATGGCAGCATCTCGTGAAGGAGGGAAAGTTGAAATGGGGATGAGAGGGAATGCATGGGATCTCCTGAAGGAGAGAATGTTGAAATGAGGATGGCAGCATCTCGTGAAGGAGGGAAAGTTGAAATGGGGATGAGAGGGAATGCATGGGATCTCCTGAAGGAGGGAATGTTGAAATAAGGATGAGGGGGAACGTGTGGGATCTCCTGAAGGAGAGAATGTTGAAATAAGGATGAGGGGGAGTGTGTGGGATCTCCTGAAGGAGAGAATGTTGAAATGGGGATGAGGGGGAGTATGGGATCTCCTGAAGGAGAGAATGTT
>NW_005054297.1:30449506-30495534 GCF_000277835.1 Geospiza fortis | reverse complement strand
CTTTGAGTTGATCAGGGAAGGATTTGTGCCATGTCACATGCAAATCAAACTTTGCTAAAGGAAGAAAAGTATCCAGGTGCCAATCAGATGGAGACAATTCCATAATCCCTCACTCTCACGTTCAGCCCAGTGTGTCACAAGGCTAACATCAAAGCTCTCCATAGGCATTTCCACCAGGTAGGGTCTGCAGTGCTCATGACAGCACAGTCTGGCCAGTAACACATGGTGGGAATATTATGAAAAACCCACCAAAGCCATCAGAACCCAGTAACTTTCCAAGGCTACACTTGATACTCTTTGGGTCACAAACCACAAAGGGGGTTTCCTCAGACCCTAAACCAGACCAGTGTTCATTGGACAGCACGTGGTTTCAGGTGCAGCTGAGCATCACCAGGTTTGAGCACCTCGGGTTTAGGTGATTGCCTCATGACTTCCCCCAGCCATGTGCTAAAGGCAAACGTTCCCACACGATGTATTCCTCTCGGTTGTTTCCAGGTTATCAGGTGCAGGGCTGCGGTCGCCTGGGCCCCGGGCAGACTCTCTGTTGAGGAGGTGGAAGTTGCACCCCCAAAGGCAGGGGAAGTCCGGATCAAGGTAAAAATACATCTCAATAACTTTTTCTTCTTTCCTTGTGGGAATTGCTCTTCTTGTGGTTATACCTTCAGTAAAACTCAGGGATCTGTGTCCTCCAAGAGGCTTTCATTGCCCAGAGCTGCCTTGGCTCAAATGCACATCTGCCAGGGGCTCCTTTTTGGACTAATTCTTGTCTAAGCTGTCACATAGGAATTCCTGTCTCCAGCCCTTGCTCTGCTGGACAGGGCTCTGGTGCCCACACTGTGGCCTCTCCTCCAATTCCACCTCCAGCTCAGTGCTGAGGAAAGCCACATGGAGCATTCAGAGTGAGCAGAAGGGGAAAGCTCAGCCTGGGCTCAGTGTGCTGCCACAGAGTGCCAGCACTGACTGAGGGGCATCATAACACCCCTGGGAAAATTGCTTCCACAAACTGAGTTAGACAGAGGCCAGGACATCTGCTTGTTCCTCTCCAAATAGCTTGTGGCCACAGCCATCTGTCGCACAGATGAACACCTTCTGCAAGGCTGCTTTCCCAAGGCAGAATTCCCAGTTATCCCTGGCCATGAAGGAGCTGGAATTGTGGAAAGCATTGGAGAAGGAGTGACCTCTATGAAACCAGGTAATTGACACATACACACACAAAAAATCACATGCCCAGGAATATGATCTGGCACAGGTAGCATCCTTAGACCCACATAACATGGGATATGGTTTTCTTCCAGGTGACAAAGTAATCCCACTTTGCCACCCTCAGTGTGGGAAATGCAGCTTCTGCCAGAATCCTGAATCCAACTTCTGCCAGAAGTCCCAGTAAGTTTACTTTGCCTTCCCCTACACCTGCAAGAGATGGACTTTATGACAAATCTGCCACCCCCATCAGTGCTTCACTCAATCAAATACAAATACTTGCATCTCCTCCACAGTTTTTATGAACCACAAAACCTGCTGCCAGACAAGACCAGCCGCTTCTCTTGCAAAGGGAAGCAGATCCATCATTTCCTGTGGGTCAGCACCTTTGCAGAATACACCGTGGTCCCAGAGTACGCCGTTGCCAAGATAGATGCTGCAGCACCTCTGGACAAAGTCTGCTTGTTTGGCTGTGGGTTTTCCACAGGCTATGGGGCTGCCATCAACACAGCCAAGGTTGGTATTCAGGCGTGTTTAGCACCCCAGGGTCACCCTCACAACCTCATCCATCCTGTGCAAAAGAAACCTTCTCCTCCTCTTCCTCCTCCTCTTGCTGCTGGAGACTCACAGGCTCCCATCTGTGCAGGTTAAACCAGGTTCCACCTGTGCTGTTTTTGGCCTCGGAGGAGTTGGCCTCTCTGTTGTCATGGGCTGCAAGGCAGCTGGAGCTTCCCGCATCATTGCCGTGGACATCAACAAGGACAAGTTTGCCAAGGCCAAGGAGCTGGGAGCCACCGACTGCATCAACCCTCGAGACTTCCAGAAGCCCATCCAGGAGGTGCTCACTGAGATGACCGGACAGGGCGTGGACTACTCCTTTGAGGCCATCGGGCACGCGGACACCATGGTAGGTGGCACTTCAGCACCTGTCCTCCCTCCCAGGTCATCACAGGCTCCTCTCAGGGCTAAAATCACCTCCATGGGAAGTTCTTCACAGGCTGCCTGCACTGCTGGGCATATCTTTGTGAGAGAAAATAGCAGGAAACTTAAAAGAAACCCCACGCTCTCCAGGTCTGCTCCACAAGGGGTGATGTGTGTTTTCAGATTACCAAGGGAGGAGCAGGAGATTGCACAAAAAGAGCACTCCCATGACCAACTCATCATGGCTTTCTCTCATTCTCCTGCCTGTCCCATCAGATTGCTGCCTTGGCTTCCTGCAATATGAGCACTGGTGTCTGTGTGATGGTTGGAGAATTGGATTCTGGTTCAGAGATTTCCATCGATCCCACACTTCTGCTGATTGGGCGTACATGGAAGGGGACTTTGGTTGGAGGTAGTGTACTTAAGAAGCCACTCTAAATTATTCAGCTTTTTCTTTCTTGGCAGTTGACAAATCATGGTAAAAGAGGGTTTTCAAGTAAAAGACAACTAAAGAGGAGTGCTGCATTGCCTGTATTGAACATTAGCATTAGACAAGCAAATAATCCTCCGCCTGTGTCACACAGTAACCCAGTCATCCTAAAGAGCAGAAAACATCTCACAAGAGTGTGGCACCAGCACTGGTCACTAGTCCTGACCCTGACAGTAACACTACCTTACCAAAACAGCCTTTCTCCCATTATTCAGGCAGCTGCTCTCTCCTGTTCCTAGGCTGGAAGACGAGAGAATGTATCCCCAAATTAGTTTCCGGCTATTTGGAGAAGAAATTCAATTCGGACTTGCTGATCACGCACACGCTGCCATTCGCTAAAGTGAACGAGGGATTTGAGCTGTTACGTGCAGGAAAAAGGTGAGACCCTGACCAGCAGGAGGTTCAGCAAACCTCAGCACCTCCTCCTAAAATTCCAACAGGCAGAGCATGCAACACTGGCTTCCCAAAGAGCACCTGAGCCTTTTGAGGAAGCAGGGCCTCCCAGCTGAGTGCTGGCAAGATCTGCCATAGCCCAGAGGGAAGAGCCCATGCTCAGCACAGGGAACCCTCCTGCTCATGGTTCAGCTCAGTGCAGATCCTGTGGCCTTATCCTGTGAGGGGCTCCCCTCAGCAGGGATTTGAAGGCTGCCCGGCTGCTGCACGCCTCATGCAGCTCAGTCAGGAAGAGGCTGGATGACAGAGAAGGTGGCTGGTCCCCAGGCACACCTGCCTGCCACACTGCCTGCTCCTGAGCTGCAGACAGCCCTCCCTTCCCTTCCACGTTTCAGCATCCGCACTGTCCTGCTCTTCTGAGGGACATGGCCAAGGAAGCCGAGCGGAGGGACCAGCGCAGCAGATGCTCTCCTGGCCTGGGCCCTTCTCAACCAGCACCTCCCCTTGTGGGGCACCAGGAGAAGAGAATGAGGAACTCACCTGTGCTGCTGTCACTGCTGGTCCTGCTGTGCCCAGACAGGACATAAAAGGATGTTTCTCCCAGGAAAATGCTTTTACTAATAAAGGTTTTCTGTCAAACTCGTGCAGTGCACTCAATCAAAAGTGTTTCCAGAGGACAGGGGGAGCTCCCCCTCACATCACATCCCTTCCACCACGCCCTTGTTCTCAGTAGGGAGCAACGGCCTCTGCCCCTCCTCTGCTGCTGCCTCCCACCTTCATCTCCCTCAGTGAACTGGGCCCTCTCCTCTCTGCCCCTGTCCCAGCTGGGTGAATGCTGCAGCTTCCAGCAAAGCCCAGCAGGGAAACAAGTCCTGCTGCTGCTGCTCTGAAGCACGTTATATAAAGCAGTAGATAACTTTCTTATAATGATGTAACACTCATAGAGCTTCCATGGATGCTGTTTCATTTTTGTCAAATGTTATTGTAGGTTTAATATATTTTCCACACCCAGTCCCACAGTATATTACAGTACAACTCTGAAAAATATTCCCCAAAGAACAGGCTTATCACTCCAAATGGTCATTCTGCTAAACAGATCCTTCTTTCAGTGCTGAAGACGGGACCCATAAAACCACTGTGCCTTTTGACCTCTTTTGTGCAACACTTATCACATCCCACAGCCCTTTGACCTTCTTGAAACCCTCAGCGCAATCAGCAATTACACAGAATATCATGAACACACAAATGAGTTATCAAAGGCAAACAAATTCCATCCTGTCCACCAATTTTTAGTACCTCATGCCATGCCTTTTGAGGGCTTTGACTTTGGGGAAGATTGATTTTTTTTTTTTTAAGTGTCCATGCCATGTCCCTCATATCTTCCCCTCCAAGTTTTGTCTTCCTCCTTGACTTTTTCCCCTGCTTTTGCAACCTCTGTGAGCTTAGTTTTTGCCTGGTTTGGTCCTTTGCACTGATCCTGATATAATCGCTGTCCAATTTCTTGTAGTCACTAATTTTCCCAGATTTCTTGTTTTTTTCCCTTCAATTGCATTTCCTTTGGTGGTAACTCCATTCCAGAGTGTTTGTAAGTCCTTCTTTTCTCTTTGCAGGATTTCAATGGGGATAAATTTTGGCAAGCTTTGGTCCCTGTCCCTGCACTTGATGGTATCCCATGCCTTTTGATGGCTTTCAGTTTTGTGACGATTTTGGTTTGGTTTTTTTTCCCAGCATCCTTGCAACGTCTCTCGTATCTTCTCCTCTAAGTTGTGTCTTACTCCTTGATTTTTTCCCCTGCTTTTGCAACATCTGTGAGCTTAGTTTTGGCATGTTTTGGTCCTTTGCACTGCAGCTCATTTCCTCAGAGACCATTTTCTGGTAGTCACTAAATGTCCCAATTTTCTGGTTTTTTGGTTTTTTTCTGTTGCATTTCATTTGATCCTATCTCCTTTCCAGAGTGTTTGTAAGCCTTTCTTTTTGGGTTCACAAGATTTTGTTTCCCTTCCGGAAATCTTGGTCTGTAGTAGCAGCAGACTGTTTGCGGGAACAGGATTTTGTTATAGTGCATTGTTCTGCAAATATTCAGTACCCATTGAAAAGAAACTCCATGGGAATTCTAAATATTCCTCTAATATATATTTTCCCTTGTATCATCTCTTACCCATTACTTCTCTCCCCTTTGCACAAGATTTATACCAACATAGGACACCACCAAAGGAGAAATTAGAAGTCCCTATAAATGCTATTCTTTCAATGATGCCTTTCTTCTTTCTCCAGGAGGATCATTTTGCCATTTCTTTCCCCAGCTCCAGTGGGAAAGAGCCCGGAGACCTATCTTGATCTGAGACCCAAGAAAACACAGTGCTTTTTTATCCATTTTAAGGGTTCTGCAGCATTACCTAGATGCTGTTTTAGAAATCTTACCTCCTACTGGATTAGTGGCATTGTTCTTCTCCAGGACCTAATAGAGAAAAAATATACCAGATAATAAATGATGTCTAAATTTCTGTTGCATAAATTGACCTTGAGGTCTGACATGTATGCTTTTCTGGGGAAGGATATGGATAAAAGAACTAATATCTGGGCAATTTTACAACTGAAAAGGCATGAAAAAAATCAGCTTTAGAAATAGATAAATACACATCTAATTGATGTTGTGAAAGTAAAAGTGTGATGATATCAATTACAGTTAAATTATATATCCAAGCCCAATGAAACATGTATAGAAAACAATTTCTGCATTTGGTGAAGGGTTGCCTTAGTTTTGTTTGTGATCCACATATTACAGTGGCTCAACAGTATAAATGTATACATTAATATTATTAATATTAATAATTTCCCTAAGGTCATACATGTAATAGATGTGATAATTCTCTTAGAATTGCATGAATAATTCAATTTACTTTGTGGAATTTTTGCTGCATTTTTAGCATGTTATCTTGAACCACTACTTGCCCAAGTAGATTGTTGATTCTTGTGTACTTTGGTTCAGGAGGCTGGAATGAGGCTTACTAATTTTGTCTTTAAAGCATTCAAACAGAGGGTTTTTCTGACTTTGAAGCAGGAGTTATGTGTCCATTATACATAACACTAGTAATGAATAGGATAGCTGTCAGTCCAGATTAGAATCCAAAGATGTTTCTACAGAGCTCTTCACTTTTGTGTGTGACTTCTGTCAACTTCCCTTTCTCATTTCTGCTTGATGTCAGTGAGGAGTGAAAGGATGTTTATTCATTTCTCACAGCAATGCTCCCCAACATATGTCTTCAGGGTTGTGTTTCTTAAGGTAACATTTGCCAAAGGTTCAGCAGATTTCTCTGCATATTTGCAAGCTGTTACACCACTTTTAGTGACATCTTTTCCTTCATGTTGGAAGCATAACAAAAAATATGACAATTATAGTGGAATATATCACTGAAAGAAGTAGCTAGCAATGCCAGGACTGTGGGGGGAGTGGGGGGTAGTCATCCACTCTGGCAGTCCCTTCAGAAAATGACCAAATGAGGGAATAATGTGCTGATGGAACCAAAACTTCATTTCTAATTCTTCTTTTTGGTCTCAAGTTAAACCTGTGTTTTTAATACAGTCTTCTATTTCTTTTGATGTAATCTTTAAGAAAAATTTGTGGGAGGACATCAAGTTACTGTCCTGTCTTAGTTAAACAAATGTCTTGGTCTTGACCCTTTTGGAATTCATAAAGCTGGAGGATTTGCTATTGCTTTTTTTTGCAACAGTTAGAAAAATATGTAGTATTATGCTATTAGTAGAAAATCGATCCCAAATATGATAAATCATTATCATTTAAGAATCAAAATAAGTTTTATAGAAAATGTTTTAATTTTTTTGTTGTTTATTTGATGCTTAATAAGAAAATCAAACAGAAATATTTATCTTGAAAATATTTATTCTGCAGTTTTTGTGGACTTTTTTGTTTCGTTGGTTTTGTTTGGCTTTGTTTGTTGTTTGGTTGTTTGGTTTGTTTGGGTTATTTTGTTCGGTTTTGTTTTGGTTTTGGTATTTTTTTCCCAATAGCCCCACTCCCTCCTCCACTTCTTGCAGAGAAAAACATGTGTGAATTCAGGCTTTACTTGAATGTGGGAGATTGGCACATCTTTGCATTGTGTATTCCCGTTTTGTTCATTTGACAGGATTGTACTAGAGTACCACTTCTTAAAGTTTGGACACTTTATGAACCTAAATATATAATTTTCTGCTTTTGAAATAGAAATTCAGATCTCTTCTCTGTAAAATGTTAAGGTGATTAATTCTTTCTTCCTCTTCACTTTTTAGTCCAACATCTTTCACCAGCATTCTTGATAGTAGTAATCAATGCAGTCCTTGATAGAGGTTCTTTGGGAAAAGTTTGTGTGGTTTATGGTGTGTGTTGCATTCCTCCCCACGATCTGCTTTTTGTTTTGTTTTGTTTTCCTTGCTGCCTTCTGTAAGTTTTTTCCAAATGAAGGTGAGGAGTTGCTCTTCAAAACAATCTTTTTGCTCCCCAAAAACTTGCATTTGCCCTCATTAGCAGCAGCCCAAGCAAGGCAAATAGTCTTTCCTCAGCAGCTCTGGCACACTCACAAAAATACAGCTTGCAGGTACGAAGTGGTGAACACAAAAATGAAAGGCATGCATCCATCACAGTTCATACTGGTGTCCTAAACAGGGCAGAAGCTTCCAGAAAAGGATGTCATTGGGCCCAACTGGACATTATTGAAAACGAATGGTTGCTTAGAAACAGCACAACTCTGGACATTGAGCATGTAGGGCGAGGCCTGTTTGGCCCAAGAACCAGGGCAAGCTGGAAAGCTAGCAAGGAAGTTTGCTACTAAAATTGTATTGCTATGAGTGTTTCACAAAATACTGCACTGCAAAGAGGTTTTTCAGAGTCACCAGATAGCTTTTTCTGACAATTTTTCAGGAAAGATAGCTGCAGGCGCTGTGCTAGTCAGTCAACAAAATTTGGATTGTGTTTTATAGAGAAAAAGAAAAGAAGGAGATACTGGATTGTCCATACAAATGTGAAGCAGAAAAAATTCCCTGAAGAAACTCTCATAACTCACTCACACAAACACTTTAAATAAGAGATAATAAAGAAGGAGGTCTGTAGTTCCTTTAGTCTTGGTTTACAACTAGGTTGGTTACGTATGTGTAAAAAACTAAAACACGTATAAAATAAAAGAATGGTTTTGAAACATAAAAATAGTGAAATAATCAATTTTTTAAATGTCTAAATAGGGATTTGCGATGTTTATCGAGACATTGAAACACCTATAATAGACTTATGTATATCTCTGTTGGATCAGCTATAGAAATTATTTTCATACAGTAATAGCTGATGTGCTATTGGATGTTCAAGTTTTCAGGTTGAGGATCTAGTTCTCAGCAACCCTGTATCTTCCAGCTGTCTTTATGGAATGGTATGTATATTTGAACATGTTGTCTTTTTATTATGTTCCAAAATAATTTTGGCTTAATAATCCGTTTCAAACATTATTTTCTTTAACTCTGTCTGAATCACTTAATTATAATTTAGTTAGGAATCTATTTCAGCCTTTATTCTGCTGCAGCATTGCTTATAGTCCCTGTTCAGAGGCCACTTGGAAAGATGAGGTATGAGTTTTTTCTTATTAGATAGAAAAAGTAGTCAACTGAAAAGTATGCATCTAATGGCTCTGATTCTTTGTTAAGGCTTGAGCAGAGATTTTTTAAAATATAACATAGCAATATATTATAATGATGTAGCAATAAGTTGCTTTGTTTCTGAAAATTGTCATGTTTCAAGTCATTGTTGGTCATCCATTCAAATGGAGCATGATAACAACTCTGACCTAGAGTAGATAATTTTTCAAGCTTAGCAGTGTGCCTTGCCCAAATTTTTTAAAATTCTCTGCATTTTATGATCACTTATTAGTATTTTAGAGGGGCTGAAGTAGCGAATTTTATTTTTAAAATTAGGACAAAAATCAAGAAAAGGGGAAATTATTTAAAGTGCTCACTTTGCAAGGCACAGATAGGCATGAATTCTGGAAATACCAGTTGATATGATAGAAAATGAAAGAGCGAGAAATTAGAAAGTTGTGAAATAAGTTGGTTTTTTTGGATGACATTGGTAAGGTTTAAAGAGATGCTGCCAATGATGAAGTTGGATTGGGTCCTGAATTGTGGTATTGGAAAGATATAGCACACAGCTTGAGTCCAGATAATATTGTCCAGCTAATGAACCTGACATATAGTTGAAATTCTGGAATTCTGGAATTTTTTTTAAGCTGGGAAAAACTGGGGAGAATAACAAGATGGAAATAAAATTAGGAAGAAGATTATTTTATTTATTTATTGTGTTTCTCTAATTAGTGTTACATAAGAGATACTGTGTTTCAACAGGTAAAGCTAAAATGATAATTTTGCTCAGGACAGAGATCTCTGTAAAGGGACATTTTAGATACAGTCATAGTGACATAAGAAGACTGGTATATTTTGCTTCTTAGGAGAGACTGATTCTGTTTCCATCTTTATAGCATAAGTGTGTACTTGAATAAATGTATAAAAGATTGGGGGGCTGCCATGAAAAATTTGTGGCTGTTTACATATAATCAATAAAAAGGAAGGAATTTTATGTATACATGCATACACATATCTATAGAAATATGTAAATATCAATGTGCAACAGTGTCTGAAGAGTAAAGTTATATGGACTTTTTTGTAAATGAACTTTTTAAACCTGGAGGTGGCAGAAGAACAATACTCTGTTAACTCATGAATGGACATGCCCAGCATAATGATTGCCGATACCCTGAGTGATCGGAAAAGCCTAAGGACAATCATCGCCCTGTTGATACCATCAATCAAAACAGCAGGAGATGCCAGAAAGATACATCTGAATACGCGATTAACACCAGCTATTAACCAGGAAACAGCGATTGTCCAGCTCTGCACAGTGAAAGGAACAGTCTTGAATATGCAGATTTATAAAAGAAACTGGGACTCCTCTGCCTCAGGCATAAAAAAGCTGTATAAAACAGCCCCACAAAAGGCAGCTCTCGTGAGTGAACGGGGGTAGATCTGATGCGATAGAGGTCGGATCCAGGTTCACCCAGCGCCGACCCCAGGCTTGACACTGTCTCTTTGGCTGTGGTGGTTTTGAGGACCGTATTTTGGTTGTGGAAAAAGATAAAATCTTTCCACATTTTTTGATCATTTGGCTTTCCGATTGATCATTTATAACAACTGTTTCAGAGCAGGCTTCAGTACTGATTCTGTTGCCTATCCATAATCTAGTTCGCTCAGGTTGATCACAAGTATAACAGTGTGACGTTTTACTGCGTTCTGGTGCCAAAAAGAGCTGTGAAATGCTCAAGCATCTTGTTTTGAAGTTCTTAAATGACTTCCTGATTTCTCTCTCTTCTAGGGTAGACAGCATTGTAGGATGAGTGGTCAAGAAACTAATGGCAAAACCTCAGCTGCCAGTTCAAATGACTTCAGCGATACGATTTACAAAGAAATTGCTATAACCAATGGTTATGTCAACAGAATGACCAGAGAAGAGCTCAGAAGTAAACTCGCAGAGTTCAAGCTTGAAACCAGGTGATTTGTAAACATGTTGATTTATCTTGGAGAGCAGTAGAGTCATGAGGGATGATTATTTTAAAGCTTAAATACTCAGCACAGAGTGAAAAGCAGAGTCAGCGCCAGACACCAATTGTTTTATGTGCAATTTTGTTGCAGCTTTTTTGTTGTAGGATTAATCCATACTGCTTAATGTGTGCTGTCGCAACTGGCAACCCAAAGAAATGCAAGAATACATAACTGAAAGGTAATTCTCATCATTTTTTGCTCAAGGGGGAAAGAACTGCTGTGGTTCTCAGGTGGTGCTGCAGAACTTCATCATACAGCAACTCGCTTTAGAACATCCATACTTTCATTTAGTGTACCAGTACAGATCTGGCACTTCCTACAAACCCTGGTGATGGGGCTCAGGATTTAATCACTGCAGAGAAGTACCTTTAGATGGATAGTTTGTTACTCTGAATATGTGTGCTAGAAAAATGTGAAACAATGAATGTATTATAAGCTGGGTTTGTGTTCCCTGGGGCAGAGGCAAGAGAGTATAGTGTAGTTCCTGCTGTACTGGCAGTGACCTGCAAGATTAATAATTCTATGGCCAGGCAAGATATTGAGATATTGTGAAGAAAGTCAGCTGAGAAAAATAGTGTGCTGTTTCTGTAGGCACAGGAATGAGGAAGTAGTGCTGGGCAGTTGGTTGGTTAAATTAATTTAGTGCCTCATGAGGAGAGAATCTTATCATTACTTGGGAAAATTTTTGGTAAAACACATTAGATTTCTATAGCTATTTAGCAATTGCTGTGATTTAAAAATTGAAAGCAGAATTCAGGCAGTATATGACATGTTTGCGACCTTCTCTTAGGTTATAAGTTTTCTATATGAGTTTTTAAATTTAGTTGTAAATGCTGAAGGCTTAAAATTTCTTTTTTACCCAAGGTAGGTTTCTTTTGTCAATATATTCAAGTAAGTCTAATCAGAATATATCTTATCTGTAAAACAAATAGTGCATCAGTTCTAATGTAGAGTATTGGGCAGATTACCACACATCATCCTTTCCTTCAAGGTTATTGTGATAGTCAATCAGTTCCTATTTTCAACTTTTTTTACAAGTTTGGTGAAGAAAGAGGTAATTTCCCCTTCCATCAGCTCCCATACTGTCTCAACTTTCAATGAGCTGGTCATTGACTTAAACTAGACCAATAAACCAGAGGGAAGAAGAGTTATCTCTGCAGAAGCAGGTGATGTTCTCAAATGCATGTTTAGGAGTTTGATTTCAGTTCTTCTTTGTGGATCACTGGGCTGCTTTTCTGATAGTACCATTTGCTGCACATATCTTTTAGAGTTTCTGTGATTTCATTTGCAATGAATAATTTTGAAAATCACTTCCTTGGAAGGGTAAATGATCCTTATTTACTCCATTTAGCTCTGGTTTGGTATGTGGCAGTTCTGGCATATGCACTCATATATTAAAATGTTTATATTAAAAGGACATAGTAAGTAACTTCAATTGCTTGCCATGTGAATTTATTTATAGCCACAAACCCCCTGAAAAGCAGGATCTTGACCAGGAGGGTTTTTGACAACTGAAATCTCATATACTTTATTTTAATTGAGTTATTCAGGCTCAACTTGAAATTTAAATTGAGAAAAATGTAAGATGTGGACGTTCAAGATGGATTCTGTGTTGTCTATACCACTGATGCAGAAAGGCTTCAGGCGTGAATCACTTCAGGTAGAAGGGAATGAATACAGGTGAAGCAGTACTTCTTCCAGGGCCAGAGGTCAACCAGGAGTAATCTACAAAGACTTGAGCTTTGGGAAGGCTTTGGATACCGAGTCTTGCTGAAGCAGAGGTGACTGCAGAGTGTCTCTGTGCCTGCTTCCCAGGCTGTCTCTGGTGTTGTATTGTGAGGGGTACCACAGCCTCTGGGTTATCCCAGAAGTGGGTTTAATGTAGTGTAGATAATGGTGCTAACACTCCTCTATGATAAAGTGGAATTCAGACTTCACATATGCTGCTGTTCAAAATGAGGTTAAGAAGTGTTGAGCTTTCAAATGTTAAATATAGTTTCAGTTTTACAGCAAGGAAATAATTAAACAAGAGTGTGATCTTTGTCACTTTCCTTATTTCTTTAGAGGAGTGAAAGATGTACTGAAAAAGATATTGAAAAACTATTATAAGAAACAGAAGCTGATGCAGAAGGAACACATTAGTGGAGACAGCTGCTATGACTACATCTGTGTCGTTGACTTTGAAGCAACTTGTCAAGAAGGAAATCCGCCTGAATTTGTTCATGAAATAATTGAATTTCCTGTTGTCTTGCTAAACACACGTACCCTGGAAATAGTAAGTGATCTAATGGCTGTGTTGGTCTGCTATTCTTTGAAGTAACTTGCTTGCATCAGAAAGTCTAGATTAGTTTCTAAGTAGATGTTGAACTTCATTAAAAATAGCATACTTTTTTCATAAGGCTTTATCCTCTGTGCCTCTTAGGTACAAACAGAGCTTTCTCTTCTGAAAGCATTTTCCAAATGCTCATCCAAGTAGATCATTCTCCTGCTGTCAACTCCCTCTATTGATATGAGTTTCTCAGTTGTCCATGTATGTTCCCACCTGCCCTTTCTTTCCCTGCTTTAAAGCCCACAAATCTATTTCTAGGACTCAAGATCATAATCAAAAATGATCAGTTCTGTGGTCCTGCGTGAGGTGAACTAGAAGACACTAATGCAGAGGCCTGGAAAGTGAGGTTGAGTGAACTCCACTTCTTGCCAGGCTCAGCTGTCTCCACATTGTACCCAACAGACTGACAGCTGTGTAATCTGATTTTAAACATACTTCACAGGCATTTGGTAGCCTCGAGTGCTCTGTTGCAGTACAGCTTTCTTTTAGGATAAACTACCTGCTGCTTAACTGAAATTGAGTCACCCAGTGAAACAGAGGATGTGCACACACCTCTGACTAATGATTCATTTATGAAGAACTCTTAATGGAAAGAGGATTTCAAGTAATCATTGTGATGCTACCATAAAGAATAGCTGCACATATGATTTAACAGCAGAAAAATGATTGTGCAGATTACCAGGATTGTTTTTATGGCTCTTAGAGTGTTTTTTTGTTGTTGTTTGTCCAAAACGTTTTGTATAACAGCAGGGATTTGGGGCTTTCTTTTTTCCATGAAACTTGCCTTCGGTGTTCACTCCTGTGTTGCTCAGTTTCCCAGAGTGAGATTTTGTTTGTCTCTGCCTGGCTGGCATCCACAGGCGTAGGAAGCTTCTTGCCTGAAGCTTCTGAGGTGTGTGGCTCATTGCTTTCCATGAATTGCAGGTGAACCTTTAGAGATACCACCTAAAAACCATAAGGATTTGCTCATGCCTCTCACTTATTTTGTCCTTACTTGCACTCTTCCCAAATCCTCTGCTTTTTTTCAGAAAAAAAGTCCTTTTCCCCACTTAAATCCACATTCCCACTCTTTGGTGCTTACTGGCTGTGAGGAAGGCCATGTTCTGGTTGGAAAGCCATCTGTCCTGTTAGGAATCTGATGATGGCCAGTCAGGCGCTGCGGGCTCAGGAGGTGCACATTCCTTTTTGCCTGCAGCAGGACAAGTAGCTGCTGTAGCCTTTGGGCTGCAGGTGAGCCACAGAAGTTGCCTTGCAAGCTGCAGAGTGTGCTGCAGCTGAGCGATTGATTCTCCTGTTACAGGAGGATACCTTTCAGCAATACGTGAAGCCGGAGATTAATCCCAAGCTTTCAGACTTCTGCATCAGTCTGACAGGAATAACCCAGGTAATCTGCACTTTTGTTTCTTCAGGAAGAAACAGGAAATAAAAAAGGGATGTGTTGTTGATGTGTTCAGACTGGTGACCTTAAATGGTAGTCTTTCATGGTTATTTTTCTGTAAGGCCTATTATCTTGGTTTTTTCCCTTTCCCAATTATCACAGAGCTGATTTCACTAAGTTGGTCATTTTGTGGGGAAAAATAGTCTCTTAAATCTCTCCAAAATTCATGTGGGGAAATGTAATCTTTAGTAGAGCAAAGGACTTTTTGAATTGTATCAGTTCCTCTCCTAATATTTTTGCTCTGAAGAGTTTAGAGTCTTGGGATGGCAATGGCTTGTGATAAGTGACTTAAGAAGAAGCCAGGGAAACAACCTCAAAGGTTTTAATCCAGGTTCAACTACAGACTAACCTTGTCACCTTTACAGAAGCTATTAGGAGGTGGGCTCTTCTAGCAGTGTTTTTGTGGTGTTATTTTTTCAGTTTAGAAAAACCTGTCCAGTCATCTGTTAATGTGTAATCTGGTTTTGTAAAGATTTTGATGAAGCCAAGTTTTTAATTGCCCATATACCAATACAGTTTATACACCTAATGCTAAGGGATCTTTTTCTGAAAAAATGTTCCTTACTTTGTTGCCTTTTGGTTTTGTTGGTTGTTTTTTGTTTTGTTTTGGTTGGTTTTGTTTTGTTTTGTTCCCTTAGGACATTGTTGATAAAGCTGATATTTTTCCTCAAGTTCTGCAGAATGTTGTAGAGTAGATGAGACAACGAGATCTGGGAACAAAGTACAGCTATTCCATATTGACTGATGGGTATGTCCTTATGCAGCCTTCAGCACAATCTAAAACTGCAAAACCACGTTTAATATTTGTGAGAGCATTGCTAAAGATGGATCAGGACACTGTCATTTTGCTGGTTTTATTTTAATTGAAGCTTTTGTTAAAATTGGTAAAGCTGAACTGAACTAGTCAAAATGAACGGCGCCATCAGATGGCGCCGTTGCTTTCCTAGTGGTCTGTATGCAACAGAGTGATGCTGAAGACTTTATACTTTGTTGCTGCTGTAATTCTCCATTTATATCTAGCACATAATACCTGAAAATAACCCTCTGCAATTTTTAATTTTTAACCTATAATTACATTGCTATCTTTGGAAGCAACAGTGAATTTAAAAAAGAATATGCTAAAGAAAAGCTGATGCAAGACTGGTTATATTACTGGGCCTAAATGTCTCTGGAATTCCCCTCCAGAGGAATCCCCTCAGTGAAATTCCTTAAGGAAAATAGGTGCATTGAAATATCTGTTGTATAGGTGAGATTGCACAGACAACTGGAAGAGATGTGGAAAAAAAGCTTTACTTTAGCTTGCAGCTTACAAACTTGTTGGGGTGGTTACCTTCAGGAAGGCAGCTAAATAAATGGGATTATAATTTCTTCATATTTTCATAGAGATCTGGTTTCTCATAAAACTTGGTGCAGTCTAGTTTCAATAACCTACCTGAAGTAGAGAGATAAATGCATACCCAAATAATCAGGAAGATTTAAGGTGTCGCTTGCTTCCCCGAGGGCTGTGTAAGCATCTAATTTACTGGCAGTTTTCAGTGTTGATGTGCTAGTTGGTGTGCTGTTTTTTGTCCTAACCATTGTGAAACCATCCTGGTGAAAGTCTTGCTCCTGCCATTATTTTTTTCCCCATGATTAACAGATTCGTATCAAAAAATTCTTTACCAGGATTACAGCAAATAAGCTTTTCCTTAACTGTTTTCATTCTACTGATCACCAGAGACAAGACAACTTTTAGTTCTACAACTGTGCAATATGTAGAACACAGGATTATATATGACTCATGTTTTCCTCTTTTGACTTTCTAAGATCTTCTTGGGATATGAGTAAATTTTTGAACATCCAGTGTTAGCCGTATCAAATACCCTTCTTTTGCCAAAAAGTGGATCAATATTTGCAAATCATATGGGAACTTCTACAAGGTTTGTAAAAATTGCTGTTTCTCTTACGGGAAGTTTGGTTTAAAAGTCTAGAATGACCTGTAGTGCTTGTCATCTCTACTTGTGTAGTATAAAATTATACTACTTGAACTACTTGCCTGGTGCCTGATTTTCAAATGTCTTTCATGTGCAGATCTCACTTCACTAATTGAAGATCATATAATTACTGCATTTTGATTTTAATCTTGTTTTTAAGAATCGGGTTGTGCTCCTTGAAGGGTTGTCTAAAAATTTTATACCAGTCCTCTTAGATCAAGTAGTTCAGCTGAAAAGACTGTCTTGATTTTTTGATTATTTTTTCCTGTTTTCATGCAATACACTACAAAACTAATTTGTACCATTCCCCTCATAGAATCTTGACTTTTGACAGTGTAATGGAGGCAGAGAAAGATTAGGATGAATCTACAGTGGAATCAAATTGTCAAGTGAAAAGTAATACTGAGTTCAGTGCTGGACCTTATGGCTGCTTTCTGTCAGACTACCATAAAATTAGTTATTGGAGATTCTAGCAAATTCCCAATCAGCCTACACTAAAGTACTTTTTTTGAAAGGGATTTCAGCCTAGCTAATGGTCTTCATTTGAAGGGCTTTTTCATCCTAAATGTAACCTCTAGATAAAAGAGAGATTGACATTTAATTACTATTTTTTGTTTTTTATAAAGATGGTTAAACTTATTCTAGGTCACAGCTTCCACCCCTGCCAGCACGAGTGTATCTTGAGCTGGTGGTGGTCAGATGCTCTTGACCCAGGTCCCAAGTCTAGACAAACTCCTGTTGACTATTTCTCCTCTGTAAAAATGAGAGTCTCTGTCTCACCAAGGTGCTTTGAAGTTAAATGGTAAGTGATCTGACAGAAGGCAACATGAAAGTCATTTGTGACTTAAGTAGGCTTAAAATCTGCATGTGTTTCTACTGCCTCGTGTTAGATTAAAAAGACTTGGTACCCAACCTAATCCTTGAATGTTACTCACTTTCTCCATCAGGTTCCTAGGAATCAGACCAAGCTGACAATCATGCTTGAAAATCTGGGCATGAGTTATGATGGGAGACCTCACAGTGGACTTGATGACTCTAAAAACATTGCAAGGATTGCTATAAGGATGCTGCAGGATGGCTGTGACCTGCGGGTGAATGAGAGAATTCACGGTGGACAGCTGATGACAGTCTCCTCCTCAGGCCCCTTAGAGGGAGCCCCTGCTCCACAGATGCCCCGCTACAGAAACTAGCAGATCAGGGCTCTGCCCCGGGGCTGCCCTCACATACCCGCTAAAGACTCCAGAGCTTGTTAAATGGCCACTTCTGCCAGCTTGTCTGCCGTGCAGAATCCTAAAGCACCTTAACTAATCATCTCTGTTGAAATAAAGAGGAGCATGGAAGCTGTTTGTTCTTTGAAGCCTACTACAGCAATTTCTTTTTGTACTGATGATTTCTGTTGCTGTTTCCAGCTTTGCTGGCAGTGAGGTTGATATCTGGAATCCAGACAAAGTGTTAAGCTTTTAAGAAGGTGTAATTTGAACACCTGCTAAGAGGGATTGGGCCCGTGTGCTGCTGTACCACCCCAGCCTGTGGGCAGTATTTGTTCACTGTGATGTACTCCAATGATACCTAGCATTTTCTTATTCATTGCATACAAATAAGCCATTCCTGGGAGAACTGAAAGAGCAGTGGTTGGGCTGGCCCTTCCTGATGAGGCATTCTGCTAAGGGTTCCTACCAATTTTTTGATTTTTTACAAAGTCTAGGAAAAATGAGTGTGCATTCATCAGTTCTAAAGCAGTAGAGGAGTACTCTGTTGTTTGAGGTTCTTCTTTAAGGGATATGTTTGTCTGCTTCCCCATCAAATGGAAGAGCTGGGTATTGAATAAAAATTTCATTAATGTAGAATGATGGTATTTTTCTATTGTTTCAAACAAGAAGGTTCTTTAGATTTTCACTTTAAGGATCCCATCTCCTATTCCTGCAAAGCTGCCCCTCATTTAATGTTGTTTTTAGACACCATCAGCCATTTGCTCTTAAAAATGAGCGAAGTAAAAGTAAGTTCAAAACATGCCAAGTTGTCAAAATTTCATGCTCTGTGATTATTACATAACACAAAACAAGAAGCTCCTCATTCATGGCTAAAGACATGTTCAGCCATTTTTCGTATCTTCTTGTGCTTCTGCCACCGTGGAGCTATGCCTTTATTACAAAATCTAGCATTGGAAGATTAATATAATTTTATTGGTAAAGGCCACAGTTAATTACTAGCAACTTCTGCTTACTCCCCAGGCCTCAGATAAGATGATATTCAAAAGAGGCCAAAGTACTAATTTGCTTTGTCTCCATGGGCTGTTACAAAGTGCACCATTAATGTGATCAACTTTGCATTAGAATGGTTGTTCTGAAAAGTGGAATAATGTATTTTGGTTGCTCTTGGTTTGAAAAAAAATTGCTATCCCTGTATTACAATTCACCCTTTTTACCACCTACATCCCGGACACAAAATAACCAGTTAATAAACTTTGTTAAGAACACTGACTGTTTGACTAATCCAACTCCTCCCAGACCTGCTTTGCTCTTCTGACTGTTAAACTGCATCAATGGAACTGTGAAAACTTCCATTTTAAATTCATGCAGGAGGGAGAAATATTAGTCAATTCTCAGTTGCTTCCTATGATTTCTTTCTTGAGTCACAGATTTGGACAGTCATAACTGCTTCAGACTTATGGGTTTTGATGTCGTTTTTTTATTTTCCCCTGAAAGTTTGGAAGTTTTTTTAGTTTTGTTTTTGCCTGAAAGCAGATAGCTGCTCTCTTGTAGAGAACTTTGTTGAACTTTATAGTTGTTTTTCCTTTTGTAGCCCTACTTGATGGATTTTCAAAAGGTAAAATACAAATCTCTGATATGCTTTGTCCTAAAATGCCATTTATCTGTCAGCCGAGATTTTGTACAAATTCTTATATACATGCTTTTCACTGTAGTGACTATAGTATCTTTTTCTGAAGTACCATGGTATTTACTATTTTTTTGTGTCTGAGTTACAGTTGTGCAAGTTTCTGTGACAAAATTGAGTCTAGTTCAGCAGATCTCCCCTGGGCATGGTGGCAGCCAGAGACTTTATCACTAGTCTTTATTTACAGGTCTGGAACCAGGCTCGCAGTCAAATGAGAAACCTTTTTTTTTTTTAGAGATTATACTACAGGTTGCATAAGAGCTGTTGTAATTGTACATAATTTATTTTAAGTACAGAGTTGTTTATTTTTGCTAAGTAACTTCAAGAAGATATTTTGAGATAAGGGTTAAATCATAACTGTTTTCTGTTTACTGTTTGAGTATGTTGGGATGTTTTCTATCAGTGAGCTGCAGAAATCAGTAGAATCATTCCAGATACTATTTTATCTGTTTGGTTAATTTCAAACTGTAAGGTGTAAGTATTTTCACAGAATATTTGATTCTGTGATTTTGAGATGCAGTGAATTTTAACAATGTTTACTGATTTGTTTAAAATGTAAACAAACTTATTAAATTAATTTTATATTTTTAAGCATGTCAGGTACTGAATTTGGTCTGTAAAGCATGAGATTATTTCAACAGTCTTGGGGGTCTTGGCATCAGCTCAGCTCATGATTTGTCTTCTCTAGTGGACCAGCAACATTGCCATGGCTGGATGGCTTAAATCCCATGCATGTGACTAGTTCACAACACTCAGTATTGAAATAAATTTTCCTGGATACTTCATACCACAGGGGAAAAAAATGGTTTGGTGATTTTACTAGTGATGCTCATATTCAGCCAAACAGTGTTTTTTCAGGTTGATCCCATTTGTTCATCCAAAGAAGCTTGTTGAGAGCATCTGCTGTAACTAATATTTTAATTTATTAAAGGAGTCTTCCCATGCTGGAAAAAATAATTGACAACTATGTAAAAAAACAATCCAATCTCCTTTTTATGCAGAAAAAAAACATGCAGACCTTGATTGCCTTGTTCAAGTTAGAGGCTTTGTTCTATTGTTGCTTTTTATTTCACATTTCAGGAGCTGTACTTGAGCAATTCTACTACTACTGCAGACAGCGTTTGTGGAACAGTAGCAACTTTAAACAAAGGGATTGCAGACTAATTTCAACACGAGTGCTTTCAAGTAGATTTCTTAATATATATTTATATGAATGTGAGAGGGCTTCACAGAATCTTGGGGTTATGTTAGGGGAAAAAGTTTCTCAGGTTAAAGAGCAGTAGCCTCTGTTTCAGTGAGCAAATGCCTGAGCAAATGGGAAAGAGAGGTTACAACCGTTCATAGCTTCCCATTAACTCCCTGATGGAGGTGTGGCTACAGGGGCCACCCACAGCACCTCAGATGTCCGCAGAAACTGCTTTTGCCTGAGCTTGTCTGATAGTAAGGTAATTTAATAATTTGGTCTAACAGGGTATTTGTTTCCATATTTTGTTGGAAATGAACATTGCAATGAGGAGGGGGCTGTTCTCAGCAGTGGAAATAAGTAAAAAGCTCAGTTCACCGTTGTCATGCCCTTGGAGAGCTCTCAGTGTTTCACTGCAGGCCTTGACTGCTCTTCGGTGACCTTGAGAAAGCAGTGTTTTTTCACTCATTTCTCTCACCCTCTCACACTTCCCATGGCTGTTTTTAATTGTTCCTTTTCCCTTTTTCTTCCACTAATAAACGTTTGTCTCTTCTGGAGAGAAGCTTTTGCCAGGTAAGATCTGTGTATGCTCTTTCTAATAACAACTGACAGGCCCTTTATAAAGAAATTGGAAGTCTGTATGGAAGTATGGAGGGTAGAGGAGACCTAGTTACTGACTGCAGGCTTTTGAGATGGGCCAAATGTATAGACGGGCCGTTCACCAAGACCATTCCAGCCTCTTTTCAAGGACTTCATGTTTGGCAGCCCCATGGGGTGGCAGTGACATCTCACCAGGAGGACTCCCCAGGTGGAGATCCATGAGGTGGCCGGGTGTGGTCAGCTCACGCTGCTGCTCTGCCTTGTACTGAGCTGTGGCCTCAGCTGAAGAGCCATGGCTGGGAGCAGGCTAACACTTTGTTCCAGAGCACCTTCCTCCAACAGAAAATTGGGTGCTGGTCTGCAAGTATGGATGCTGTGACAAGGCTTTGGAGGTTGAGCAGTTGCTTCTCTCTTGGGTTCTTTCTAGTTCAGTCCTTTCACATTCACCGCCTGTAATGCTGACTGGCTTTTGCCCTTTTTAAATTGGAGGATTTGGTGTTGTGGGAGGAAAACCTGAACAGCTTAAGAAATGTGCTCTTTAAACAAAAAGATTGTGATTGCTTTGCACTAAAGTGGCTCCATATGGAAAAAAGTCTTTTTCGAGTAAATGGCAGGAGCCTTGAACACCTCTTTATGGCAGGGGTGATCTCTGGGTGTGTTCTGATTAGGGATGTGATTCCATGGGTCAGGCATCTGTCTCCTCTGTGGCCACTCAGTTCAGGAGTGCCCATGGGGAGCACCATGTCCTGCTCCTGTGATCTTAACTTGGTGTGGTCATGACTGCACATCTTAATTGTAAAGCTTGTGGTGCTACTTGCAGATATATCATGGTGGAGTTTTTGCCTACTTTGCTGGCTAAATTAGTGCTAACTATGAGGTTTTGCTGTTTGAAGTAAATGGTAGTAGTGATCTTGCATTGGTAAAGTATTTGCAGGTGATTCTGACCTCCCTTGTTTATTTGCCCTGTTTTAGCAATGTCAATTTTTAAAGAGCACATGTAGCCAAATGGATCTCTAGGAGCCAGAGATGTCCCAGTAAGGAATTGCTTCATTGTGGTTGTGTTCAGGTTTGGAGTGGTATGCAGGACCTGGGTTGTGGAGCATGACACACCTTCCCAGAGAGTCTCGTGCTGAGCAAAATTTATTTTATATTAATTCCTAGCTTGAATTCAAGCTAGATAAGTAGTTGAATACTTGTGCTCTGTGCAGCATGAAAGTGTTTTATACATAATTTAGAGGCAGGGGTAGCAGCCTGCTGTGAAACTCAGTGTGCCCTCTTGTTGCTTGAAAAGACTCCTGTGTTTGTGATTCATTTCCATTTGTGCATATAGGGACTGAGATGACAGAGGACTAAAAAGAAGAGAGAAGTGACATTTTACTAGTTGATCTAGGCAGTTTAGGCCAGATATTACCTGTCCATATAGTCTGAGCATTTGATACAGCTGAACTATGACAACAGGCTCTTTGGGATGCCAAGCACCATGTCCAGAGAGGTGACATGCTACTGTGCTGAGCTTGGCTGTATTTAAGCACAATCTGGGTCACACCACTCTAGGCAGACTTCAGTAAACAGGCAGACCTGAAGATAAGGAGCATTTATTTGAACTGAGAAGCCCGGGAGGGGCACAGCTGAAACAGAAATCAGGCTTCCTGCATTAGAGGGAATTGTGGTGGTGTCTGCAAAGCCTATCTGGTGGTGTGCTGCAGATCTCTGGGAACTGATTTCTTCAGCTATGCTGATGCTTTGTTTTTCCCAGCAGAGTCACATGGGCATGTTTCTTCTTTGGACCCTTCTCAAAAACTTCATATTTGCTGTTTTTGGGGGCTGGCTTCTCTGAAATTTGCTGGTTTGCTCCTTTTTCTTGCTTGTTTTCATATATGAAATAGTCCTTCTCTGACCCTGCCTGTACTGATTTTCTAACAAGCCATGTCTGGAAGCAGCTGTACTCTCTGCTGCAATCCTGTCTGCACTGCTGGCCTTGCTGTTATGCACAGGTCTTACAGAAACCTTATCAGATCAGGGACTGCTGCCCTGTGGAGTGTGGTGCTGGGTTTCCTGAATGCTGCCACAGCCATTTAGCAGACACCAACAGTAGAGAAGACAGTATAAGTAAATGGAGATTCTGTTGGCTTCCTTCACATGTCATGGCAAACAGCTTGTGGCAAATTCTCATGGTTTAATGGCACTTTCATTCAAGCATGCTACCACGTGCACATCACTGGAGGGGCTGCCACCGTTAGAGATTAAAAATCATGGGAAGGACATTTTGAAACTAAATGACAATTAAATTAGATGTATGATAGGTATTTGTGTAGTTGGTATTTGTTTCCACACTAGAGCTGCATTGGTAAATGTAGCATCATGTGCAGGAAGTAGTGTGACACTTTACTAGATTCTGCAAGTAAACCTGTTCAAATGCCTTTGATTTTTCTGATAGATTGTCATTAGTCTTCAAGCATGGAAAACTTTGTGTTGCCCTCGAAAGAGGAAAATAGCATTTTTAAACTTAGAAAAATATTCAAAATTTTGTATTTGAGGGATTGGGAAGATGAAGAGGTCTACCTATGATTTTAACATAGTAGGAGGTAGTTTTCTTCCACTCTAGTCGGGGAGAGGGTGATGTCCCTGCAAGTGCTGGATCAAGGCTTCCGAAATGAATGATCTCCAGCCAGTGCTCTTTCACTATGAGAACATAATCATTGTAAAAGCCTATGATTTAGCCCCCTTTCAGGCAGAAAAAAGAAATGCTGCCATGCTGTCCTCCCACCAAGAGAACCTGCCCCACCCTGGTGGATGCTGACTGACACAGACACGGGAGTTTTTGTTTCTTAGTGACTTGGTTTGGCAGAGAGGGAATGAACTCCTCTATGCTTGGCTCAGTCTGTGCATGAAACATTTCTGTAGGTGGTGTAGCAGATGTGTCATACTGGATGAAACTTCTGTCTTGAACCAAGGTGGTCATGCTCAAGATTGTAGAGCTGCTTTTCTGACTCAAGAGGTCACAGACCCTCTTGGTAGCTGTGGTAGTGAGCAAAATGTTCTGAGGTGGAAACATCAGCTTTTGCGTCCAAGAGATGAAGAGCGTGGATCTTGGCTGTGTGCTGCTGGGTATAAAGGAAGCTTGTCCCACCGTGTTCATACTGGATATGAAATGTCTTCACATCTTAACAACTGAGCTGGTGGCTGCAGCCACATGGCCGTTGCTGTGGGGAGCTTTCCATCTGTTCCTCCTCTTCTGCCATCTGCAGAAAAATTTTTAATTGTGCAAAATCTCCTTGAGCACTGAATCCTGCAGTTTAGCCAGCTCCTTGTGCTCTAGGGCCATATAAGCAGATGTAATCTTTAAAGTGCTCCCCCCACCCCTAATCTCTGAATTTTGGAGCATGTGTAGAATGGACTGAATTGTCTTCATGCACTCTAGCTGACCTCTGTTCCTCTACCCACACCACCTAACTTTCAACCTGGCAGACAACCACTGCTCTGTTCACTTACGTTTTTTTTGGCAGGACAAAGTGTCTATAACATACAAACCTTGAAGTACAACTGTCTCCTTTCTGTCCCACTTTTTGTTTTTCTGTCCCACTTTTGCTTTTCAGGCTTTCCACTCTGTCCTGCACCAGCTGTGGTCTGCATGTCTGGGATGCAGCTTCCCTTTTGTTTTACCTCTTTCTTCCTTTGCTTCCCTATGCTGTGGTCCTGACCATGGCATCCTGCCACAGTTAAGCGGCTCCTTGCTGTCAGACACACAACCTCCAAAAGCATGTGCTGAGCCCTGTGGTTGCTTTAAGGAAATGGACAAGTGTAGTGACTTTTTGACACCAACTGTGGGTTACAGGGAAGTTACTAGCCCTGTTCTAAAGAGGAAATGCAGGCATAGAATTAAATTGCTGTTCAAGTTTAAGCCATGACTAAGGAAAGTGCAAGAAATGGAAACCAGCTGCCTTGCGTACCCAGCTGCTGTCTTCCCTAAGCCCTCTACTGTTTCTTTTCAGTAGGCAACATTTTAGTGTAGGTTGCCACGAGAGGAAGAAGCCATGCTGCTGCTGTTGTAATTTTGGCTGAGCTTTGGAAGGCAGGCCCTTGCCTGGGGGAATTCCACACAAGCTCTTTGTCTCCAAAGCAGCTGCCTCTGCATGTCCTCCCTGCACTTGCAGGATGTGTCTTCTGGGAATGCTTTCCTGAGCAATGGGGCATTGCAGTCTGCCCTGGCTCTAGCACTGAGACTTCCAAGAGCTCTGAGTGCATGCAGTCACTTCAGCTGGCAGCAAAAAACCCTTTGGACTGTTTTTGTGATGATTGCAAAGAACATCAGCAATTGCTCTTCAGCTGTCTTGTGCTGCCAGGAGTTGTAAAGATTAGTGGAAGACACACTGACATGAATGGAGAAGGAATGTCTAGAAGCATCAGAAAGAAATAATTAGAGGTGTCTGAGAATGACGGGTGCTGATGGCATATGTGTTAGCAGGTCATCAAAATTAGCACATCTACAGCTCATAGAATCCTAGAATGGTCTAGATTGGAAGGGGCCTTAAAGATCATTTGGTTTCAGCTCTTCTGCCATGGGCAGGGACACCTTCCACTAGATCAGGTTGTTCAAAGGCCATCCAACCTGGCCTTGAACACTTCCAGAAATACCTACATGGAACGAACAACGGACAGACTAAACCCTGACAAGACAAATCTGAAATCTCAAGGCATAAAAATATGCTGGTTGGATAATAAAGGAATGGGATTGGCACTATTAGTTGTTGAAATAAAGAGACAAAAGACAGTGAGTTTATCCTAATGATTCACAGAGCTAGGACAAGATAATCCTAGGATTATAGTTATGCCAGGATCCTCTACTGATCCATGTTTGATTTATTTTGGCTTCATGAGAGCATAGAAATTGGTCTTAGGAGTATATATGCAGACAAATCCTCAGGCTGCAGGGTGGCTGTGGGCCATTTAAGATGCTGTAAAGGCACTGATGACTTACTGGATTGTACACATCCCACACAGATACAGAGGGCAACGTGGCTGTGCTTGGAGCCATCCTTCCAGAATCTACCAACATGAGAGAAAACTCAAAAGATGGCAGGGGACTGTAGTGGCCTGCTACAAAACAATTTTGTTGATCCACTCTGAAGGGTACAACCTAAAGGGACAGGCTTTGAAGTAGAAAAGGAGTCTGTGAGTCTTTCCAGATATGGTGTACGGAAGTATGATGGAGCATGAGTTTTCAGCAGAGTTTAATGGTAAATGGAGACTAGCTAGGGAGTTGTTTTCTCAAGAAGAAAGAAGGATGCCTGTTGATTGGAAATGGTTGTCACTTGCTGGATTTGCCATAGAGTTATAGGTTTCAAACTAGTCCTGTTCCAATTCCACTTTATTTCTTCCTCTCTCAGAACAGCTTGGCACAAACAACGCGTAAGTCCCTCTATCTTAAGCTCTTTAAGAATTACACCTGTAGGGCCTGATAGGGGAAAGATTTAGCTACCTAAACATAGGTGTCTGGTGCCCTCTGGTATCTGAGCTGTCTGCACAAAGCATGTGAGACCTGCAAGACCTCCTGTCATCTGAAGCAGCAGCTGGAGGCCAGCCTGGAGGCCTGAGACATTTTCAGTAGCGCTGCTGCTCATACCTGTGTGTGGGCACTGGAATGGTGTCCCTGGAGCAATTCCATGGCCCAGTCAGCTTAACAGGAAGAGGCAGGTACTGTCAGAGGATGAACTGTCCCATTGGTCTTTGCTGCCTCTTTATATGACTCAGCTGGGAGGTGGAAACTTGCTGCTGCTGGTGCTGTGCAGCATCCAAGCTTCCACAGAACTTTCACTAGAGAGATGGGGATTTCAGGGACCCAGGAGAGGGAATGCACTTGTGAGGCCCAGACATGATTTCCCAGACATCAGAGGCTTTGGGAAATGGGAATGTGTTTCTCTTCAGCTCACTCACTAGCATTCCCAAAAAGCATGGGAGGAAGACGGCTAGATCTGGATTTAGGTGTTTTGTTTCTGCACTTCAATGAAAATCAATAGTGACAACTGCTCTTCGACTGTGAAGGTTGGGATCGTGTTCTGCTATACTTTGCACTTTGCACAGGGGTGGTGGAAGAGCTGATCTGGAAGGCAATTACTTGCCACAGTCCCCAGCTGCAGGTCAGGGCGCTTAGCCTTTAGCCTTTGGCCTTTGGCCTTTAGAAAGTCTTGAACTGGTTCAAAGTTGGGGATAGTCTGAAGTGACAAAAGTGTGGTGCTTATTTTTTGATAATGGTTTGGTGCTAATGTTTAAGCTGGAATTAAGTGATTTCAGCCTTTCAGATTCTTAGATTGAAGATTGAAGGTTCTTCTTCAATCCCATTAGGGATGCCTGGTTTTCATACTCTCAGGGTCAGGTGTCACTTCCTCTCAGGGCAACTTATGCCTGCCAAAGTACCCCTGTGGTTGTCTGCACAAACCACAAAGACTGAGACTATTGTCTCTCCTGGTGGAACATGAAAAGGTACACTCTGCATGGGCAGAACAGAGCTAATTTCTGTGCAGCTGTGTGAAAACAAGTGAAGCAAACCAGAGTGCTGGGCAGTGAACCCAGTCTTGCAAGACACTGAGACACAGCTGATTACGGGTGAAAGCAGCTGCAAAGAGAACTGTCCCTCCCCTGCAAAATTAATGCCCCCAAAAAATTGAAGAAAAAAATTTAGTTCTTTATTATTTTATTATATGATATTACTTATTTATTTTCCCCTTTGTCATTTTGGAGCAGCCAGTCTTTCGGGCTTCCTTCAGCTCCATCCCTCCTTCTTCTCAAAAAGCAGTTTTTCTGCCCTAAAGGCAGTTTCTGGTAACAGAGTTCTGCCTCTGGAAAAGGTAGTGCAAGCCCTCAAAGGGATGTGCACATGACGCTGGTGGCACAGCACTAGCCTCCTGCACAAGCATGGGAGTGCTTTGTTTTAATTATTTAGCCAGGAGAATTGGAAATTACTATGAGACTGTTGAAGGCAGAAAGGGGCAGAGGGCTGGCTATAAATAGAGGGACAGCAGTAAGAGAAGTGCATCTAACAATGGACTCTCCACTGTTTTCAGTCTGGTCCCTCAGAGAGACAGAAAAGCCCCACCAGAGAAAGGATGGTCTGACAGAGAACAAGAAAAAACGCAAAGTGGATATAAGCAAATACATGCACAAGCATCTGCAAAAACGGTGGTGAAACCTAGCCATGTGCTTTACAGGCAGAATCCTGCTCCTCCCTATGGGCTGTGTCTCTCTTCTGCCCATAGGTAGGATTTAGGTACTGGAGGGAGCAGGGATACCACCCTTGGCACAACCCATGGGGCAGGGAGCTACAGAAGTGAAGACTGGCAGACAGCTCCCAGGCTGAAATGTGTTTGCATGAACAGTTTGTACTGTTCTGTGTAACAGACATCTGTAAACATCTGTGAACAGGTAGCAGAGCTAAGGTTTGCCAATGAATAATTCAACCAGCCTGCTACCCTTAAACTTAGATAATAGTGCTGCAGTCACAGGCTTTGCAAATTTGGCAGGTAATGTCATTATGGACTTGTCTCTATGTTTGGCCTGGGGCCTGCATTATTTCACAGGTGGCTTTCACCTTGTGTGACAGCATCACTGCAAACTGGTTCCCTTTTTTACCTGGCAAATCAGGCACAAATTCTTTCACAGGGTGCTAATACCAAAGCAGTAAAGCAGCCAATGTTGTTTTAGAGGAGATGGGAGGTGGGGGGATGGATGCTGGCTGCAGCTGTGCATCTGAAACACCTTGCAGGAGTTCAGCACTTTTTCTTCCCAATGCCATCTTGCCACTGGTGGTGGAATTCACTCAGGGTCCCCTGGGATCTTAGCTGGCACCTACTTCTTGAATCATCTCAAGGTTTCTCCAGGTAGCACCTCCTTTCTCTTTGCCTTTTTCTGATGGCTGTAGAACACCCTCGGTATATAACACTATAGGATTCATTCCAGTTAATCTTAACCCCAAAACTGGCAGGCTCAATACAAAAAGGAGTCTTCAGTGACTGCTAAGGGACTCAGAAAACAAAATTGCACAACATAGAAAAGAAAATGAATAAATAGTATGCAAATGTAATTGTAGCATAAACCTTAAACCCAGCTGCATATTTGCCAGTGACTAAGCCTTTCCTGCAGTCCATGTTACCATGGATTCGGTGTCCACAAGTACACCCTCTCTCCCAGCTGTTGCCCTGTTTTCTGCAGAGCTTCTCCAGCTTCTCTCTTGCTTTTGGACAGGACAAAAAGTATCCTTGATGTTTTAGAGCTACAGCTACACGTCGTTTGCCCTCAGAGGTGATTTCTCCAAATGAGCCTCCACCCACCTGACAGGAGCAA
This sequence comes from Geospiza fortis, assembly GCF_000277835.1. Lineage (NCBI taxonomy): Eukaryota > Metazoa > Chordata > Aves > Passeriformes > Thraupidae > Geospiza > Geospiza fortis. The sequence goes on along the minus strand of NW_005054297.1, from coordinate 30,466,146 downwards.
AGGAGATGGTTGGTTTCCATCTGCTTGGTGTTTGTAGCTTTGTTTCAGAAGAACGGTGTCCAGTTTGAGGACCTCCAGAAAAAAAGATGTCAACAAACTGGAGTGATCTAAGCAGTCATTATATGTAAACAGCCTCCAAAAATACAAGTTGGCAGAAAACCACAGTCCTTTCTGGTAAGGCAGGAACAGTGCTTGGACAGGGTGGTTTCTGTTATAAATGGTGCTTGTGTGATGGAGAGACATGCCTTTCTTTTGAGCCATGGCTGCAGGGAGAGGCAGGGTGTGAGGCAATAATGCTGCTCTCACCTTTTACTCAATGTTCTTCTGAGCTCTTGACACTGGGGGAAGTGTCCTGTCAGGCAGGAAGGGTCTGACTGTGCTCCGAGAGAGGCAGGACTGAGGAAAGAGTCAAGGCAGGACACAGAACTTCATCGTTTTGTTCACTGCCTATATCTGGCCCTTTCTTGGGTGTCCAAGATGACTCCAAGTATATTTCCAGGGTCAGCCAACAAGGACTTGGAGGTGAGCAGGACCAATGGCTTCCAAGTCATGGAAGTGCTAGTAGCCAATTCTCCAGAAAGAGCAGGAAGGTGCATTGTGTAGCCATAAGCATCACTCAAAATGCTCAGACCAATTTCAAGTTTTAGCCTTTCCTGAAATTTTTTCCAAATTGCTAATATTTTTTTTTCCAGCCCTAGCTTCTTTTTTAAACTTGTTAATGTTTGATACCACAGGTTCTTGATCTGTCTGTGGATTACTGAAACATTCAACAAGCAAGAATTCTTGCAAGAATTCTTCATTAATATACAGAAAGTCTTTTCTCTAACAAGGAAAATATAAGAAAGTATTGAAATCATGTTTACCTTACACTTTATTTCCATTTTCAGATATTTGCAGTCTCCTGTGATGTAGCAATTTTGTAGCAGCATTGTGTTCTAGTTTGTTTAGTTTGTAAGAATCAGCTGAGGATAAATTCATGCATTTTGTGTTGCTCAAGATGTCAAACAACTGGAAATGTCACTGGGACAATGAGGGTCTCACCTTGAGAAAGGTCATTGCTTATTCAGGTGTTCTTTTTTCCAGATCTAACTGGAGCAAAATGCTGGCCAAGCGAGTTCAGGCAATCTTTCACAGAGAGGCAAGCACAACTAGCAGTGGAGATGAAAAGCACTGATATATCTGAGGTCAGTAGCCTCCAGAAAATAGATCCCACTGGATCCTTGTGCCACTGTAGGCATTTTCACCTATGCTGGCAATAGCTTAAGCCAGCTGCAATAATTTCTGCTGGTACTGCTGAAAACTCTCTGTTTAAGGATTGTGCATTAGAGAAAACAACATCTGAGAATGAAGCTTTGAGTTTCAGAGTTGTTAAGAAATTCAGGGCCAGTCCCTTGTCTGTGTTTGTCTAGTAGTAAATCTTCTCTTTGGAATTTCTTTTCTTGGTGTTGCCACACAAGGCTGTAGGGCTCTGGATGTTTTTGAATGCTTTTGAGAGCCTTTCTGCTTGAGAAGGCCTTCCAGTTTCTGGTAGGCAGTGCTCATACTGAATTCTGCTTTACATGGTCAGCTCACAGCCATGTGTTTGACTGCAAGCTGGTTGGTGTGTCCTTAGCTCACCCTCAGAGCAGCACAGAAAAGGTCTCTGAGGGGGGAAACACAGCGAGGTCTTCTTGCTCAAGAGCTCAGAGCTGAGAGTGGAGAACACTTATTCTGCCAGAGGCAAGTAATTGGATTTACAGCTTGGACACAGTGTCAGCTGCACAGTGACTCCTTCTCGGGGGTCTCCTGTGCAGCCCTGGTGCCTTGTGGTGGACAAGGGCCTGACCAGAGCAGCCCAGCTGTGTCCCACACTGCTATGCCTGCTGTGGAGTTGATAGCCTGTTCTCACCTCTGGTCACTGTGGGGCTCTGGCACTTGGACATGTCATCTCAGGTTTGGCACCAAGACTTCCTCCCCTGCCCTCTTCCTGTTGTAATGGGCCAAAATGGGATTTGCCAAGTGTCGAGTGTTTGTGTTTGGAGCAACACAAACATCCTTATCTCTGCACTTCCAGTCTGCCTTTTCTGCTCTCAGGAGCTAGAGCAGCAGGGAATCTCCCACCACCAGTGGTCTTGCACCAACTCTCATGGAGTGTGATGTCCCTGGAGGAGAATTCCCACTACTGGTATGCTCAGCCTTGATTTTTGCTTGGAAGAGAAGTTTCATGGGTGTTTTCTGCTACAGCAGACTGACAGCCTACTGCAGCAGTTCTCACCTTCCTACAGACCTCTGACCTCCCCAGGAGCAATGTTTGAGCAAGGCAGAGCTGACTGACAGAAAGACTACAGACACCTCCAGGAGAGTTGAACAAACCATCTCACAGCATCATGGGCTAAAAAACGACCCAGACCCCATGTCCCTGTGCTGCTGGAGGGAGAAGGGAAGGAGAGCTCAGCACAAGTGACTGTGCTGCATGCTTCTCTCTTCTCTCTGTTGGTTGTTTAAGGATCAGCTCATGGGAGGCAGAGCTTCTGCAGAAGCAGAGACTGTGGGGTTTTTTCCTCATTAACTTTGAAAAAGCTGGCCCTGTTCCCATGTTTGCATACTTCTGTCAGTCTTCTAAAGTGCATGCAACCCAAACATAGAGGGACACAATTAAACACAGACTGCTGGCTTTTGCTCTTTTGCACAGCAAAGATGTTTTTTGAAGGAAATGTAGTGTGCTTCTTTTAAAACATATTTTAAAAAGCAGATATGTCTTACTTCAGCTAGCTTGGTATTAGTCTACTTAGCAGCTCTGAGGAATTAACAATTAAAAAGCATTTGTCTCCTTTGGCAGGCACTAGTTAAGAGAGCAACAGAAACGAAGAGGAAGTAGTTTTGCAGCCATTTTTGCCACTTCTGAGTGGCTTTCTGATTCCAGTTTTACAGTCTTTCAGTGTACACAATTCAAACTGTTTTGGATAGCAAGAGTTCATGTGGCTTTCACTAAGGGAGTCTGAACTCAGAAGCATCTTGTTTTTAAACAGGAATTAGAAACACAGGGGCAGGGGAGCAGGGAGTGACATGAGGTTTGATTCCCTATATGGAAGATGGTGAGATTCTCACTCCAGTACAGGCTCATTAGATGACTTCATGGGGACAATGCTAAATCTGAAAACGTTGCCAACAGGTTTAAAACATGGTGATCATCACCAGAATGTCCACCACAGCCTTCATGTATTATGAATGCCTTTGCTTGGCAGAATTCCTCTGCGGTCACATTCAGCGTGAGCTGGGCTGGGAGACTGTCACACAGCCCTGCTGCAAGAGCAAACCCAGAGAAGCAGTGCTGGGCCTTCCTTACAGCTTTGTAGGGCTGATCTCTCCTAGTCAGACTGCTCCTCAGCTGTCCAGGCTTCCCTCTTGTCTGCCTCCTGTCTGACCTTCATTCTGTCTGCATTAACCCATTTGTGCAAAGGCTGCTGGAGCCACACTGGCCCCTGATCCAAGTCATGGCAGGCAGCTGAAGGTGCCTGGAAAAGGGGAACACTGCACCCATGTTTAGAAAGGGTAGAAAGGAGGACCCTGGGAATTACTGACCTGTGCCTGGCAAGGTCATGGAACAGATCCTCCACACCAAGGCCCAGCACTGCGTGTCCTTGCCCGTCTTTGCAGGCTGCCATCTCAGTCTCACGACCTCACTGAAGAAAGATGCCATTTCTTCCTTGCCTCTTGGGAAACCTCACCTCCCCTACTTTCCAGGCTTCTCCCATCTCTGTGTCTCAGCACTGATCGCTGCCAGAATTCTCGGGATCAGTTCTCATAGTGAAGAGCTGGGAATCTCTGTTGGTTACTTCCATGCAAGACAGTGGCTTCAGAGCTTTACCAGCACGACTGATCTGACACTGCTGGGTCAGGAGAGTGCTGGGATGGCTGGCTATACATCTGTGTCTGCAATGGGCTCTGTCCATCTTATCTCAGAGAGAGGAACAGCGGCACAAGCTCATGTTACCCTGTGCCATGGAGGAGTGAGGAGGAGGGCTGTCTCCTCCCCATCTCCCGCTGGGGGATTCACACCGAGGGAGAGGACAGGTATCCTATGAGTCCACAGCTCTCTCTGGTGTGAGGGTTAACTGAGGAAAGGAAACTTGCAGCAGCTGGGGAAAATATGACTGTTCTCGCCAGGGAAAAGGTTTGGAGCCAGCAGGCAGTAATAACCCTGCCCTGGGTAAGAAGCAGCAGGCTCAGACCCTGGCACGGAGCCTTGCCAGACAGCAGGGCCTGAGTTCCAATGGGATTTTAAAGACTCCAAGGCATGGGTCCAACTTTGATGTCCAGGGTTTGCTCTGCCAACACTATGAGTCAAGGAAGCCCCAGACTCCAATGCAATACCCACAGAAATATTTTTTCCATTCTAATCCTTCTTTTTGGATAAAAAACTCCCTGAAGAGCGTATGAAAGGCCTAAGTTCAGTGCCTGGGTTTGTTTCAGTGGGAAGAAAGCCATAGCTGTGCCATAGGCAGGCACTGCTCCCTACAAGCCTTCAGGCCTCTCTCGTGGTGAATTCAAACACCCTTGTGGGGAGGGGTTTGCCTGTGCCACAAAAATGGCAATATTTTTATTCTTTCCTCACCCCAAACCAGGATGGAGGGTCAAAGAGAATGTGAATCGAGGCTCAGGGGATACTTTGGGTTGGATTTCCCCACGTTTCTTCACACAGTTTTCAAACACTTGATGTTTGGCCTTTTAAATATCTTCATTTTCCTCTTAACCAACCCATTCCTTGGCCCAGACTTTTTTCATGAAAACCCTGCTCCTAAGTGACTTAATATTAGTTCGTGGGGAGAATTTTTGCCTCCAAAAAGGCAAAAGGTGGCTCCAGCAAAACCACAGCTGATCCTGCTACCCCGTGTTTAGATGGCTATTCATGGCCACCTGAGGAAAGGCTTCTTAACCCACCCTACAAGAAACTTTGGGGAAACTTTACATCTCTCATTGGGTGTTTCCCATGGACCTTCTGACTTAGAGTTGCATATGCTTTACTAAAATAATTTTGGTGCAACAGGGTTTGGCTCAGCTGAGCCCCAGGGCTACTTTGCAGTTCTGTGACAGCTGGTGTGACTGAGAGCTGCTGGCTGCCCTCTGGTCAGGGTGTGACACATTTTTTCTCCTCCTTCCCTTGGGGGAATCTGATGGACAGTGCTGCTTGCTGGTTAGGTGAGAAATGTGCAGCTTGCCTCACCTTGAGGCACCCTTGTCTGTGGCTGCTGCTGTGTCTCGGGGAGAGGAGTGACCTCTCACTCTCCTCTGATGTGGAGCACTGTGGTGGGGGAGGATGGCCTTGGTGAGCCTGGAGAGCTCTGCTGTCCTTCCTCAGACTTGTGAAGGCACACAGTGGAAACAGAAAAGGCCTCTCACTGCCATTCCCTTCAGCCTTAGTCTCCCATAATTCCCATTCCGTGGTGCTGGGGCATCTCTACCCATGTTCTTGGCCTTGGGCTCCTTCTCCAGGTCCCTCCCTCCTCCACCAGCCCATGAGAACACTCCCTCACCAGCCCACCACTGCTCTCCTGGTGATTGTATGTTGGATGTGGCACGAGGGGAGAGCAAAGCCACCAAAGAGAATCCTTTCCTTATCATCCTTCTCCAGCCTCTCCTAGGCTTTCTTTTCTGTCCCTCAGCACGCCTGCCAGGCCGTCCCAGATCACTGGCCCTTTCCATGTCCTCTCCATAAAGGAGTAGATGTTTGTTTAGCTGGGCCCCTGCTCAGGGCATCTTGTCTCAGCAGGGTAGGTATGTGGGTGGAGTCACCCCTGAGGCTGTCCTGGAAGATGATTTCCGCATGGGCAGCTGGGCCTTCCCTGGGAGCTACCCCATGGAAAGTGAGAGGCTGTCTGTCCAGGCAGATTTGTTTGGTCCTAGACAGTGTGGCCATAGATATACCCTGTTCTTGTTTAACTGTGCCATAGATATACCCTGTTCTTGTTTAACTGTGACATGTTTTGCTCTTTAGCTGCATGCCAAACACTTCTTCAAGTAAATGAAACTAGAATAGCATCTTCCTCCCCTTCCTGGTCATGGTGAAATCTGGGAAGAAGGGTAGTTTGCAAATACTGTGAAAAAAATTCACTTTTTAGTAACACAATGAAATTAAGAAATGTTTTCACTGCTGTAAAGTGGGAGCCAGCATAGTGCTGGCAGTAAAGGGAGACACTTGAACTCCGTGGAGGAATGATTTGTGAGGAATGCTGTAATATCACCAGAGGCATGTGAGGTGCTGGACAGCAGATCCCATGGAAAGAAGGCTGTGGTCTGTGTGCAGACTTGAGCGCTCTGTAAAGGGGAGTTTGAGATGGCATATCTCAATGGCAAGTGAGCACACTCACTTCAGGTAACTTTTTAGGGTTTTGAACATGGTGTGAAATAACCCAAGTTGCCCTGGAAAAATTAGGAAGCTGGCCACAAAACGGGGAAAGGAAAATTCTTGAGGTGCCACAAATAAATGCAGTATATTCTGGTGGAAAAGCACCTGGATCTGCAGTCCCGAGGACAGAGGGACTTCCCTGAGAGTTAGCAGGTACAGGGGTCAGGCAGCCTAACAACCTCCCAAAGCAGCAGGATATTCAGTGTAAAGGCTGAGTAGGTGCAGGTGCACAGGGGTGAGGGTTGGGTTTGCCTCTCCATGAAGCCCTTAGAGCTGCACATCCCACACGATGGCCTCACCACGCAGCCCTGTGACACGTGGCCTGCAGGTTCTGTCTTGCCTGTTATTAATAACCCCGTCCTGATGTCTCTCCATGATACTCCTGCAAACTATTTTTTCTCCTTCTTCAAGCCAATTATTGGGTGAGAAGCCGGGCCCTTGAGCAGCATGGCTGTCACGTTTCTCACGTCAGGGCATGGCTGGCTGCTCAGGAGCAGGAGCACCAGATGTTTGGGTACCACTGTGCTGTGGACATCTCGGGAGCAACCTTGCCCCAGTAGAAGTGAGGTGGGTATGATGTGCTCCTTTAGCAACAGTAGGTTTCCAGAGAGAAACCAAGGCAGGGAGAGGAGACCAGGAGTGTCTTGTGGTATGAGAGAGACAACCTGAGTTACTGTCTGGCCAGAAAAGGATTTGTGTTTACCTTGTAAACACATCCCTGCCTGAGTGTCCTTTAAATATTCCATTTCTTTTTAGGTGTGTGCATTTTCAGTGCAAACTATACCAGTAAAAAATGGAGCTGTCCTCTCTGCCTCCCCTCCAGCCTGTTCACAGAGCAGTGACCTTCTTCCCCTCATTCTATTTTTCATGGAAAGGCAGTAAGCCACATCGTGCAAGTGTAAGTAAGGCTAAGGTATTGGGGGTAATTCTAAAATCTGGGTTAGGCAAAGCATATCAAACCTGCCCTTGGAAGTAAATTCGTCCAGCGTCCCAGTGATAAGGCATTGGGTGGAACTCTGTTAATAATTGACACAGTAGACATTAAATAGTGGTATCAGGTTACATCAGAAAGTCTGGATTTTTTTGTTGCTAAACTAATGGACTTTGGCTCCAGTGCAAGATAAGCATTGCCTTGTCAAATGCCTTGGAACAAAATGGTTGTGGCCATCCCTTCCTCCAACCCATGGTTGTCTTGGCAGAGAGAGGCTCTGCCTCTGCTGGTTAAATTCTTGGCTGCTAATCAGCATGAGCTGGGTCAGAACCTGTGCTGGCCTCTGAAACTCAGGCTTGGAATTTCTTTTTCACCCCTTGCACCCTTTGCATAAAGTTTCTCGGGCCCAGCCAAGCCATGTTCTACCAATGATGACCTTGTGGCTGGACACTGTGTTTTGCACGTGAACAGCTGATACAGGTAATTTAAAAACACCAGAATAAAACACCTGCTCCCTTTGCTGGACTGGTTCTTCCTGGGTTGAGAGGAGTAACAGGCAATAACCCCCTGTGAGAGCCACTAACCTCAGCAGATCTGGCTTAGATCTCACACAGAGAACAAATTTAAAACGTAAGCAAATAGTTTCACAAAGTCATTTGTTAGAGCAGAGCTTTAACATTAAACTGCTTTAGCTTTAAACTGGTAGAACAGCAGTTTAAGACCAGGGAATAGAGAGAGAAGGGAAGAGGAGGCTATGGCATAAAGATAAACTTATTTCAAATGATTTACATAGCTTTAAAGGATAAACAATAGATAAAATTCATGTTGACATTGCAGAAAATAGCACAGTTAACTTGCATTGGGAGGGTCAGAGTTTGTACTGCTGTGTGAAGGTATTGCAAAGAGGCAGGCACTCATTTCTGGTTCAGGTCACACATCAGCATGTCTCTGATGACAAGGCAGGAAAACTAAAGAGGCTCATCTCCGAAAGCTTTAGTTCTCGGTGAATTTCTGTCCTCAAAGAGAGTGCTACTCAGAAAAATGCTTTAATCTCAGTTGGTTTGGCCTTGGGTGTTAAAGAAAATTCCCAGTCTGACCATTCAGGAGACTCTCAAGAGTCACACTCCTGAGGCCAGACTGCTGGGACTGAAGCCCTTTCATGGTGAGTGGTTCCAGTGAGCCAACAGGTGCCCCCCGTGAGTCCCTGCACACCCCACTCACACAGTCAGACCAGGCTTCCTTACCAGTTTGACCCCAGCTTTCCTACAGCAGTGTCAGATGTCCCATTCCATAAAGCCACTTACTCATGGCACAGTAACACAGAAACATCTGGAGCTGGTGCCTTCGAGGAGGACTCCCAGCAATGGAACTCCTGGGCTTTTATACCCTCAAAGTCTACCCTCATTCAAGTGTCACTCTTCCTCTTGGCTCCTAGCCCCCTCTCTGCTGGCATCACCCCTCTTCATCTCCTTTGTTATCAAAAAGGTCAGCAATTCTCAGCTCAGCTGCGTCTCTCAAGTGTCCACTCACCTGGCTGGCACCACCTGCCTTTGTGCCTTTGTTGTTATCCCAAAGGCTGGCAGTTCTTGGCCTCTTGTCTCCCTGGGCTCCCACCCAGAGCTCAATTTGCATCTCAATCTGCACTTTGCAAACCGAGCTACCTGGACCAGATGTATTGGGTTCAAAAGAGATAAAAACTTCCTTTCTCAGATACCCTCCCTCAGTACCCAGGTCAGCCAAGATCTGGCTGTACATGTTTGCCTCTGGCTTCCTATCCCCAGATGGGCTCCCAGCACCTCTGCCCCTGCCTGCCAGCTGCTGAGTGGGCAGTGCATGAGAGAAGATACAGGAAGGATCTGGAACATAGCAAGGAAAGACACCCACCACAGGGCTGTGCTTAATGGTTGTCTCCAGCACACCAGCACTGGGAGGGGAACCCACAAGCAGAGACACCCTTGGGTCTCGTTTGCCATGTGAGCTGTTGATATCTCAACTCCAGCCCTTCATGCTATGCATCTTTCCCTTGGCTCTTCCTCCCCTGCTTTTCACAGAGTGGATGCTGAGGCTGTTTTCCAGCATTCCAAAAGAGGAGTAATAATTTCCATGTAGGCCACCATTCCCTGAGTACGTGCTCAGTGCTGGCTTAGAGCATCTGTTTCTTGTGGGAATGCTCTAGGCTGGCTGCACAGAGCACACTAAAAAGTGATTCCAGGAGAATCAGAGTCATCACCAGAGGAAGGTACTCACAAAACTACATCTTGGCAAGCTAAGCGAATCAGGGAGGGCTGCCTGGCAGGTTGGCCATGCAGTTCCAAGAAGAGAGCTGCAGTCTGGCCAACTCTACAACTCAAGGGACCAGGAGTGGTCAAACAATGGAGCTTTTGCTAATTCTGTGGTGTGGGGCTTGTGGCACCAAGTTGGGAGTGCTCTGTGAGCCACAATGGAGAAAACAGAAACAGTCCCAAATCTGCTGAATAGGGAGATGCCATCCCAACCATTCAGAAAAGAAACTGGAAGTCCTTTCAAAGTAGCACAATGCCAGAGAAAGCCAGTCCAAAAAGGTCCCAGAGATCTAATTATAGCCTGCAATCAATGCTGCTCTTATCCAGGCTGCTAATGAACATACATGAAGTGAGCAGTTTTGCTGCTCCAGGGCTTCTTGCAGTAGAAGTAGCAGCTTAGAAATAACTAGCTGCCTTGCCTTATTAGGGCTCACTTTGACTTCTCCCAGATTCCCAGCCATTGGTGCATGTCCTTTGGAAATGTGGGTGCTGTAGCCAAGGTTGTTCAGGGTAGGGTAACCAGGTCAAAGCATGGGAAGGCTCTGGCACACACACATGTGGCTGCATTAATTGCACACAGCTGCATGAGGAGGGACCTCCCAAGAGAGGCAAATGCCACCTTTCAGGATTTGAAAGAACCCCCAATTCCTAATTGCACAGGGAAAAAAAACCCTTTGAGGTGCTAGGTTATATCCAACAGCTTCCTCATGGAAAGAAAAAGTAATGACCACCCTGCTTCTTCAGGGAATGATCACAGAGAACAGAGGCCAGCACCGCTGTGTTATCAGATCAGCTGTTGAAATACAAGGCTGTACCAGGCAACCACCTCTCCTTTGCAAGCTCAACAGAAAATAGATCCTGTACCCATGGCTCTGGTCCAACAACACCTGCCAAGTGGAAGGAGAGGCTGCTGCTGCTGTGGAGGAGTTGCCTTCATGCACAGATAGGAGATGCCAGAGGCAGTTCTCAGGCATCAGGTTTTTTCTGGCATTCATTTTTTCCAAACAAACAAAACACAAGCTCTGTCTTGGCCTTGAAGGACTCGCAGCCTTTCACTAGGTGGTGCAGAAAAAGATAGATACTGGCTGCAGTGAAAATAATGACCAGAGTCAGGAGAGAGTCCCTGGCACCAGAGGAGGAGGGACTGCTCTGCTGGGGTCTGACCTGGGAACCAGCCTTGAGGTCACTCAAGTAGCTTTCTCAAGGATACCCCTTTCAAAAACATCCTAGAAGCATATGGTCTCAATTTTCACATGGTTAGTGACATTTCTTCCCTGTATTGCCTGAAGGAAGTTATTTGGATGATTCATCCCCACAGTTCAAACACTGCACCAGTTTGGAGTGGTCTGGTTCCCTGGGGTTCTGTTTACAGCTTGGTCTGCTGGGCTGCAGAGCTGCTCCATGCCAAACAGAGGAGAGATCATTCTCTCCAATCAATGGAAAAGTGTGAGTTATGGAGATATCTCCAGGATTCAAAATTTTCTGTTCTCAAGGTCTGTACTGTAGCTGGGAACCTGCCTTGGTGACTGCTCACCCATTCCTCTCACTGGGTCACCTGCACCTTTGAAAAATCTGGCTACTGATTGAAGCTCAGATGAGTTTGATGATTCTAGCTGTTCTCAGTGCTCCTTTAGTGCAAGATGCAATAAACTGCATCTGATCTTTTTCTGTAAGACCATACCCAAATTTCTTCATTCTCTGTTAAGGAAACAAACCCACCTCTGGAATTTGGAAAGGAGGAAGCAGCCAAGCGCAAACACAAGCAGCAGAGCTGAAAAGCAACATCAGATCTGAAAATACAGATTAGCTGCAGGTTAGCTCATGACCTCCTGTATATTTCAGAAGAAAAGAGCCTCTGCTTTTGTTTGGCTGGAGATAGAGCTGGGAGGACCCTTACAGCAAGTTGTACAGAACTGGCTCACAAGTCTCTCTGCTTGTGGATGATTCTAGGAGGGTATTCCCTCAAGCAGGCAGATTGAGTGTCAGAAACGCAGATTCCCTGAGGGTGGAGCTGCAAGATCCTGCCAGATGGGCGCTTTTTCCAGACTCTGGCAGATCTCTCATTTCATTAATTCTTTCTCCCTTGCTCTTTCTACCCAGCATGGGGGAAGATGCTTGTCATCACTGGGGGGGCTTTGCTGTAGGGAGCTGGCTGATGGCAAGAGGAGATGAGAAACTGCCGTGTGCTGTGCTGGAATGCCAGCATGACTCCACCCAGCAAAGGGACCACTGAGACACAGAAGTCCAAGGGGATGGGTCAGGAGTGACCTGATGGGTCAGGATTCCCAGCCCCTTGGAAAGTATGGCTCAAGTCGACAGGTGGCTTAAAGGTGTTCAGAGGTTCTGTGCCTTCTGCAGTGTGGCCGTGCAGCTGCAAAGTCTGGGGATCTGAGCAGTGCTTTAATGCCGAGCGTGACCTTAATTGTACACAGACAGAAGAAACCCGAGAGCCTCTGCTGGCTCAGCTTGGCATGATGTGCTAGCATGCTGGCACTTTTTCATCCCAGACGTTCAAATGTGATGCAGGATTTTCCCAAGCTGTCTCCAGCTGCAGCTTTGATAGATTTAGCCCTTCCAGCACACAGAAAGCAAGAACAGTGAGTGTTTCTGATGCCAGGTTGTGTAACCCAGCATGAGGGGCTTGTCCCTGGCCCTACATTGTGAGACCATCTTCTCCACTGCAGGAGAGGCTTGCAGCCTGGATCATTCACCTGTGCATGTCTTCCAGACCAGGCATTATTTCTGAGGGTTTGTTGTAACTTGCCTTGCTGCTGCATTGCTATCCTGTAAAAAAAAAAGAAAAATTACTAAAGTGCTCAGTCATGCTGCTATTAACCTCCAGGAGAGCATCCCTGCTGGCTTTATGGCTCAGTTTATCAGCACTGGGGTGTTATTGCAGGGCATTTAGAAGCATTGAAAGATTTGTGTGTAGATTCATTGGTTGTCTAAGAGATCTTGTTGACCACCAGCTTAAAAGTTAGTGTGTGTCTGCTATGATTGCTTGCATGGCTATAAAGCATTCAAGAGATAACTGTTGTGGTCTCTGAAGTGAAATTCTTCTCCTGCCAAAGCCACTGCGGAGAAGCAGAGGGTTTAGTAGATTTATTTGGGTTTAGTTTGCCTCCTTTTGTGACTTGATCTGCTCAGAGACAGCTTCTTGGAGAAAATAAAGTTGGACTGTGACAGTCCTCAGCCCAAGAGGGAGACCTGTTCCAATGTCTCCTAGCCCAGTGACCAAGTGTGCAGTGGCACGAGGGGCAAAAGGTGCCACATCACCTATAGCTACCCTGAAGCCTGGCCTGCAACACCATCCAGGACACATTCTGCCAAGATCATGGATAAAGAAACACTGCATTTCTGATGGCCGTTCTCAGATGCCAATAACTCACAGCAAGTAGGGAAATGCAGGAGAAGCAACATCTGCCAGGTGTCCAAGGGAACACCATGTGAAAGGGGAATGTCATAAAACCCTCAGTGGGCTGGAGAGGGCTATTGTATTTCTCCCTATGAAAGTGGCTGTCTCCACAGCACTGGAGTGTCACCACACAAACACTGAGGAGTTACACTCCTGCTGATAATGCTCCAGTTCTGTTCTGCCAGGGGCCATAATGATGGGAAGCAGGTGTAGGAGATCATGAGTTCCCAGTTGCTAAATATTGAGTGTTGGGAGGGAAACTGGGCTCTGTTCTGCTTAGACTGGGAGATGGGCTGTAGGTCAGTTTAGGCCTTTGACTCATGACAGCAGGGTTTTCCGGCAACGGTGCTGGGAATATGGCTCTACCTTTTACTGCAGGATGCCTTGAGGATGGCAAGTACCTTGCTGTATGCACATAGCAGCTGCTCCCTTGCTCCAAACTACACACACGAGGACTTGCCAGCCCTGAAATATTTTTGTCCTGTGGCTGCTTACCTCGTACCCCCACATCTGTATGTCCCGAATCTGGCCAGGAGCTGGAAGAAACTAGGTGTGTTGTCAAGACTACAACATTGTGCAGAGTCCTTTGATTCCTGAGGACCTAGGAGAGGTCTTTTCCCCTAGGAGGGCAGTGCAGCCCTGGGACAGGGCACAGAGATGTGGTGGCATCTCCATCATTGAGTTCATCCACATGGATGAGGCCTTGAGTGACCACAGTTAGCTGTGAGAGTGGTTTTGCTTGGAGCAGACATCTCAGAGACCTCCTCCCACTTGAGCTTGTCAAGGATTCACTAGGTAGAAGACATCACCATGGTCTCAACAAGATTCCCACACCACAAATAGTGGAAGCTATAGCAGTATTTATGCATGCTTCACCCTCTTCTTATGCCTTTTAAACATATTTCTCCTGAGTTATGGAGTGGAGCCTTCCCTCCTCCTGAGACTGCATTGCAGCATCAGAGGGGAGAAGAGATCTGTGACTAATGCATCAGTTGGAAGGGCTTGCCCAAATCCCATTCCAGGAGCCAAAGTACTTAAACTGGTGACTGGTCTGACTTATCTGTGCCAAAGGAACAGGCCAGCTGCAGTTATTTTTCCACAAAGACACCCTTTTTCTTTCTTTAAGCCTTGTGTAAATGTCAATAACCAGTCTTTAGAAACAGCTAACTGTTTGGCAGGGCACCCCTCCAAGGGGGAGGATAAAGACAGGCTGGGCAGCTTCTCTGGCTGCAGAGCAGCAGAATCTTGCTGGGCCGGAGCAGCTGGTTTGGAGCTTAGTTCCATCAAAAAACCCTCAAGGACATAAATATGGTTTATTGTAATAATTTAGAACCAGCTGAACTGCCCAATAGGAACAAGTCTGTGGAAACACCAGGGGAGTTTGGGAGCATCACAACCCAGCCCCATGCTGCTGGCTTTTTGGCAAAGCTCTGCACAGCCTCCTCCCACCACACACAAGTGCCCTTCCTGCCCCCTGTGACCACACACAAGCTTGTGGAAGACATTGTGAAATCAAGCTGATGCTTCAGTCTGGTGATGGCTACACTGGAAACAGCATCATGGTGTGTAAGAGGGAAAAGGGCAGTGCCCAAGCAAGGGAGATACTACAAAGCAGCAGGGAACTCCATGGGCCAATGCTGAAACATGCTGACCCCGTTTATCCCTTGCCTTGTGGTCAAGAGACTTTCCCCCGAAGACCCAGTCTCTTACAGAGGCTCATTTGCTGCTGCTTTGTGGAGAGAAAACTGAAGAACAGGTGACTGCTCTAGCTTTCTCCCTCTTATGCTGCCCTCCACATGTTCCACACATCACTCTCCACTGCAAGTGCCTCTAAGAGCTACATTTAAAACCAAGGAAAAGTTTGGTCCAGCAGCAAAATACTACCTGGACACCTTTACACTCGCATGATTTGGAAGAGACATGTCCCTCTGCATATTATCTCATTCTGGGCAGTTGTCCCCAGAGCATTCCCACATGGGTCCCCCTGGCAAACATCTGAAGCAAGAATGTGGGGTGCTCATAAATTGACATTTACACAACACTTGGGACTCTGCTCTGCCAGGATGCAGGTGCAGGGAGCCCACATCCTGCCTTTGTCACTGTAGCCATGACCTGCAATCCAGTGTGCTCTAGAGGCTGCTGTGACAGCAGTGGCTCAGCAGGGCTGCCCCCCTGCAGGACAGCATCCCCAGGCCAGTGGGAGGTGGACTGGAGCAGGGGAATATTTGCCCTCCTCTTCCTAACCAAACTGTCCCCAGAACACAAACTTTGGAAACCTGAACCTCCAAACACATCCAAGATCAACATGATACCACAGCTTAGTTATCTTTACCCAGAGGTGGCATCAAAATCCCTCAGGATACACAGAGAAAAGTGGTTGGGGGGGGTGGAGGGTGCAATGGCATGAGCATTCTAAGAAATCTTTGTATATTAACCAGCAAGTACACAATCACACCTGCCACCAAGGGCTTTATAAATGCAGCAATTGCAATATCTGTATCATCTAGCATATAGCACCTGGGCATTAGGGAGAAACCCCAGAGCTGAGCTCTCTTGGCCCTTCTAATGTTGCACCATCTCCTCAGCTACCCTAGATGGCTTGGACTTCCCTTATGTCCTAAACTGAAACTGTCCTCAGATGGGGTTTTCAGCCACAAAGCTGTTACAGGAAATGTCTGGCTGCAGTTTTCTCATTCATGAGCTTGGGCCAGCATTCAAATGTAGAAACAGCCCTGGCCAAGCCACCCCAAGCACCTGAGGCAGGGACACAAATACCTTTTAATTTTTTTTTTCTTTTATGCAGCCAGAAAAACAATCCAATTACCTTTCAAAAGAGTCCTGTGTTGTATGTTTGATTAAAAGAACTGCAGTGATTAAAAAAGTAATTTTATGACAGCAGGGACTCTGAGAAAGCCACAGTCAGGAGGTGCTCAGTTTTATCACTGTATAGAGCAAAGACCAAGCTCACTCTCTGCAGGGCTCTGGAGTAAGATGGGAAGCACTGCCTAGAGCTGCTCAAACCAGCACACACCAAGACAAACACATCTCCCTCCCCTTCCCCCATAGCTTTCCATCTTACCTTATCTGTAAGCAGCAAATCCTACCCAGCTCAGGAGCTGATTGAAATACAACACCTTCAGAGCATCACTGAGGCTCAATCTTTGTGGTGAAAGTCAGGTCGAATGCCAACGCTGGCCCTGGCTGGCATTTACACCAGCTGCTCCCTTTCTGCAAAGGGGCATGTTTCCTCCTCGTGCTTCTTCTTGTAGTGACAGCAGGGATAATGACTTGGACGTAAGGAAGGGTCTAACTTTCACTTGATCCTGGTATTAGAAAAGAGCCAGCCCCCCGCTTCTGCAACACCTCTCCCAGCATCCATCACAGCCCAGTACACAGAGTAAAGCCCTGATCCCAGATCAAGCCGAGGTGGGGGAAGGGGGGAGAAGAGGGAGATTGACTCAAAACAAAAGCAGAGAAACCCGAAAAGGCTGTTCCTGGCACTGCAAGTAGGGGAAGAGTGAAGAACACTTCGGGAACACTGTGATTAGTGGGGAAACCTAGGAGCAGAGAGAAGGCTCAGGGCTCCTCCCATCCCAGGGCTGCAGAGGCAAGGGAAGCATTTGTGCT